>NW_020454094.1:4950877-5043649 GCF_003342845.1 Nothoprocta perdicaria
GATATCTCCAATCTCCCGCAAGACTAATTCACATCTTTGAAAGCCTGTTATTTCATCATCTCTTACAACAGATTGAAGGGATGTGGGGAGAAAGATGCTCTATATCCAAGTTGGTGAAGGACTGTGGTTTACAGATACTGCACAGCAATGCCAAGAATAGATTCCAGTTTTCTGACTCCTAGCCTTGCATCTAAATCTAGACTGCTCTGTCTCTCACTTTAGCAAAAAAGAAACCCAGATAGGACCATGTGAGTCATCTAAGAAAAACTGTCTATTGCCACCAACAAGTAGCTTTAAAGTGGAAGATGATTTCTAGAGGTCCCTTCCAACCTCAACCATTCTGTGATTCTGTGACTCTGAAAATGTTATTTAAAACCTGTTGCACATGTGTTTTTTTCAGTGGACATGCACATTTTGAAATCTATCTTTGAAAATATATCCTTGTTGAAAATATAYGTATTTTTTTCCTCTCAAATATAATATTAGTAGATAATTTATTATAAATAAAATTTTCTAAAAAGCACTTTTTCACTTTGCAACCAAGAAGTCCTCCATACAAATACAACAAAATATATAGAAAACAGAACAATATCAAATGTTTCTGCAAAATCCTACTTAAAATGAAGCATTTACTCCCTTTCTTTGCATTATGTTTCTTAGCTAGTCTTTGCTTCATTGTAACATTGTTTCTCTTTTTTTTTTTCCATGATGGTTTAATTTCCTTAACAGACTTTTGTGAGTGAATTTCTCAAAAGCTTCTTGAAAGTCCTAGAAGTTTGTCAGACAATTTTCCTTTATTCAATATTTATTTGGACATTTTATCCAGTATTTTTCTTGGACTCTTCCAATACATTTATGGACACTTCCAAAGTATTTTAGTAAATTAAAGAAGCTGGATTTTCCTTTATACAACACTTATTTCCTTGCCTGTAAAATACCATGCTTATCTATTATCTTTTTTTCTTCTTCATAATCCTGCTTTTAATTATCATTACAGTCCATTTGTAGAAATAAAGCTCACTGGTGTGTAATTCCCAGGATCATCCCTAATGTCTTTTTAAAAGACAGATATAACGTCTCCAGTGGACAATGTTAATGAGCGATTGTACATTTTTGTTAGCAGCCCAACCACTTTGTCCTTAAGTTCCCTCAGCATCTGGTCCAGGTGGCTTGTTACCCAGATTGGAATCTAGCCAGTACAGGGGGGTTAACACCTCTACCCACGAGAAAAGTGCTTTGAAATCTTTAATGGCCAGATGTATCRAGAACATCAACCTCTATGCATCTACTCATACACAGCTTTTCCAGGAGCACAGTGCCCCATGCCGGGAAAATATACTGGATTTCATCTGTGGACTCAAAGGTCAGGATTTTCTTTTTAGTCAGTTTTATAGACTACAGACTACTATAGACTACAAAACTGATAGAACCACTTCAGCCATTTGTATACAAATATGCAGCAATTAGAGTGAATGAATGAAGCTCATTCCATAATTCCACTGAGCACTATAGTATCATGTAATCAGTTTATTCTACCTGCAACATAAAATTCTACTTAGTTACACAAGAGTACATTTTATCAATTATTGATTTATGAACATCTAAGGCTTTCTTCAGTCACCATTTATGCTCTTGGTTTTATCATCTCTGCTGTGCTGAGAGTAGTGTCATACAGTGGCATAGTCCATACTATTTAAAATTCCACATATTTCAGTAGATTACCCCATTAACCATTATGTTTTCCAGGCTGTATAGATTAGAGTAATTAAACTTGTCCTCAAAGACCTAGCTCTTTGATTATGGGATCATTCTACCGCCTGCAGCACATTTGAGGTGATTTGCRGTAATATTGTCTTTGGGAATTTAGTGACCATATTACGATGACAGCAGTCAGAGCCAGTGGCCTTCGCAAAAAAACAAATTTCATCTGTGCCCCTTAGAAGATACCTCACAGAGGTATGTTGGGTCAAGGCATYAATGTTATGGATGGCTGGACAACTTCAGGAGACTGACATCGGTCTGTAGATCTCCCTAAATCAGGGTTTACAGTCTTAGGCTGTAAAGAATGTGAAACTGTATTCTGGTTGGAAGTACCTATAAGAGGTTTTCATCTGAAGACTGTATATTGGCCCTTCTGAAATGARTTGGATAGCATCAGTAGAGTGAACAGATGCCTGTATCATACTTCAACCAAAGTACCCTACTCAACTCTCAGGATAACAATTTCAGCATCAAGGCCAAGGATAAAATGAGAGTGGTGACTAAACTACTTTTTTGTCCCTTAGAGATGTTCCTTCAGGTCAAACGAAGACATATGGGCCTGAAAATCTGAGGAAACCTGCATATTTTCTGACTACGCTTTATCTTTTCTGTGGATAAAAGGAAGATTTAAGAATGTCAATCTTGCATCTTTCACTGACATGGAATTTGCTAAAAAATGTGTAAAGGAGGTAAAAAAAAAAATGATGCTTGCAGACAGGCTGCTAATACATTGTGGAGAAATTTTCAAAACCATTCCCTTTAGAAATGATTCATCTTATGTGTTATATATTTTCTTTTTTTTTCTTTTTTTTTTTTTTCTCTGTATTTTTTTCCTTATTACAAAGAACTGGAAAACAGGATTCTCGCTGCTTAAGAGTTAATCTGCTTTGGCTACCTATTCCTCACCTGCAGTCAATATTCTCCCTTTGTGACAACCACAGCTATGAATTTATTTACAGCAGCAGTGCCCAGGGGCCCCAGTAGGGATCAGCATTTCATTTATAAGATGCAGCAAAACACAACACTCTCCTGTGTGACTTTTTTTCTTAATAGACAAAGGATGAAAGAAAATAAATACTAGTACTCCTATTTTCCAGATGAAGAACTGAATATCAGTGAAATTAAAAGGCAGATACAGAAAGGGATTTACATGATGGACTGACTGCCACTTAGACTGGAAACTACATCTTCATTATCCTGGTTCCAAGTCATCTTCTCTTGGAGTGATCTCGTGATCTCTAGACCATGATTCTTTTTTTTTTTTTTTTTTTTTTTAACTAAATTTTCCTAGATATATACATTTATGCCACTAAGTCTGCATAAACAACCAAAATGTGGAACTCCTCAGCACCTAGTTAAAGGCAAAATTCCAAGTGGGATTCACAACCTTGGTTTTCTGTGCAAAGCTGGTCTGAGTGTGCATATTAGATTGAGCTTTTCATAAGATACTGATGGTGTACCTCTTTACACATGAGCCTTGCAGAAACCAAGAGCCTGGATGACTAATTCACAGTTACAGTTGCCTTTCTTTTTCTGTTAAGTGATTCAGTTTTAAACGCAAAATCTGAATCTAGGCTTATATCCAATTTTACCACTTAGGATACAAGATGTAAAAGATTGAGTCAATTTCTGTCTGGGTAAACCAAAAGGAATTAAGCAAAGGGTATTTGCTTACCTCCTTGAATATAGCCATTGGACAGAATTCCCATAATCTAAAGACATATTTCTATTCAAATATCTTGAGTAACACATATCTGAAAAGAGACTGGGAGCAGTCAAATAAGGCATTACTCTAACACAGATTAGCAGGGCATTACTCTAACACTTAGCAATGCTGATCTAGCACCTCATCTAAGTTTACCTGAAATAGGGCACAAGTACCTTGAGATAGTAGACATAGTACTTAGCACGATCACTAGGGCTGGATTCTATCTGCTTCAGCCAGATGTTCCTAGAAAAGATAGTGTGAGGAAGGGAGATGCCCCACTGTTGTGCCTCTTTTCACCTTTCTGGCTTTACTCTCAGAGAGCTGGAACAGAATTTACAGGCTCACCCAGCCTTAGAACATGCCTGAATTTCATTCTATCTCTGTCTACAACTCTAAACTTACTGTTTTGCCTCATGTCATAAAGACACAGASTCTGAAATTCTCAGAGAGGCAAATATAAAACAGAAGTTTTCAACAATTCTGTAGTTCATATCAGTGAAGATTATTTTAAACAGTTTCAAATGCATTTTAATTTCTAAATTCCAGTTCTCAGCAGCTGTCTGACCATTTTCTTCTGCAGTGCTCAGACCAATCTAAGGTGGTGTTTATGGCAACAAATTAATCAATACTTAAAAACATTCTCAGATACCAGAGCTCAAATACAGTGCAACTGTGTTAATAGTTTTTGTATGGTTTTAGTTCAAGAGTAAATTGTATTTTCCCAAAGTTCCTGGTCTAAATAGTTCAGGACTATTTATTTCCTGGAGACATTCCCAAATAGCAGTTCAGTAGGGATCACCCACTCCTGGAGGCTAARATAGTTTAACATTATGGATGCAGATACCAATTAGTACCAATACTGGCACTAATATATTAGGATTAACTAAAGACACAGCGTTGGGAGTCAGACTGGAGCTAAGAATTCTAGTTTCCTTTATTTCTATTCTATTTCCTTTATTTCTTTATTTCTAAAAGTTCACACTTTTCTATAGCCGTGTATTGCAACGAAGAATAAGTTTTATATTGTTTTCTAATCTAAAGAATATCAGTGTCTGAGCTAGAGTAGATTTGCATGCTTTCACTGAAATCCAAAGGACCATGATTAAATTTGAACTACCGATTAAATCTTCTGCTCAGTTATCGCCTGAGTTCTTAGCGCTTTGCAAGATCAAGCTGTACGGGTCTAATCCAATTATCTTTGCCAAAGGAAGGTTGACTTTGACTATGTGTTACAGGATGAGTAAGTGTGTATCATGATTTSAGAGTCATTATAATGAAACCCACCTTGTACCGCAATTATACTGAGAACTTTCAAAAAGACATTTGATAAATGTTGCACTCTTGAGAGGTGCCAGAGTGACCGTCCTGAAGGTTGAAGTGTTTCATCTCACCCCACAACAGCAAAAGAGCAAGTGGCTGCAAAGCACGTAACTTACCACAGCAATCCGTCAGCCCTCACTTCTGAGACCCAGAGATTTGTTGTGACACCATTCTGCTTTCTCTGACAGAGAACCTGCCCAGACCAGGTCAGAGGAAAGGCCACAGAGAGCACTCCATTAGCAGTTTCACCTGAATCCCAAATGTGTGCAAGTTGAATTTCTGCTTTCACTCATTAACTTCTTTGTCCTGTTCCTGTTTTTTCCCCCTTACTTTCTTTGTCCTGTGAGCTAGCCTTAGCCTTCAGTAGCCTTCGGTTTAATAACAGCATGGAAGGCAAGATAATTTCTTTTGCAACACTGCTGTGAGCTCGTGTCCAAAGATGCAGCTAAAGCAAGATCTTTAACAGCCTCACACTAGTACCAGATCTTTGAGTGCTAATAGGAATGTATGTTGTGATCATCTTCCTCTAGCAATAGCCTGCAAAGTAATCAGCAACAGAAGTTGTATTTTCTAATTTTGATTTTTTTTTTTCCTGCTTATCTTCTTTTAGTCTCTTTCTCCCTCCCTCTTTTTAAGGCATTTGCCTTGCTTTTCCTTGAAGGAAGCAGATTATCTACAACAGCAATCCTGGCCTATCTCATCTAAATTCTGTAATGGATTTTTTGCTTTTCCATTCCAAAGAACAGTTATTACTGTCTTTAACACAGTGTTTAAGTGAGTTGAAGTAAGGTATTTTCTTTATAAAATTTCTCYATAGCTAAATGGGGAATAAAGGATATTGTTGAAATTAAAGCCCCACTTACTAGTTTAAAATTTTCACATTTCCACTTTTTTCTTCATCCACAAATGACTAAGCAGATTAACTCAATAGTGCTAGACATTAAACAACATTAAGAAAAGAAAAAAGAAAATAAGTATAAAACTTAAACTACCGCTGGAAGAGGAAGCAGAAATTCCTTTGGCTCTTCCATGGCTAAGCCCCCRGTCCCTAGGGTGCATAGGCACAGTCCACCTGGGCTACTCCCAGGACACTTAATTGAGCTGTGCAGTTTTTATTTGCTGTAAGCGCTCCTGGCAGCAGTGCGAGGTCGAAACACTACACAAGGACTGAAGAAGGAAACCCCAGTGAGTGTACTAAGTTGTAGGCTGCTGAATGCAAAAAAAAAAAAAAAAAAAAAAAAAAAAAAAAAANCAGAAACCAAAGCAGAAGTAAGTAAATTGCAGCTGTTAAATGTGTTTTAAAGCTTGCCTGATTCTATTAGCACTTTCTGTGAATTTTTGCTGCTAGAACAAGACCATCAAGCGCTGGAGCAGAGGATACCTTCAACACTGAATTGCCACAGATTTAAGAGAGCCAGAGTGCATTATGCAACTATGTATGAAACAGCATATGTAATACATTATGTATTATACAGAATTGCTTTTGTCCTAGTCCAAGTTATGACTCCAAATTCTTCTTAAACTGTAAGAGGACAATAGGACAAGAGGAGCCAAACAGAGGATTTCAGGAGTGTACTTATATGTATCAAAAATTAGATTTGGGCTGAGTAAAATAAGAAAAGTAACTTTCAGAAATGGTATTGCTTGTCTTCATCTGAGGGACAATTTGCTCACATTAATCAAAACTACATATACATTACTAATACAATAGGGTACATGTCTAACAATGGAAATATTTCATGTACTTCAACCGCATGCTTTCTATTTTGCGGCCTAGCAGCTGAATACTCATTTCCTAAGCCCATTGGATTTTTGATCCTTGGATTTTAACTCCATGGGCTAGAATCCATCACTTCCCACCATTTGCAAGTGTGAAAATTTGAAAGGTTTATTCTGATAATTAATCAGCCCCTCCAATTAAGCACAATTACATTCTATAATGATAGTTATAATTATTGATTGATTAATCTTTCAACTATTAATTAAGAATCTTAATTAAAGGATTTTTTTCATGTTATTTAAACTGAAACATGACTAATTATTTTATAATTTACCCAGTATGTGCAAAAAACTGCATTAGTTCTGTTTTCTCTGTCTTTGCTGGATTGATGATTTGGATCTACATTTTCAAAAATTTTCAAAAATAGCCAAGATTTCCATCTATTTGAGGCCATGCTGAAACATCTCTGTCCATTTGGATTTCAGGAAGAACTGAAACTAAAACATCTCTTACAAGGTAGACACAAACTGGTCCATAGCAAATAAACAATTAATTTGTAATTCATGGAATATATCTGCTAACTTATAGATATTATAATTACTATTTAGCATACAAAGTGTGTGCTAATATGTAGTCTGAAGAAGACTTCTATAGTCTGGCATGAATAAGTGGAACTGAAATTGTGTTATATGAAGTACAATCCAAATTTCTAGGCACTAAATTAAATTTCAAGATGAYATTGTATTTAGTTCTGCTATCCCAAAGCTGAAATACAGTTCTAGAGCATGAATTCATAAAAACAAAAAGTTTCACCTTCAGCATGATGCTAATGTGACTTAGATATACCAATAGGTCCGATTCTTCCTACTTGGAAGAGAATCAACTGTATGGCAAACTATATAGAGTGTCATTTGGAGGGTCTATTTATCAGTGCTTAACTCAGCCTTCTGATTTTATAAGACTGAATTATTCATATCAGTACTTCAAAAAACTTCCACAGTCTTTTGTCTTTTGGTGAGGTCTTTTCCTTCTTTCCTTGTTTCTTTTCTTTTCTTTCTTTTTTTTTTTTTTTTCCTCCACACATGTAGCTTAGATGGCAACACTAAATTCCATCAAAAATACTGATAACAAGGAGAAATTTTTAGAAAGTTACCCTCTACTTTTTAGGTGGCCTCACCTAAATTAGACACTCCCTGTTTATTTAATGGATAAGAATTGCATTTTCTACTTTGTGACTCATTTCACGCTAAAATAGATGCTTAAAATGTCAGAYGTAGTTCTCTGGAAGAGTTTATTCTTCTCTGTTGAGTATAAAGGGAAACAAAGATGACTTGTTCAGCTATGTAACTCTAAAATTAAGAAAGATCAACATCTCCCTGTGTGTCTAACTCTTGCACAAGATATTGGAAATGTTAACTTCAGCCTGTGCCAAAAATTTTCTACAGTGGAATACACATTCAGAAAATGCTAATTTAATAGTTGTTATGCTGAGTATATAATGGGATTATTTGTTTGAATTAGTAAGTAGAGAACATGAGTAAGACTAGAAGAAACAGGTTCATGTTGTTTAGAAAAATAATATAACTGAATTCAGTAGAAGAGAGAGAGTAAAAACATTTGCACTTTTTATTAGGAAATTAATCAACAGGGAATATTGATTTACAAACTAATATATTCTGTTAGAATAGATTCTTCTAACTATAAAACTTTCAGTCTGAAGAATGTTATTTTAAAAGCAGCTAAATGAATAGATCTTAGGTTATATTTTTAAAGGCTTTACTAGTACAGAGTAAAAGAAAGTTGTGTCATCTTCAAGTTAATCCCTTGCCATTTCAAAAAAAAAAAAAAAAAAAAAAAAGGCAGCAGAAAAGATGCTCAAAAGTATCAGTCAATTGTATGTATGGCAGATGCAGTGGATGTAGCTCAGTCTATGAGTAATGGGTTTTGTTGATAGTATACAGAGCTAAGCCTGGAAATTCTCTAAAGCTCATGACATATTTTGGACAATATATGAACTTACCTACCAGACGAGGTTGAAAAAGTATGGAACTGTCTGCTTCATAAATTCACTTGCATCAGACCGTGATGCACCTGTTCCCAAAGTGGCAGAGATCAATAAAAGTGGAAACTTTTGCACCAAGAGGATGCTAATATCTGAGAACTGGCCTTTTTCTTCAGACAATGAAAAAGCAATTTTTTCGTGTGTGTGCTTTTTTTGTTTGTTTTGTTTCATTTTTAAGCAGGCCTTACTCTTGAAGATGACTTAAGCAGCACTTGTTGAGGAGAGCTGTCTGGCTTAAATCACCTTTGCTCTGTATCAACAATGGGATGAAAATACCACTTGAAATGAAACTTAAAGGCGTGAGATTTTCACTCAGGTCATGACGATGCCTGTACAAGAGAGATAGTCAAGAATGAATACAATTCATACCTTACGAAGGGCTGGCAATTACTCTGGGCAGTTCTGAACTGTAAGTTCTTCTTACAGAAGTCCACTAAAGACTTCTGAAAGACTCCTCTTTGCTGCGCTTGTCATGGTATTATACTTGTCAAAAATGCCTGGTATGAAATTTACATTTTGAATTGTAGTAAGTTCAATGTGAGCTAAAACAGAGACTAAATCTTGATATATGTCCTGTATTATTTAACATACTCCTTTTCACTTTCATTGAGCTCAGGTGTAGCAAAAACTAAGTAGCAGCCCAGGCACTCTCCTTCACATTACAAATATCAGTAATTCCTTTCCATCACTAACTATGGGGATATCAGGGCTCGCAGTTCAGAAGCTGTTTATGAATTTAAGTATGTCTAAGCTAAAAAATAATCTGCTTTTAAAGAATCRGAGTAAAAAATTAAGAAATTTACGAAGTATCTCTTAGATCATGTTTTCTGCTCTACCTTCTCTGATTTTAAGCATATCAAAATATGCTGTCCAYGCCTAATTTGTCAACTGATTAATATTAATAGAGAGCTCTAAGCACTCAAAGAATAAGTAACTGAGATAGACATTATTTTTAAAATCATTACTGCTTCACCTATAGCCTTAYTAGCTCAAGCCTCAAATTATCTCTTCATTTCATATCACTACGGCCAACAAATACTGGCAATCATCAGTTTGGGTGCTTTTTCTGCCTCATTCAAATTGTACCACAAGGTGAGTTCTCAGCGATGAACTGAATTTCCCTGAAGTTCACAGAGCTTCCGTTATCAGCATCTCTCCCTAGCACACAGGGCCTCACGTTGCTCACACAGACAGCACCAAAACGCACTGCAGAGCTTTTAATGCATTCTGAATAGCTCTTGTCATTCAGGATCCTTCATTTCATGTTTCAGATTTTCCCAGGGGGCTTTGATGTTAATCCATTTCACACTTCTAACACATCTGTTCTTCTTCTGGCTTTCTTATCTCTTCAGATCATTCAAATAAAAAAAAAAAAAAAAAAAAAAAAAAAAAAAAAAAAAAAAAGTTTTAGCTGTCATTGTGCAGTTTCTGAAGCAAGACTTTAATGATGAAGCATATTCTAGCTAACTCCATTGATACTTGATTTTAGCCACACAAGGAGTTATGTATGCACAATACTTCCAGGGCTAAATGTTTCCCTATTATTTTGAATTTCTCTCGACTTTTTATGCAATTAAAAAGAGCTGCCTGTCACAGTTCCTGGGAATAAGGCTGTGTGGTCCAGTGACTGTGTTTTCTGAACATCAGCAGTACAGTTTTATAAGAGGATACCATCCTTCTCCCCAGACATTTATTAAATAGTGACCAAAATATTTTTATGCCTAGATATCAGCAAAAAGACGAGCAGAGATCTTGCAGTCACTAGGCTTTCAATATTCAGATCTTTGAGGTAAGATCTTACACTTTCTTCCCTCACAAAGCCAGTGCTTAAAGTGGAAATAAGTAAGCATTACTCAGAGAATTCATTATTGCTTTTCATCACAGTAGAGGTGGGATTTATCTCATCTACCTGTTACAGCTTTACGTATGTCATCAAAACTAAATGCTCAGTATCACTCCATCATCAGTGGTAAAATATAGGAAGTTCTCTATGTGATTCATCCCATCCTAAGATTTGTATCTGTACAGATGGGATGAATCACCATCTTTAGGTGTCACTTTCCATTGACACACAAATTTTCTAGATGACAGCTTAAGCTAAAAGGTTAACATTCAGGTAGCTAGAGCCAAGTGAGATGAATGTTACCCCTTGTGATTTTCCTTTGGAGAAAAAAGAACTATTATGAATATCCATAAAAGTTTTCCTTTTTATTCTTTTTTTTTTTTTTAATTTTTTTTTTCTCCTATGCCTGGATAAAGAATTAAGGCTATTAACGATCTTCTCTATTTAAAATATGAGAATGTACTATTTCGTTGTTAAACTTTACAGGAARTGTTCCATTGTACAGTCATGCCTTATTTGAGACATGTTTTGTGGGACTGACCAAAACTGGTTGCTTAACAAAGAAGGTAACTTAATAACACTGGAAAAGAATTGTATTCAAAGCATCTCTATAGACAGGAGGTTACCTAATAACATTCTATTGTGGATCTGTCATTGCCTATGAAAGATATGTATTATCATATAAATGAAAAGACTGCTTTTTTTTTTTTTCCCATCATCCATATATTCCCTCCCCTCCTCCTTCTCAAAAAGAAAAAGAAAAAAAGAAACTGTTCAGACCAAAATCTAGTAACAAGGAGTTCTTTGCAAATTCTTACCAACTGTTGGGTATTTTTTAAGGCCAACTATAAATTGACTGTGTATAAATGAAATAATTAAACTGAAAGCAAGGATATTATGGCACTTTATTATCTAATGAGTAATTAGGTGATAAGAGATTATAAGGTTAAAGAGTARTGTGATCCAAATGACAGTCTGTGGATGACATCCTTCTCATGGAAGGATTGCTTCTGGCTTCCTTGCTTTTCTGCTGCAGATCAGATATTTCTGCATGAGTTCAGCCCTGCTAGATTCATCCTAGGATCACTTATCCTTACCATATAAAGAAAGCAGGATGTTCTCATATGGCCACTACATATAGAGATCTGTAAAGAAGCTTCAAAATAGGCATTGAAAAGTTGGACACAGCTTTGCTAGATGCATCACAAACACTGAAATCTGTAGTGAACAGAGGAAGTCAAAGGCTGTGTACAAACACGGAGGTAATGGATTTGCCTGGAAAATCTGATGAATWTAAGGAAATATTATTCACATAGTCAATCTCACTTCGTTCAAAAGAAATCATCTTCTAAGCAGTAATTACATTAAAGCAAAGAACTTTTTATGATGGAACAATTTTCTGTTAGAAAATTTCATTTCATTTTATTTTCAAAATGAATCACTTTACTAACAGCAGTATCACTGCTATTTTTACCCTTCCCTCACCCCCTGCCAAAATTGTTCATACAATTTCTCTGAAGCGTCATACCGTTAGAATTAAACCATATGGTCTAAATGAAGCACCTTATCTTATTAGAATTAAATGTTACCAAAAAGTCACTTTTTTTTTGGTCAGAACTCTACTGTGATGAATAAATATTTGGACAGTTCATTCTGACTTCAGGAAAATATACTTTTCAAAACAAATGTATTATGTGAAAAAAAGAAATTTCACGTTTCAGTCATCGATGGATTACTCTCTTGAATCAGAGTTGCAGCTGTAGACCTGGAGCTCCCCTAGTGTTCCACTGCTTGAGAGTTGGGTGTTGCTATGACAGCTGGACCAAACTGTTTTAAAGTCTATACGTAAAAATAAACCCAGGAAGCGGAAAAGATAGAAATCCTCTTAGGAGTAAATTTTGATAACTGAATTTTTGATTTTGTCACAGATGAATAATGAAAAAGAATGAAAAGTATTTAGAAGTATATATGTAAATTTTAAAAAGTTAGGAATTAAAAACACTTTGCTTTTYCCCTTTCTTTACTCAAAACAGTTACTCGGCTTACACTCTTCAGGTCCACATGTGGTCTCAATATTCTCAGAGTCTGCACACTCATTGCCACTGCTTCTGAGCAACCTGCCAGACGGATATCATTTTACTTGAACTAGTTTGCATTTTGTAAAAGAGTCATATTTCCAGGTATACTGAACAACTATCCTCCCTCCATCATGCAACTCCAGAATATCTACTCAGTCTTGTTTCTCCACACTATTTCCTATTTCAGTTCTATATGACTGAAGAATCTGACTGAATTTACTTAAATGCTTGTGAGACACTTGTGACTGTTGCTACTTGCAAGCACACTGGACAAATATTATAAAAAAAAAATCTCCTGATTTATATTGATATTTTGTCCCACAATGGGAGAAATCTGAAAAGAGCTTGGATGGCTATATTGTTGTTTCTACTACTAGAAACTTGATTTTGAAGCTGCTACTTGTAATGTGGTTTGAGGAATAATGATGTCTGATACCTCAGCAGTGTTTTCAATTCCATTGAAGCTGAAATAGCATACCTTTTCTCAGAAGAAAATCAGCAGCRTTCAAAGAAAGATCTTAAGTCAGTTACATAGCTATTTTGGCTTCTGCTGKAGAGTGGTGAACACAAGATGACTGTATAATTGCTAAGTAATTTGATAGTCAGGYTATTGATATTCCACTTCAGGAAGTAAACCAACATATTGTGCAGGCTTCAAAGTCTAATTCAAATCCCTCCAACCTGAACAAACTGACAAAACAGAAGTCCCATTTAACTTCCATTTTAGACATTCCTTGCTGATTGCGTGCTAATCACTGATCTCAGTTGTAGGCCTTGTCCCTCATCCACCTACATGTTCAAACTCTACATCCCATCTACGTGTGGGAATACACACACACACACACACACACACACACACACACATATGCCTTAAACAGGTCATTCCTTCTAGATGAGAGGCCTGCTATTTAGATCAGGGACCCGGCAGGTAGAGGAATGAACCAATTTTGGAATGAAACCTGCTCTGGAGTTTAAGGAAGCCAATAGAGCAGAAAAGCTACCACAGCAGTGACATCTGCTACATCTGCTAAGAAAAGAAAAGGTTTCAGAAAAATTGTGAAGGCAAAGGTTGTAGAGGGGAGGAGAAGGATAGAGGCATGTATTTTAAAAGGACATTTTATCCTTTGAAAGCCTGTTTGCTTTGGTCTGTTACTAAAAAATTAGGACAAGGATTATTGTCCTATTCATTTCAGCCTGTTTCATAGAACATTGTCCTATAAAAATAAGTTACTGTTATTATCATGATAAATAAAGGACAGATCTGAACAGCACTATAAATTTTGGTAGTTTTAGATCAATTGCATGAATTTAAATGGATGTTTTTGTCACGGTTATCTATTCCCTTGACCACTCTTTTTCAAAGAATTAAGGATACATTATTTTAATATTCAAATAAACTGCATTTTGCTGCATCATTTCTTCAGTATTTGGGGATGTAGCAACACTAATAATAATGACCATGCCAAAATATAAACACTTACTATAAATAATTGTTACTAGACACAAGGAAAACATAGAGTTTAGATCTTTCCTTAATCGAGCTCTTTTATCCTTGTTCACTGAGCTGTTGGATTAGGGTGAGGATGAAGACCTTGAAAATCCTGACTTTTCAGAATATACTAAATTGCAAAAAAAAAAAAAAAGAAAAGAGACATACATCTAAAAAATGCCTAGACATTGAAGTATTTTAAAAATACACATTGTAAACAAAAAAATTATGAGAAATTACTCAGAAACTATATTAGTTCACCCAGGGAAAGCCTATAATGCTAAGCAATAATTTTTAGCATGAAGGACAATCTTTAAAAGCAGTTACAGATTTCAGGTTGATGGACAAAATCAGATATGTTTTGGGCTGGAAATAGTTGAATATACAGAAAAATTATAACTGAGGGCCAGAGGATTATTCTTTTTTAGAGATCTCTGACATTTCTCCACAATACATAGAAATTCAACATATTTCCTACTACCAGAATCTAGAGTGAACTAAGGAAGACTTCTGAATAGTGTCCCATAACTTCCCTGACAGGATATCCAAGCAAAATCTTAACAATACCATAAACAAGTCTATGAACTATTTTCTTCCAACAACAAGATATTCTTAAGGACAATCAATAGTCACTCTAAAAGGCACTTCCAGACTACTTTCAAAGKACTAAAATCCCAAAATGAATAAAATCAGAGAAGTGGCTTGTAACTGAGATGAAATAAGAATATTAAACACATTCTAGCTTTAATTATGTGGGCTGTTTACTGGTTTCTGTCCACCTTTGACCCGAATCCAGGACACTGTTATGGAGGAGAAGTAATAAAATTTGCTGGGAATATTTTGAAGCAACTTGGTTTTGTTTTATAGATTTTAGAGGGATAGGGAGGTAAAGTAGGAGCAATGGGGATTTGGTGAGAAAATGCAAATATTTGAGAGTCATCCAAACCAATGGTTTTAAAGTTCTGCTAGAAATTATACTATCAAAGATTTCTTCACTCTTAAATGTTAATTCTCACCAAAATCAAAAATAAAAGGCTACCAAAGAATTTGAGGTAGACAAAATTTCTCATTAGCTCATCCGTCTCAATACAGATGCTGCTCCATCACAGAGTGTTAGTCATGAGGACGTTACTTATTTTCAGGTACATCTTTGTCAGTCTTTCCAATTAGAATTACTGACTCCCTATCAACAAACATGCACAAGAAGARAATAGGCCTTGTCCATCCTGAGCTTCCCTCAATGGAAATCATCTCGACTACTTTTATGTGCAACTCTAGCAAAGGATGGCAAACATAAAAGAAAATATGCTTCAGAAATATTGCAGTGCTTTGTGAATGGAAACACCATTTCCTTCCCAGCTTTTACTAAAATAGATGCACAAATAGTTTGCCCAGTGTCTTAGGATTCTTTTTCTCTTCCAGATCAGTTTTAAACTGTTTTCTTCTCTATTTTTCCAAACAGAGGCTCAGTTCTTCACATAATATAATGAATAGCACATACAAAGCATTGAACAAATAGGTCTGTAATTATACTGCGAAGTCTTGGTGACACTGATAAAACATTCACCATCACCCTCTCATTGGAATTAGGCTAATTATGTACATAGTTGGGTGTCCATTAATCCTATTATTATTATTATTAAGCAGTATTATTCATAATTTAAGTTTTCCTTCCTTTAATTCAGCCCTGTAACAAACGAGAATGTTCCATGCTTAATTAACAGCCAAAAGCTTGAAAGTACAGTATAATGGGACATTATGGGGGCTCTATAGTGAGCTAATGACATAGCAACCAGCTAATGAGAATGAGGAATTTTTACAATGGCATTCTAAAATCAATGGCACAAAAGCACAAGTTATGTCAAGTAACATCAATGCCAGTATTCTTACTTAGTCTTCAGAAGTGAGATAGTTTTAGAACCGTATTTTACACCACTCAGAGAAACAAATTAATCCATTACCTGGCAATCATCTTCAGCAAGATGAAAGTTAGTTTACTAAACTGGATGCTACTGCAGTGCCAATCAGACTCCCCAAGAGCCATTTTCTTAGACCAAAATCTAGTCTATAGTAAAGAACAGAAGCAGAGGCAGTACATGAGAAGATGATGAGGTTGAAGGAGCCCTAAAAAAATATTTGTTTTTAAAACTGCCTTTCACCTTGATTTATATTTAACTTACTTGCAGGATGGCACTGCTTTCTACACAACATAGAAGAGACTACTTCTCTGGAAGAATAATTTACTGAATTGAGTATARTACTGGTATTTAATATATCTGGATTTTGTCCTTATTCAGGTATAAGTTTACTGAGTACCACTCGAGAGATCCATATATCCTGTCTGATCTGCAAAAGGTTAATAATATAACTTCTGCAGCAAAATGTGAGTACAATCTCCCACAATGATTATACAGAGGGCAATAAAGGACAAAGAGTTTTGTGCAACTGCTCATTCTCTGACTAAACAACAATTAAAGACGTATTCTTTCATAGACAAAGTGCTTTACTATTAGTGTTATTGTAATTCAACCTAAATAAAAATCACTGCAACAAATACATTTTTGCTTTAAGTCATTACAGTAGCATACGCAGGCTATATGATCTATTCTATCTAATCTACTACAATCTGAAGCACTAATTACATCTTTCATTTGGGAATACTTTTTCATGCTCTTTTAAGAGTAGCCGGATTTCCAATCAGCCTGAGATATTTCTCTGTAACAGTTGAAATGACTCACTCGGTAGAAATGCTTCTCTCTCCTTTGACTCTTAAAGATTCCCCTTAGAGATTTGTGTTTTGGATAGGACACTTAGCTTCATTATGTTTAAGTGATATGACTTTCACTTCCTTATTTGCCGGATTTGTAAACTATTTTTAAAAATGTCAGCTGAGATTCTTAATAATATTAGACACACATGGGTGAGAATGCCAAAAAAACCTGTAGAAAGAAGTATTCATGTGGTAGTACCCAAACTGTTTCATATAATTTCTAGTTGCTTTTTCAGAAGCATGTGGTCTCAAAACCTGCTTATGAATCCAGTGGTTGGATTTTAAGCCAGGTGTGATTCAAAACATAGCAAAATGGTTTTTACTGCTCAATGAAAGAAAATTGCATACTGAAATCCAAGGAGAAGGAAAATATGTATATTTCACCCAACCCAAATTATAAATAATTTCAGGCAAAATAGAGATTAATATGAAATTATATAAATTAAAAAAAAAGTTCAAATTCCTGTGAGCAAATATGAGTTGGGGATTTCAAAATTTGCATGAGGCTAATGCAAAAGGCACATCAAATATCCCAACCTTGTGTCTCTGTTGATGACCTCACATCTTTTCTCTGCAATGAGAACCAAGATCATGCAGCAGAAATATTTTCTTATGCTTTTCTGAAGTATGTTTTCTGTCGATGGTGTTTTTCTGTCTTCCTGATATGCATTTCAGCAGTTCGATTTTCTATTCAAGTTCCTACAGTATTATTTTGATCTGAGCTTAACAAAGAAGAAATAGATTCAGATTTCTTTAAATGTCTAACCAGATATATAATTGTTAGTATTTGAGGAGAACCTAGTCATAAAAATAAACTAAAAATATCTCATCCAAATATCATTCATCTACATATATTCTACATCAGTAGAAAAAAAATACCTACTTTCTCATTTCTTTTGTGAAAATCACCAATGAAAACTAAAAAACTGGGCATGCCATGTAAACCAAATCTGCCTCCAAATAAGTGGCATTCATAATAAAGATAAGCAATAACATTGACAGAAGCCTTGCAAATTATTCCACAAGTAAAACAGTGTAAGAAGACAATCATAACTTCCATTTTACTTGGAATGTCAGAATTTTACATGAATCCATAAAAGGTGGAAATATTTTGCAAGCAGATGGAAAGACAGTAATCATTTAATCAAGTGCAATTGGACACTGAAAATTATTCCATCTTTCACTTCAGGATGACACATACACATGCGATACCAACTTCTTTCTGGTTATTTTTGTAAGTCTTTTGGGTGGGGCGGGATAGGAAATGCGCAGAAATTTCCAAAACACCATTTMATTAACTACAAGTCTAATTCAAAGACTGCTGGAATTCAAAGAAAATTTTCTATTTACATGATATTTTTGATTGAATATTAATGATTGAAGAAGATATTTTAAGATAAGGTACAAACTCCTATCTTTTCTCCAAATGATTTATTTCTATCCTGGCTACACTAAATAAAACGAAGCAACAAAGACAACTCTGAGGAACACAGGTATGCTAGTGATTCACAAAAGGGAGAATCATTTGCTGTCTCTTTGGACAATGTTCAYGCTACCTTATTTCTTGTATTTGATGTTTAGGAACTAAGGTAACAGCAATGTTTGAAACGGTCAAGACAGACAGATTAGACTAGATCGATCAGCCAGAACCACAAGTTTTTGCCTCAGCACGGCTCATGTGCCCCAGGTACTGAGGATAAACTGTGGCTCCCCATACACAGATCTTTAACATGAAATATGAGAACACAAGGCCTTTTGCTTTGGAGCAAGGAGCAGTGTAATCGGTAGAATTTAAGCCATTAGCATAATTTGACTTTGGATCATATCAAACAACCATATCTTCGTTTTCTCACTATTTTACTTTTCACTTAGAATGCTTTGTACAGAAATATCTCTGTGGTTGGTGTATGTTCTCCAACAGAGGATCCAAAGACTCTGTTTCTATACACTTAAGAGTTTATGAAATAACTTTTGAATCTACTTGCCCCAATGATAGAAAAACACCTTTTTTTTTTCCAGACAGAGATACAAATTGGCTATCCCTTTATAATTTCCACAGAGGAATATTTCAAGTAAACTTTTTTTAAAAATAGCCTCTGGCTATTACTTCTCTCAGAAGTAATGTGCTTTAAGGAATCAGAAGTTTGTCAGAGCTTCATTTCTTCTGTGCCCGAATCACCTTCCCTACTGGAAATAATGTTTTTCACTAGCTTTTCTTTTTCTTCTTCTTTTCTTTTCTTTTTTTTTTTTTTTTTCTTTTTTTTTTTTTTTTTTTTTTTTTTTTTTACTGCTTTTTTTTTTCTTCCTAGGCACAAACTTTAATTTCTTAGGTGACTGAGATGCTAATCAAGCAACTCAAGACAGAGAGGCTAGTGAAAATAATCAAATGTGAAACTGTCCAGGGGAAACGCTCCACTTTGAAGGAAAAGAGAGGAAATTGTCATTTTGAAGCCACTAGAGACAGCCTTCCTGTTACAAAGAAGACCCTAGGGAGTCACTACCTGATTTGCTCTTAGTCAGACTGGCATCTCAGTGACAGGGCAATTGTAATTAGGATGAATAAAATGAGAGATGTGCCAGCTCCCCAATTTGTAATTCAGCGAGCAGCATTAAAGACACATTGCATTTTATTTAATTTTTGGAAAAAAWCGGGCACTGTGCTAACAGGTAGCAAGACTTTCCCCTTTGGGGATGACTTACATAAAATTTAAATCTGTCTCTGTGCAGAGAGCAAATATGATAGAGGCAGTGGATTCCAAGTTATTATGTTCTTCTTTTTGAAACTGCATGCAATCTTTAGGGAAAGATAAGACAGAAAATAAGATGTTGGGGGGTTTTCTTCTATACTGAGCTATCCAAGAACACAACAATAGAGCTTCACTGAGGAGACCGACATCAGAATCTGATCTTTCATCTTTATATCCAGGTAATGAAGATTACAGGGTACAGATATAGCATAAAAGAGTTCTTATCTTTGCCATGAGGATCAGCAACTTGAAAACAGAGTATTTTCACTCTCATTTTTTTCTGTTCATTTACAATTCATTGCCAAGTAAAAATAACTTTTGTTCCAGAAAATGTGTAAACCTACATAAGGATAAAAAGAAAGTTAATGTTTAAGAACTGAATTCCATTCAAAAACTCTTTTAAAATGAGTTGTGACTCAGTTAAGAAAATTATTGACAACAGAGAAGTTTAATGCCTATACAGCAGCCAGCCTTCATCTACAATAAAATGAAGTAAACAACATAGATATAAACAGTACTTCTGTAGAAGAAAATTCCTATACAGATGTAGGACTGAGATCACAAAGAGTAAATGTGGACACTTGCAAAATGGACCTTTTTATACAAAGACCTTTTTATACAAAGAAACATGCTTCTTTGAGGCTGAGCTCTAGCTTTGGCTTCAGCTCTTGTTCAGTGAGGACCAGAGCTTACCAAATACCTTGTAAAAGAGGCAGCTAAGGAGTGATAAATATACTGCAAGTGAACAAGAAACTTTAACAGTTTGTTACAATGAGTTAAAACAACATCTTGAATACAAATGCATTTCAAAGTTTGGGAAGTTTCCCTTTATGTATAAATGTGAAAACTACAGTAGAGCATTAGAACCTGACAATACACAACATATTTTTCTTTCTAAAAGGTTAATTTAGAAGGTGGAAACAAAAGTTACAGAAACTTAGTGAATATTTATATTTGAAGGACTGTTCGCCATGACTGGCTTGTCCAAGAGACCTGACTGTAGATAGAAAAGCCTTTGTATCTTCATTTATTTTCAAAACAAATAAGAGTTTTAATGCAGGTTTTATCATAGTGGACTCATCACAGTCAATGATGAGTCCACAATCAGCACTGCAAGGACCTAACATGAAGTCTAACATGATCAAATCTATCTCTGCTATAACAGAGCAAGTTGTAAATACAACTTTAACTCTGTCACTGAGCTTAAAGCTTGGTCGTGTTCAATTTGTTGTGCTTGAATCTAATCCTTGTGAAGTTCTTTTTCATTCTGCAGACTGAAAACAGGTTTTAAGCAGGTAAGTCAAGTGACACCTCTACTATAATTGGTCCCTCCAACAGCTCTGCATCTATAATGTAGTTGGACTGTCAGGGTTAATAGATTTCTCCTTTCTTGGGCTGTCAGTCCAGTCTGTGTCACAAATATTAAGTTGCACTGATAGTATCACTTTTCAAAGAGCAGGTATTTTACTTTCTGACTTGCTTCTGCTTCCTCCTTGTTCTGTCATGAAAGCCATCCACTGAGAAAGGCAACTGCTATGCACTTCTAATGCTTCAGATTCTATGTTTGCTAAAATAAAGTCTGCATGCAGTTGGGTAGGTGATGTCTATCCATCTACAGTGTCTGTCTGCTCTTGGTAAGTGTCATCAGACTTCAGCTTCATCATCATAACATCAAAGCGGGTAAAAACAACAAGTTGCATAACAAGTGCATTTCTTCACAGAACACATACACCATCTTAAAGAAAATTAGGAAAGYAGATATTTGCCTTTTAGGGTGGGTAAGAAAATTAAGCAAAAGAGAAGACACCTGTGAGGTAATGAGGGGAGGATATTTATAGATATTTATAGTAGACAATGGAGAGAAGCTCCTTAAATACAGTCCCAAAAGTCTCACTGCATTTGGAGCATTATCTATTATACCATACATGTCAGTTTGAAAAACAGAGTTTTGGACATTGGATCACTTCAAATCATCTGGAAATTTCCTAAACTTTTAGGATCTAAAACCCACCTCCCATCCCTTCATTCACTCAGTTAAAACCTAGAAACGTCTTTGTTTACAATTTTCACCAGCAGCACGGTCACCTTTCAACTGAAACAAGATCTTATGTCTCTTCTGTAATAACCCAGCAACCACAAAGTGCAAAATCTGCTAGGGTTTGTTCATAAATAATAGTAATGAAATAAATGAACAAATAAATAGGTAGAGCATTATGAATTGCTGCTAGTCAAAGGAACCTAGATGAATAGGAAGCTTTGTATAAACATATCCATGGAAACTAGAGAACATCTAGTTCTGTTTTAATGAATAAGAGGACAAGCTAATGATATCTGGAAAATAACACAAGCATTGARTTTAAGGGTTTCTTTTCTGTCCAAATGAAACTCATCTTCAACAACATCAGCAACAAAAAATATTAAATAAAATCTTACTAGTATCACTATACAGCAAGAACACAACAGAAAATAAACAAACAAAAAACTTTAAAAAAATCAAATAATACCAGTTACCTCAAATGTGAGGAGACATTCCAGATATCAAAGGGGAATTGAATGATCAACTTCATAGGGAAATCATATAGGGAGAAGAGTGCTGAAATCTAACCTTTGCATTTGACAGGTAAAAGACTATTACTCACATTGTGTTTTGGATAGGTAGAAAGGAGTCAGGGCTTCACTTCACACTAGCCAAAGGAAYAGAGAAAAAGTGGACTTCAGCCTGTAAAGATATGTATATACTCATATACTTCTGTAATTRCTAAAGTGTTTAAAGAAACATTGAGATTGGGTCCAGACCTCTCCATGGAAAGATAACTTGTTAAGAAATGTCATATAGATAACCATCTTCTCTACAATTCAAGTGCTAGCTGGGATTCAAAGTTGTGTCTCGAAATCCCTTTTTTTGTTCCACAAGCTTGTTTTTAAGTGTGGACTTCATTMCCATTCTTGGAACAGATGGAGAAAATTTAAATCCACCACTGAACACATAATGAGCCTGTCTTGACTTCTTTCATTTATCCCATTTGGGACTGTAGCATAATCATGTGAGTGCAGGATACCTCCTTAAGGACAAGGTGGGATTTGAAATGAGTTTGATCTTTGGCATTGTAAAAACAAGTTCCTGATGGGAAAAATAAATGCAGGACTGGGATCACACTGGACCAAAGTAATCTTCTTCACTCAAAATGGTAAAGCCAATACAGACAACCATAAATTCTGCTCACTGCCTTTTTTTCAGAATCCAATTTATGAAAGTAATCCATTATGCAGGCAATTATAGTGGTGTACTAAGCCACAAGGGTGAAGAGCTTTGCACTATTCAAGTATAAATTTGGCTATTTTGTGCACAGATCAGACATAGAACTGAATTCCTAATGTACTTAAAAGTTAGGATCCCGGTTCCAATCAGAAATCAGTTCTTTTTTGAAGTATGAGACAATGGAACAGTTCTTTTTTTGAAGTATAAGACAAGTATATGTACAAGAAGATGTATAATGAATCTGGCTCCTGGAGGAGCTAAAAAATTCTGTGAAACATYTAATAAATATTTGTTCAAATACTTTGGGCCTAAATCTAGCAACGCATTTGTACAGATGAAAAGCAATGCTGCAAAGTGAAAGGAATATATGTAGAAATATTCACAAGCTTAGAATCAAGCATATACTGAAACATTTTCCTTTGTGACCCTGGTTTACAGATGGTCTGAGCATTAMATTTAAGCACAGCATTGGTACAACTTATTTCAGACAAAAAGAGATCATTGCTATTATTGTTATTACTGAGGCTTACAATCCTCTTAGTGCATGAACTTTGACATGTATAATGCCTTTCCTTGATAGYAGTGTGGCTTGTTCCCATTCCCATGTATCACAAAACAGTTTATACTGGCCTAACTGCATCTACAATAGGATACTTACGCTCATATTACTGTAGCTGTACGTCACAATTGATGAGAAAAGAATAAATAACCAAAACAGAATTGCATCTTTATTCTCCTGTATGAAACACCCACACAGAACATGGGATGCTTCTCAAAAAAACAAAACAGCCTTCAGAAAGATACATGCAAGGATGATAGAATTTGATGAAACTGCTTCAGTACAAGAGGCAATTAAATAGACTGAAGATCTTTAGACAGAGGTCTGAAATGATTATTTGAAAAAAGGTCTCTAAATTATGAAGGAAACTAGCAAATGAATATTTGTTTTTTCTCATGGCACAAAATTACAGGTAGTCAAATGGAATTATTAGATGGGAAATTCTAAATGCAAACAAAGAAAGTCCTTTTACATAAAACAGAACAAATTAACTTGTTGCCACAGTAACTTGTGGATGCCAACTCTATCAAATAATTTCAAAAGATGAGTAGAGAAATTAATGAAATGAAAGTCCTCTTCAAAGCACTTACAAAGATGTAAACACTCTAAATATCAAGGCTTCATGCTGATACAGGATATGAGGTTTACTGGGTATAGCTTTTACTTCTGGATTCCTCCTGGCCATTGCCCATAGGATACTGTCTCCATCCCAGAAGGATTCAGACACTTATCTTTCACAGAATAGGATAGAGCTTGGGTTGCTTTGCCTGGAAAACTTGAGCAAAATCTCACATACTGCCCATTTCTCATACTTCCTTGGAGACAGACTTATGAAATGCTCACTTGCTGTGGTGCTGAGAGGTTAGACTGAACTGTGATCCTCTGAGCACGGCTAACTAAAGGTGTCCTAGGGAAAACCCTGTGAGAGGACCACAGCCACAGATTAGCTCTGCCCTCTTGTGTCACGGAGCCTCTTTCACGGTCTCCTACACACCACCAAAAGAGACTCAGAGTATTAAAGGGTTTGCTTTATTGTCAAAAACAGGTAAACGTGGGACTTAGTCACCTGTTTGCTTAAAATGCACTTATACATAGATTGGGAGGATTACTATTTTTCTTTCAAGTATCTCAGGTGCTGTATTAAGAATCTGGGCCTCCTGTCCTTTTTCATGTGGCAACACATGCTAGTCTAAGCGATTTAGGCTTATATCTGTATAGATATTTAAGTGACTCTTCACCTCCAAAATAATCATGCCCATGTTTGTCATTTTAGGTCTTTCCATTAACATCATGAAAAATACTTCCTAGAAAATGTCTGTAAAACTGGATTCTACAATCTAACAATCCACTTGTACAAATGTATGATAATCTTCCAATCTTTGTGATTCATGGATYTAATCACATGTGAAAAACTATTAGCAGAAACATTTATACATCTATAAACTAATCAGATGTGGAATGAACAGGTTAAAATGAGTGGACAGGACTGATCATACATTGATGAGTCTCTATTCTGCAGCTGAGTTAACTACAGGTTTCTTAAAGGTATTTTTGAAAATAAATAATACTTTTTCCTCTTTCCCTCTACAAGGTGGGAAGAGGACATTATGGACTATATTTCAGCAGAGAAACAAAAGGTTAACCAAAAAGAAAAGCTTTAAATGGTCACAGAGGATCAGCTCAGTGAAGTAAAATGAAAAGAGGACTTGTGTAAACACAGAAACAATGTTCAAGGAGGATGTAATACCCAATTATTAGAGATGGAATAAGTCTGTGCAATCAATCCTGCCACTATGCAAGGGGATGGACTAGTTAGCTGGAGGCCTCCATTCCAGCATTGTGTATAGGAGATGACTGCATTAGCAGTTAAAGGAGAGGCCAAGGGTGCAAGCACAGTGCCATGATGCTAAAGGCCAGAGACAGTACTCTATTTACAAAAAAACCCACATCACTTACGTGTCACCCATTTAAGACAAAAATGGGAAATGGACGCAAGCACTGTCAAGCCACATTTAGAGGAGGTGTGTTGGATGGAATATTTCAACATACTTGGACTGAGACCCCTGCTACTTTCCTTTTGATGATTGCAGAGGAAAATGTGTTRGTGAATTGTAAAGATTTCATCCTTCTTGATATATTTTTATTGAACCCTACTTGCAGCCTTCAAATTTTAATATCGTGTGCCCAAACTTCTGTCATTCGCTATATCTATCACACTCTCAATTCATGGGGGTTAGGGTTTAGGGGAAAATGGCCCAAACAATCATTAGGACACTTTTCTTATTCCCAGACTATGTTATCAAAACAAACTTACATTTTACAACTGCCATTTGAAATAAAAAGATGGTATTTAAAACAAAAACATATATAACAACAACAAAAAAAGATCTCGTTTCTTTCTCTTGCTAACTTCTATGTTTTTATCAAAAACCCAAAGCATTTTGTGATTACATTCCATCTATTTCCTGAGCACTTGCTTCTTCTTAGGAACTCTTCCATCAGGTTTTCATGCCTTTCTTTCCCCTCTAAGCCATCCAATGTGTAAACTCACAGATGGCCACGTCATTCTCAGGCATCATTTTCATTGCKACTAACTTCTGTGCCTCTGGAGGAGGCCAGCGTATGGTACTGTTATGCCACTAATGAGTCTCCCATCTCTTCTGCAGTAAACAATCTTTTTACTAGTCAATATTTGTGCTGCACTGTACACACAATGCCCCATGAATCTTTACCMCCACCCAGTGGGAACATTTGATTAATATAAATAGTTTTTTTTTGCTGTTGTTTTCTTTCAGAGACTTGGGATTACTGTCCATTTTTTTGTACATCCACAGTGTCTTGTGTACTTAGATCATACATTTTCCATGAAAAATGGATGCTTGTGGCATTGGGCAATCTAACTATCTGTATTATTTACTATAGTCTCTCTAGAGCAAAAGCTAAATATATTGGCTTTTGTCTGGTTAAGCACGTTCAGGCCCTCTGAATAAAAGACAGAGATAGGTCATTTGGAAAGCATGGGCTTTTTCAAGAAAAGCCCCAAAGTGAGATCATTTAATTGTGTATGTACTATAAAAGTGTAACTGAAATAGGTTAAAAGAAGTAAAGGAATCAGTAGTATTAATTCTTTGTGAATGTGGAAATGTGCTATAGAACACATAGTATATAAAAGTATAAAAATGGATATTTTCTGCTAAGTAAGATAAATWCAACTAAAATTAAATACAGTAAAAATTTAGCAATGTCCCAAACTAAAATATAGTCTTGTGGATTTTGGAATATAAGTTTTAATTAATGACTGGAAGGGCATATGAGCTAAATAAAACTGTCAGTAGGAGCTGCTACTTCACTCTGCACCAGTCCCGAGTTGGAGTTTCCAGTGAGGTCCCTCCAGTTTTTAGGTGCCTCTCTTCTTATATCTGTGAAAGGCAGCTAGTTTTTTTCAATAATTATTTTATAGATATGGTAGATGTCAATGGCCACATAAAGAGATGAATTATTGGAGAATTCAGTCCAATATTTATGTTTTAGTTTGACAAGTATTACAAGTAGATCAAAAGAGAAAAGGAAAAAATTCACCCTTGCTGGATTGTCAAACTGCTCCATATAAGAAACTATTAAAGAGGTCACAAGGAAAATTGATCTAATAAAATCATAAATAATTTTGACTAAGCTGCTATAGGCAGGTCTAGATCATGATGTCTGAGTTGTACTGAACATCATGCTGGGTTTCACTGGAGCTCTTTTTAATTATTTTATAATGCAGCTCACTTCACAACTGAATAAATCTATGATTTCAGAACATCTCAGGCTAGAAAATTTGAAACTAGATTTCAATTGCATTTAAAACAGAAAGGGTGCACTGTATCTAGTACTGGAAGGCTTCACATATGAACGTCTTTCAAAAAAATCTGTAGCAACATTATTACCTGTTGGACAACCTGCAGTTTCCTAAGGATACCCAAATGATTGTACCAGGTAGAATGTTTGATTAAATGACTTCATTCTTTAGAACATCGCAAGTGATATATCCATGTCTTTGGCAAACCTTGGGATGTTTGAACCTGACAGTTCTGCTGCTCCATCACTGGCTTTTGGTAAATTTCCTAATTTACCAAAATTAGGAAATTTAGTTTAGGACTAAATTAGTTCCTAATTTAGTAACTGGAATATGTTGAAATTAGTTTAACAAAGAAAGCATGCAAAATCCTAAGTTATTAAGGTTTACTTAGCCTCCCTCTCCTGATTTCTTTGCTTATCATTCTAGACATCCCAATAACCAGCAAATATTATAAGAACTCTCATTATTTACAATTGCATGGAACCCAATAGAGCTGGAGACCTACTTAACCATTCTCTACCTTGCATCTGTCATCCTATGCGAGTCATGTGGAAGAAAACTTTAAATAAGAATTAAAATTCAAACTCACATTCAATTAATATTACTCATATTATTAATACTTGCCCGCACGGGACTTATCAGGAGATAATTGACCTTGTCAGTATTATGAGCCCTTTGCATTTCTGTAGGATCTTTAGCTCCCTTCAAACTTAATTATAGCTTGATAAAGCCAAAAAGAAGTTTATCTTCCCCCTTCCCTGTCTCAGCTACAGAACGTTAAAGAAAAAAAAAAAAAAAGAAAAGGGGGGCATGGGAGTAGTGAAAGGAATGGATCTTCTAAGTCATATAATCTGCTCAATTAATAAAGTGAATCTAACAGAGTTGCTCCCTGGGGCCTGACAAATGCACCTGTCGCAGTCACCAGACAACTGAGATACCRTACGTGTCCAGACACTTTCTTCCTCCCCCACTTTATATCTACTTTTTTAAAGACAAGACATCTCTAATTAGAGCTCATAGAGATGTGGGCTAAGCTACTTTTACATAAAACTCTGATTCACAGCAATATTTTTTTGATGTTCAGCTGAAAAAACAAGTGTATTTTTTTAATAAAAATGTATTAAATGTTACAAGTAAACACAAATATATAAATATATAAAAAGATCAATTTCATTTCCCCATCTGTTGGCTTTTTAACTACTATTTKCTACATCAGCCTTGAGCTGTCATTCCAGCAGATTTAAGACTCACGTGATTGGAACATTGATAAGGAGGTGATGCAGGTTCTCGTGTCTGCGCAAACTGGTGGCTGTGTCCTGGTGATTAGAGAAGAGATGAAAACATTCAGTTGTCCTGCTGTCATTGACGTATTCACCCCTAGACACAGAGGCTAACTTCATCTCCTTGAAGATCCTCTTAAACAGTCAACAGAGGTCTTGAGTGGTACATACAGGATGAAGAAAGCCTTCTGCCCTTTGGATTTCACATTGTGTGACCAGCAGCAGAACTATTTAACCCTCTGTGTGGTACTGTTTACCAAAATGTAAATGGCCTAGAGTAATCTCATAAAATACTGACTTACATGTGACCTTTGTAATACTTCTCTGAGCAGAAATCAGAGCCGTAAGGAGAGGATTTTGCAAATGAGATGTTAGCATATATATATATATATATTTAAAAAAATAGGATATTAATGGAGATGAGAAAAGTTTACTCTAAGTCTTAAGTTTTATCTTATTGAGTCCTACAAAACAGTTTCCTCTGTAAAATTGTTACCATGGATTTGGATTTGCTTTATACATCTTGTCAGGAATGCTTTATTGCAAGTGTGGCATTTGGCTCCCTGTACCCCGTACTCAGTGCTGATTATTTTCAGTGCCACCAACTGTTCTTTTTCTTCTTCATTTCCCTTCTTGTAGTGCAATAGGCAGGAAAGCACTTTTGCTTTTGGATTGAGGGAAGGATGAAGTTTCTCTCTCTTTCCTATTGCTTGAACTTCCTATCTGTATCTTGCACTCCAGAGATGTCTGCAGTTTTGCTTGTTCCTTTAGCAACATGGGATAACAGTTTCAAAAGGAATTTCCTGGGTAGTTCAGATGAGTTTATCCTAATCTTCTTTCTAGAAAAGTATTAGGAGGAATTCTTTATGGATTCATCGCATTGTTCAGAGGCAGACTATGCTGTAAGTTTTYAGATGTGCCTCAGTTCACCTTTGAGGTAACTTCTTTTGGTAGAAGTTTTTATAGAATCTAAGTGGCCTAATCAAGTACCTTAACTAGCAAGGGAAAATTGGAGAGATATTTCTCAAAATACYTAAGCTATCTGAAAGGACTGTTGCCTAGCGAAATTTTTCTACACACATAAGTTAGAAATTATAAAAGACTGCAAGACCTTTCAATTCTCCCAAAAGTTTAATAAAGAATTAATGTCCACCARGTTCAGCACAACTCTTTTCATGCATATTAGACATTCTTACACACATACTTTGATGAGTCAACTTCTGCAAAGTAGATTGTTCTTTTGATTTCAAGTTTTCTACTAAAATGACTTAATTGCCATACATAACACAATGTTTATTTAATTCAAATAATTCTTACACCCCAAAGATCCTAGCACTTCTGCTTTAAGGTAGCAAGATTAGGGCATGAAGCTCAAGATACATTTTCTTATGTTCATACTAGAGCACAGATTAAACATAAAGAATGGATTTTTTTTTGAAGTCATCAAAAACAGAACCTGTTCCAGGTGTAATGAGCTTATAAACATCAGATAAAGTAAAAATATAAAGTACCTTCAAATTCAAAAGTATTATTACCTATTCCCTTCTCCGACTCTGTCCCATGAAATTTGTATCACTTTCTTTTTCTATATTCTGCTTTCAAAATTGCTTTTCTTACAGGGATGAACTACTCTGAGCATATAAACTAAAGGGTTTGAATGAATATGTCAGAAATACTTGTACTCTCTGAAGACCCGTGGTTACAATACCTCACAATAAGACAAAATACACCAAGTATATACTAAATATCTGACTTCATGTGTCCTGAGGCAATTACTTTGCTAAGGAAAACTGTAATAGCCTTCCAAACAGTACAGTAGTCGTTTGATCATGTTCCAAGGATAAACATTCCTGAACACAGTCGCATCAGAGCTTGCTCCTGAGCGAGGATGCTGAAGATTCTAAATCAACTCCATCTAATCTGAGTAGCAAAGGAACTTTCATGGTTCTAGAGATGGAATTGGCTTTTGTATCACCATCATATCCCAAAACGATGGTTATTCAGGCTTTATCACAATATAAATGAAAACTGGAGACTGCTTTGATGAAAAAAGCCCAAGTTTAAATGTAAAGTATCAATATATGTATACTTACTGCATTGCTGAATAATCAGGAAGATGAGTACAAGGCAAACTTTCTATATATCTTTGTGTGTCTACTTTCCTTCTCAGTCTCTATTATCCTTGAAATATAAATTTATACCTTCAGAGCATAATGTAGCTTGAGGTACTGTGAAGTCTAGAATACTGCAGCAATTCTTCTGTGCTTTGTGGGGAAAGAATTTAGCATTTAAGGAGCTGATATGGGTTGCAAGAGGTTTTTGTTTGTTTGTTTGTTTGTTTTTTAATTAATTTTCCTGTCAGACTTTGGCCAATTCACTTCAATTTGTTGCTTAAAATTCAAAATTCAAAGAATGACATTACACCTCCTTAAAGCAGCCATAGAAGGGCTGATGTCTGGGTTCTTTCATGGCAGAATAGCAGAGGCACTCTGGAAGGTTAAATGGTAAATTGAAGAAGCATCATTAATAAGCCCCCACAAATTAACAAGTAACCCATAAGTCAATACTTGTGTGTCATCAATACCAAAATCACTGTGCATTATCCTTTCTTGTGCTGAGCCCTGCTGATAAAGGCAGGATCTGTTAAAAGTTATTTAGTGCTATTCATTATGGAAGCCATACAGAGCTCCTGCTTGTCAGCAGAGGTTTCAAGAATCAGTCTGAAGACTTTGGTAAAAATATAAAAAAATTTGACAGTTTAATAGAAGGAGGAAAGAAAGAACGTTTTTCTACACTTCAGTGGGAACTTTAAGAAACCAGTTTGGTTTTCAATAGTGTCCCCGTGAATAGAAGCCCGATGGTCTTTAAACCAGCATTTCCCCCACCATTTTAGTCTTGAAAGCCATTACTGTGATGGAACTGCAAGGAGAAGAGATAGGGATGGCAGGATACAGGCAGCACACAAAGGAGAAAGAAGAAATCCTTTAAACGGGGAATGAAACACACTGTTTGACAGCTAGAAAAGGGGGGAGTGTCTGGAAGGTAAAAGGGCAGGCTCCATAGGGGTAAGCAGACATAATGGAGTGCAGAGTAACAGGATGTGAAGGGGTTATAATGATCATGGTCGCAGAGTGTGTAATTTGCAGTGAATAATTGATCCAGTACCTTTATCTTTTTTTTTTCCTTCAATTGTTTCTCAGCAAGACAACCACAATTTTCTTGCATCTGTTTGTTCCATTTTTATGATTCACTGAGTGACTTTTGCAATTGAAGTTTGATCCGCATATAGAACACAAATTCATTATGAGTATCAAACACCAAAAATCCTAGTTCAGTTTTGATGGAACACATAAATCACATGGTAGTTTGTATACTCTCTAATTAGTGACTGTAACTCTAACAATCGCTGTGACATTTCTCAGAATTACATATTTGGAATATAAGCTTCATGAATATTCCTTTAAAATGGACTTTCTCTCCAGATGCTTATGACAGTAATCTCATTGGAAGGAATATTATGGCAATTTTTGACATTCTAGGGACTTAAAATTCCATGGAGACTAGTCAATATGAGACTAGCCTAAATTCCAGAATACATCATTTTTCTCCCCATACAAGAGTATCTAATATGAACTTCAATAAATCAAATAGCTATCTTTGCCTCTGTTTGTCTCTCACAGTAAAGACTTTGGTCTGTGTCTGTAAGTTACTCTGCAGATTTGTCAGATATAGGAGATGAACTTAAAATATCTCCAAACCAGAAAGACCCAGCTGTATGCCTTTTGCTTGTGATGGAAACAGTGGGGCAGAAGGGAGAAAGCAAATGTTCAATAAGTATGTAAATATTAGGGGATGTTAGGGAGCAAGTCTTAGTGATCAGTGCACTTGGTCAATATTTCTAATAGAAAAGCAGCTTCAATTTCACAACAGTGGTCTCTGTCCAAAATAACCAAACGAACAAAAATCCCACAAAATTCCATAAGCTAGAGTTCGTTTTAATAAGATCCAGAGCCAGGATAGGAGAACATGATTAAACACACACAATGGGCATTGTTCAGAAATTGAGACTAAACAGAGCACAAGAGGAATGACAGTTAAACTGCAGAAACATTGCACAGTCTAAATTGAAAAGTTGACATTTAGAGACCATCCACTCCTTACTCCAAAAAGGTCCATTTTTGAAGCCTTGTCCTGTAGCTTTGAACATCTTCAAAGCTGGTGATTCCACACTTTTTCCAAACAACTTTTTCCAAAGTCTGACTACTCTAGACACTGAAGTGAGACTGAGAAGCCTGTAATTTCTTAACTCAATCTCAGTTCCTGCCTTTCCTGGAAGTAGGTTTGATGTTTGCCTTTTTTCAGTCTTCAGGATCMTTTCCCAGTCATCATGACCTTTTAAAATGACAGAGAATGGCCTTATAAGGATGTTATTCAGATCCTTCAGTACCTGCAGATGRGTCGCATCTAATTCCATGGATTTGTATATGTGATGTTTTCCTTAGTGTTCCCTAACTTGATTTTTGTAGTATGGAGTACTACACTCCTACAGACACTGCTATTCCCTATGTTTATAGGCATCTAGTTTAGAAAGCAAACCACACTATTAAAAAAGGAAGTAAAGAAAATACTGAGTACTTTGCCTTCTTCCACGCCCTTGCCACTAGGTCTCTGATCTCATTCTCTGGTGGACACTCTTTTTTCCTTGTTTTTTTGCTGCTCCTACCAATTTCAATTCCAGATGAATTTCAGCTGCCCTAATTTCATCACTGCATCTCTGTGCAACATTTCAACTCTCCTCCCGAGTAACCTATCATGGCTTTCACCGTCTACATCCTGATTCTTTTTTGTTTTTGAACTCAACTCAGTAAACCAAGCTGTGCTCTTGCCATACTTGCTCAATGTCCTGCAGATCGAAATAGATTTTCTTGCAATTCAATTTTGCCCTTGAAAAAAATCAAACAGCTATCCCAGGCCCCTTTGCCCTTCAGGGCACAAAATCCCACAAATGGTACCTTGGAAGGAGAAGAAAAAAAAAAAAAAAAAAAAAGTCTGCTTTCCTTAAGAGTCATTCATTATTCTGCTACTTGCCTTCCTCATTTCCCTCAGGATCTTTAACTCCATTGTTTTATCTCAATAAAAGTTATACACAAACATGGAAATGAGATTTGAGACTATGTACAGCACAGGCCACATGACCTTGCTCAGAAGGAGAAAACTTTGGAAATTAAGTACACCCTTAACCCTAGTAAAAATTCTACAATATTTGCTGTCAGATTTTGATGAATATTATGTTCACCAACCAAATAAGTCCATAACACTAACTTATTGGTGTTATTATTTTTAACTTRAACTGAAGAAATAAATATTTATCATACATAGCTTAAAACTTTTGGCATCCAAAAGTAACTCAGAAGGTATTTGTGATTACTTCATTAAAAATTCCATTATTTCTTCATTATAATTTTACCATTTACAGGAGAGCATGCAGAAATGAACAGATCTAGTTCTAGTGAGCAGTCATTGAACTGTACACCAAAAGGCAGATATGACAAGTCTCACCTTAGGGAAGTGAGACTCAKATCTAACTACCTCCTGTTTCACTCTTTCCTCCTGAAGAGGTGTGCATTTCATTCATCTTCAACACAGCATCATGGCCTTTCTGATGGGCTATGATCATCACATGCCAGATATGTCTGAACAGCTGATTCTCATGATCATGAGCTGATTACTCTCATATATAAGTTCCTTCCCTCAGCACATGTCATATGAACCTTTTCTTTCTTATCACACTGTAGGTCAAAAGGCACATCTCCTTCCAGCCTGAAATCCAGGTGAGTCTGCTATAAACCACTCAGCTTTTCCTAAGTCTTTGCACCTTCTGAGGAAGTGCCCATTGGCTCACAACCTGGACTTCTTCAGAAGACTCCTTTTTATGTCTTCTGATGAGTGAGTTGTATGCTCCTCTTGCTCTAGGACAAGCAGCTGCTAACAGGATATATAGGACGGATGCATTTGAGCTGTGTACATCTGCTGCAGTGACTGAGGGAACTCTGTGCAAACAGGTGAACAATTTCTRTTTTAAAGTAGAGCCAGACTGACTGAAAATAGAGACCTGATTTTCCAGGGAATAAGCCACAGGAAGCAATATTAATGGGAAGAAGAAAAAAATGGTTGCTATATATGTAATTGTGCAGTAGAGAGAAGTGGTGAAACTACTTCTGCTAAACTTAAAATGATCATAAAGTTCTGAGAAAGCTTTATTTTTCATGAAATTTTTAAGATTTGCAGCTGCTCTGGAATACATTTTTCATCTTTCACAAATTATGTTGTGGGGAAAAAAGTGAAACAAAGTTAAAATTGATTTCAAACTCCATTTTCTTTTCTCTGTAAGACCACACAGAAGTGATGACAGCACAACCCTCCTTTCAGTGGAAACTTGGATAATCTGAATATCATACTCTATGTACTGTCCTCATCAGTATGCTGAAAGAAAAGTTAGCAAGCCTCCCAAGAAGATGTAGAGGGTAAGTGACATACTCACAAGGCAGTGATTCACCTCTAAGAATAGGAGGTGACCACAGTTTAACTGTCAAGTTGCAGAATGCAAGCTGTGGTTTTGGACGCTCAGTTACTTTGCAAATTCTGTGAGGTTTAAAAGGGATAAAATCTTACATAAGCTTTTCCCAGAACCATGGGTTTCCATCCGCTTGGATGCAGCCCTGTGCCACATGCTCTAGGTGACCCTGCATGTGCAGGGGGGTTGGACTAGATGACCTCTGAGGACCCTTACAACCTTAAATATCCTATTAAGAGAAACACAGAAGTAAGAGATGGTAAGCATGGTTCTAGGACCATGATACCAAACCGAATATCCCTGGAGAAAGGCCAGGAATTCAGTTATTGTTAGCTAAAGACTGACAGATTTAAATGGAGGGCTACTGAAACTTCCAACATTGAATATGTATCTATCAAACTAATTGTTCTGGTTGTCAACTAAGGACTCCAGCTTGACCCTGAAATATTATTGAAGTAATACAARGACTATTAAAGTAATACAAAGTTATACAAAGATTCTGGGTTATGAAGGCAGTCTAATGACTTAACAGAGCAGTTCACCAGCTGTCTTTTTAAATGCTGATACAGCTAGCTATTAGAGGGCTGCAAACTCAGCTGCAGAAAGGATAACTTCAGAGGAAGTCAAGATTGAATTATGAAACAATTTATATAATAGCTAAAAGTCATACTTTTTTTCCCCAAATAGTCTTTATACTAAAGATTCATTTTAATATGAACAGGGAACTACATTTTGTTCCWCACTATGCTGTAAAGGAAATAATGTTCCTTTCCTTTACTCTGAGCTTGCCTAATCTGCAATATATATACTTCAAAACAAAAATAAACAARCAAAAAATACTGRATTTAAACTGGTAGAGGATATATCCAAACAAATCTSTTCCGCTTTATAATTGTGTTTGGCCCAGTCTTGTAGATGGCCAGAAGTCCATACCACCCACAGGACTACTAAATTTTTTGAGGAAGTGTTGTGTGACTTAGCTTTATATTCAATGTACTCGCACACAAATGTGATTTTCAAAACACAGATGAATAAATATACTCTAGTGAATATTCCTCTCCTTTTTCAGAGAATGATAAAAATGGGAGGAAACATTTGAGATCATAAAGTCCTTTGCTATAGTGAACAGCATGTAAAATGAACTTCATCACTTTCCATATTAAAATAAATTAGTATTTTTTGCTCCCAGGTCTCTGGTTATAGGCTTGTACAGAACATCATTTCTCTAATGGGAAAGAAAAYTCTTCCAATTTCTATCTCAAATCTATTTCCAGCACTTTATGCCCATTTGCTTATGTGCAAACATTGCCCGTTAGCTTAAAYAGGCCTCTTCTCTCTCTGCTGTTCCCCTTACCACTTCCCTGATGTTGGTTTGTGATGGACAGCAATCAAATTCTCTAATATCCCTTTCATTTTGAAAGTTTCAGCAAGCCAAGCTTTCCAGTTTGCTGGAAAGTTGCTCCATAGCCTTGATCATGCAAGTAGTCCCTTTCTGTATTTGTTCCACTTTGAGTTTTCTATCTGGGATTTGATAGTTCATTTCTATTAAAACTTTACATGGYATTGGCAAATATGCGTACATTTTTTTCTTTTTATACTATAAGGGAAAAACAATCTTGAGGATTTTAAAATAATCTATTAGCTGTATACTTGATCCTTCTTGTCTCTGTGGCATTTTAGAACTTTAGGGATAAAGATTTTTTTGTTATGGAAGCTTTTTAATTTGCTGTAAGGTGTATACCTATTATATGCTGCTTATGATGCATGCAAGGACACATGTAATGCTTATTCTAAAGACCTTCATGAACTAACATTGATTATATAGTTGTGTATAAATTCAGGATGAAAATCTGATGACTGAGCAATCCTGAGTCTCTCCCATCCTTAAACCACCTWCATTCAGTACCAGTGAATTCCCAGAGTCACAGAAAAGCCTGATCAAATAAATGTGGTATAGGCAAGCCTATGGCTTCTCAACCTCACACATGCATGGATAGGACAGTGTTCTCTTAGCGAGCAAGCACCGAGCAGGAGCTCCCGACAAGTTGAACAGTGTTATATCAAGAGAGAAACATTACTGTCAAGAAATTACAACCTCAGCATTGACATAAATGTTGACAGCACCATTCCCACTGATAGTGATATCAGAGAAGATTATGATTCACACAGGACTGCCCGAAGAGTGATGATTTAGATGAAATACTCCCAAATAAGAAAAAATTCTGAAAGGAAAACTGCAGATGACAAGGATTTTATCAGGCCACTACTGAGATGGATCACACTTTCTCTTCTGTTCTCAAAAGCCTCCTGTCTGCAGAGATAAACTAACCATAATGAAATCTCTTTTCCCACCTGTTCCCCACTTGATGGCAGCAAGAAGCACGATAGTAGGGCATGATAAATCCTAGGTGGTGATTGAGGGTGCATAATTGCAAAGAATGTCATGTCTTTCTGATGGGTTTCTACAAAGCCTTGAGACACTTAGGGCCAAATCTATTCATGATGCAACTTGAATGAAGCAAGTGAAATGGCAGGAGGAATTACCATAGCCCATCATTTCCAAATGCAGAAAGGAACAAGAATATAAAGCAATTARACTAAAGAAGATCACAGATTATGGCAAAAGGACCATAAATGACATTTGGGTCAATCTATATGACCTTATTGTGCATTCATTCACTAGCTCATCTTATTTATTTTTGAGTGTCTAATGGTGCTGATAAAAGCAGGCTGGAACAGGCTACGCATGTTCATTTGAAAGGCGTTTTGAGCAGATAGAATAAACTTTTGGAGCTGTTCGGTATTGTAGGATAGGACAAATTTCCAGTCAATAAGAAGGCAAGAAAGCATTAGTTCACATTTCCTTCGAGCCTGAGGAATCCCAAAGTGTTTTAGCAGATAATCTTTTCAACTAATATTTCTATTTTGCCTGGGAAAAATCTTTTTCCACTAGAAAAATCTCATCTGATAAGAATCTAAACCTTTGCTGATAGGTATGATTTAACCAAAAAGGGCAAAATAGTATCCAACCATATTTTTACAGTACCAAAGACTTTCACTTATTATGCGTATATTAGAGTAATCTATTTTGGGTCATTGAAAGGATGGAAAAAGTAGAATTTATTTCAAGAAGACTAAAGCCAATTATTTGAATAAAACAAACTCATGTTTATTTACATCACTTTTTACTCTAGATTTGATAAGAAATAGCAACATTTAGTAGTTTTCATTCTAGTTAAGAATGGCTACATCAAATAATCATTTCTTTGTTACAGAATATAAGTTCTAAGTTTCCTTTTTTTTTTTTTTTCACTATTCTTTCCTTTTTCCCAGGTATTTGCAACTCTCACTTACCCTCTTCCCTAGATAAAAACAACACAAAAAACTTTCTAGTCCATATAAGGAGTAAATAAACAGGGATCACTATAGCTTGTAATTTCAGAGGAGAAATGAAAGAAATGTTTAACAGGATGCAAAAATGATGCATAATAATTTAAATGAGGGTGAGAAGAATATTGAGCTGAAACAAAATGGCAAGATATAGTAATAGTAGCAGTTATAGTGACAGTGCTATTGTAGTCAGAGAATGTAAATTAGTCAACTTACATCACTTATCAGTACAGTGACGTAAACTCTACCTCTACCCCTTAAAAAAAAACACAGAATAATTTAAAAACCTAAACAGAGTTATACAGAAAACATAGTTGATATCTGGGGAAAAAAAATAAGGTCTGATGATAGCAGCCTAGCAGACTAGAATCTAGCCAGGGAGACCAGACCCAATGARCATTATTTCAATGGTAATAAAAATAATGTAAAGCACCAGGTACCAACTGATGTATGAAAGTCCCATTTTGAAGGCAAACTTAGCCAATTGTCACTGTTGTACATCTCCTTCAGGGTCAAAGCAGAAGATAACACGCTTGCACAAGATCAACAGTATCCCTGCATTAAGAGAGCACTTCATCATCAGGAGGAGGGAGGTGATACTTCTCCTTACTCAGTGCTGGTGCTGTATATAGTGCTGGGCACACCAGAGGGAGACATGGATATACTGGAGCAAGTCCAGCATAAGGCAATAAAGATGATTAAGGGAATAAAGCATCTCTCTGACATGGAATTGAGATAACATGGACTAGCTAACCTGGACAAGAAAAATCTCAGGATGATCTTATCCATATTTATGAATACCTGATTGGAGGATGTAAAGAAGATGGAGCCAAACTTCTCATGGTGACCACTACAGCACAAGAGGCAATGGACAAATGTGAATTGATAAGAGCAATGTGTACAGTATACAATTGAAAAATGCTTTCACAGCATGCATTTCATGATATCTGGGCATATGTAATGCCCTATAAAGACCTTTTCTTGTTGAGAGAAAATGTACCTGACACTGAACAGTAAAATTCATAATATGGTGATACCAGGAAAGGAAATATGGACTACTGGCTTTATAGATTTCTAGACTAATGAATGTTACTATTGCAAAATATATATTTTTTTTTTTCTGGAAACATTAATAGGGGAATTTCCTAAATTTCTTTCAGAAGTGGAAACATATGAGGYTTAAGAGATCAATTTCAACAGGAAAAAATAATGAAAAAGGAAGGAAAAAAGGGGAACAGAAAGTAGAAAGGTGGTTACTTTGTATCCCTATAATGCTTTATTGTCAAAGATGGTGGCAAGTCACAGGTTTTATCCCAAGTTTACAAAGCTCCAGGCTAGTCAGGCTCGCTCTAAGCTTTCCTCAGTCTGCCTAAAACTTTTTTTCTTTTTTTACTGTAACAATTTCCCTAATTGATCAGAGTTCTGTGGCTAATCTATTTTATCTTTGTATGATACAACAATAGTTTTACAGAGGTAACAGAAATAAGCAGCTATTCTATGTGGAATGAAATATTTATGACCCTAACACAATGATAAAGCATGGAGAAATATAGTTGTTGCCTGACAGGAGATGTCTTGAGAAGTGAAGACATGTGATGCAGTAGAAAGGAATAAAGCACTGCTTGATTGATGAAGCTCCTGCTGGCACTGGCTATAAACTCACCAAAAGTTGGTTAAATAAACACAGACTTAGAGCTAGACAAAAGAGGTTTAGATGCTAAGAAAAAAAAAATAGATCTAACATAGAAAAACCACTATATATTACAAATTCAGGTATAATTTTGAACTGCAGACCAACAAAGAAAGAGCTTTTTATATGCTAGCAAATGCAAAGATTACCTTAGTTAGTTTCTTCTCCTTCACTCTAGGATCTAACAACCTCCTACCACTGAAAGACTCCACATAATAACTAATAACTTGTCATGACACTCCCTGCTGCCACCAGGACAAGGAAAGAATAAACCTTGGTACCCACAGGAACAAGAAAAGGACTAGCATCACAGCAGGAAAAGGGCTAGAAATTCAAAAGAGTGTGTTTAACCATTTCAGCTGCTTTTTATTTATTTATTTTTTTTAATGTTGGTAATATTTGGATTTGGACACACGATGGTTCTTGGATTAGCCTCACAGCAAACCCTATCATATATTCATACAGATATATAAGGTGTTTCTCCTTTATCTGTAAATAAGATGTCAAGTGCAACAGAAGAAGGATTTAAAAGGAAAAAAAAGTAGAAAAGAAAGAGGAAAACTACAGTATTTATAGTAAGCAAAACAAACTTATTTTCTTCACAGATGAGCAAAATGATAAAAGCATTAGCTGCAACTTTCTTTTAATGGACAAAAAGAAAAATCCTGCTAGAAAGAAGTGCATGGAAATATTCAGCTTCATCTACATGTCTTATTGAAACAGTTGTCAGTCCTGGAAAGATTTGAAAAGCCTTTGCCTTAGTCATTTTTTTTTTCTTCATTCTCTTGGTTGAATAGTGACAACTCCCAACCCCTCTGAACTGCGCAGGCTTGGTCTTTAGAATACTGCCTACACAGCAGAGAAACGAAAATTGCGCTTTTGCTATTTTCTTATTATTTGTTTGCACAGCAGAGAATTGTGTGCTGGAATTTATCGCTGATACAGAAAGAAGTACAAATGACCTGTAGTAGTGGGCTGTTCTTTCAGACCTCCGAAGGCTCTTGGCATTGAGCTACAAATATACAAAAGCCTCTGTAAGGTTATTCCTGCTGTTTTTCACCACTGGGCTCTGAGGCAGCAATGCTGCAATGTAAAGATAAACAAAACAAAATAAAGAAGGGAGAAGATTTCATTTGGTGTAAATTAACTTTGGTAGAGCTCTGTTTACGCTGTCAGGAGATCAGTTCCAAGAAGTCTACAGAGCTGACCTTACGTTCTCCTCTAGGCAAACATTGCATTGACTTTGCTGATAATCTATTTCCAGCTGTCTTCATTTTATTTCAAGTCTTGCAATAATTAGAGGTTTTTATTTGTTTGTCTTTTTAAGCTCCAATTCTTGGAGTAAAGTGATTACAGAAAAAAAAAAAAAAAATCAGTTTTATCTATTGACTGAAGCATTATAGTACAGGGAATGCTCTGTGATCATAACGACAAAGTGATGATTAAAATCTCCAAAACTCTGTGAAACCAAAAAAGAAAACACAATCTAAAATGCATATAAAAATAATGAAGCAGGAAAAATGGGTGCAGGAAACATTAGAGATTTCTTAAGCCAACTCCATTTTTAGGGACACAGCTATGCTTTATGGAAAGAGTTATGAAGTCATTACCAGAATTTAATGGTAGGAATGTCAGATACTCTGTAGTGTTATAATGTCATTCATTTCAGCAGATCTATAGAGATAATGTGAAAGACAAAAAGTAAAGCTATGTCAAGGGTTTTTTATTCTGAGAAGATGAACTGTAATTGAATCATACCTCTTTTCCAGCAGTGGCTTGCATTCTGCGCATGTATTTACATGCAGGCATACAGATACTGGATGCATGATTCCTATGTGTGACTGTCATTCATCAGACTAACTTTTCATTCCTATTATAGTATATAAAACTCCTCAGGGGTGAGTGCTGCTGACTTCAAATCGTATCTTCCTTTCAAACCCGTACACATTTGAATTTTAAATAAAAAAGAATAAAGGATTCACTAATACATATGTGGGGGGGAACTACACTACACCTCTTCCATGCTCTGGCAGAAGCAAAAAAAGTACCATATTTACTTATCTTGTTCAATTTTTAATTCCAAACAAACACATACTTTCTCATCATGAGACTGGAGCAACAGCTGTTTTGTTTAGGTGTAAGCAACTGGCTAGATTGATCCAGAGGAGAGGAAATAAAAGGAATATAGTGATTAAAAAGGAAAATAAACAAATTTCAATCTATTTCTATCTGCATGGATTAAAATAAAAATAGTAAAACAACTTTTTTTTTTATTATTTTAAAATTCCTCTCCTGAATTCATTTAGAGTGAATTTTGTAAATACTGGACTGGAATAAAGACTGGAATTTATATAGTAAGAAATATGTGGGTAGCTGAACGCAGAGCATCTCTTTGCTGATTTCCATGAGCTGGGAATCTTAAAGTATATGATCATTTTTTCCTCTGAATATTTTCAAATTCAAGTACTTTTTAATATTCATTCATGGGAGCCTTAACTCTCACACAATGGAGTTCTGTCTATCTAGAAGTTCATGTGTGCGCAATAGTTTAAAAATTTCCAGGCCCTATTTGCAGATCTCTCTCCCTTAGCTTTTGAAAGTAAACTTAGTTGTAGCTCAGTTTAACCATGCATAAAATAGTTATAAATGGACTTATTTCTCACAGGGCTTGCARAAGTTACTTCTTATATTTTTTCTCTTTCTCACTTTTATTATTCTTTCACTCATACTTTATGTTTTTCTATATGACTTGTAACTAGCTGTCTGAGCAAAATCCATCCACTATTGAAGAAGCCAACAGTAAAATTCCTTCTGCTTCTCTATTTTATATATAACTTTAATATCTATGGAAAAGACACTATTTTGGTTAAGATTCTGATCTATGCCAGCCAACTTCAGGCATCTAAAAGTTAGAGTAACATATGACAGTCAACATGGCTCCTTTGCTGGTTAAAAACACTTCTGGAGGAGGGCCTATTCCCTCCAAAGAAAGATAACCAAGTATCGTGGAATGAATTTCCCTCAGGAKGTACTTATTTTTCTCCATTGACTACAGATGGAGTCCAGGCAACTAGCTTAGATGAGATGCCTATTTTTCAGACTGATAGTTAGTTGAAGTGAATGGGAAGAATTCATCTCACTTAGGTTAAAACATCTAAGCTAGACATCTCAGTATGAACTAGTCATCCTAGACTCCTTTTCTAAGTAAAGGAAAGAAATAAGTACTTTTGCTTATTCCTTAGGGCAGTTCATTTCATTCTCTAATGGCTGTTTAAGAAAGACCCAATGACTTCAGCATTCCAAAATTCCATCTCCTCTTGTTTTATGAAGTTATGGTCACAGAACTGAAGGGAGTACCTGCACTAATTCATGCTAATTCTGTGGGTTCTGAAAACTAGAACCAGACTCTTGAACTTAACCCTGTATTCTTAATTTTGTGTATAGAAAGGAACTGTTTATTGTAAGTCTCTTTCCTCTGTCAGAAGGATTGTTTTATTTGACACCCAGGGCTGTTCATTTAATATGTTTTCATTCATGCAATTACCACTTAGAAGTACGAAGTGCTATTAAAAATAACTGTTTTGCATCCATCAAGGGATCTGCAATGACCAGAACCCAAACCTGGACAAACTTGGACTCAGGTCTTACTCTAGTAAGGTAAATGCTTCCTGCCATAATGTTCACCATTGTTGTTATTTATTGATTCAATCTAATGAGGTTTTGTTTGTTTATTTTTTATTTTTTTTTCTTGTTTTAGTTGAGCCCTTGTTAAAGCTGAGAAGTGGTGTTGGGTTCTGCTGAAATTACTCTCTATTGCTATCAGTCTCTGTAGGTATTACTGAAAGTATCTTTGGTGGGACTACACRCCACAACAGCTGCGCAAAAATTGAAAAAATGGTCGGTTTTTGATGACAAGAAAGTAAAGAAAATCTCTGGATTGAATGGGAGAATTACTTACAAACTATGTATACATACGATTCTGGAGCTATTCTAAGATGAAACAACAATTTTCATGAATAACAGTATAAAATTTCTTGTAGAAATTCAGCATGTAAATTCATCCACACTGTATATGTACATGAGAAATGAGAACTACGTCTAAGAACTGTCCTTCATAAGTTTAAAATGAAGGATAATTTATGACTCCATTTTAGGATAAATTTTCTAAATCTCTGGTGTTATTTCCATATGTTTTAATACCCAAGCATTACTACTACTGTATCTGAAACACCGAGACTCTTTTTAATTCCCAAATAGAGTTATGACTATTCATACTATATAATACCTTTCATTAAGTTATTGTCATAGTGCTGTAATATTCTTATTTCAGAGGATATTCAGATTGATTTCCAAGGGAAGGATATGAATTTATCCCAGGTTGTCTCTCTGAACCCTATATAATACCACCAAAGCATGCTGTGGTAGTATTATATAACAGTTACTGTGTGATATATTTGTATTGTTCTTATGTCCTTAAGAAAGGGATAAAAAGAAAAAATAACATTGGTAAAGAGTAAAAAAAATTAAGAATCTGCTCTGCTTATCAGCCATATCACCTATATTTTCTGCCAAGTGATTTTTACCTCAACAGAGTAATGAATATATCCCTCTCAATTCTGTCTTCTGGKAAAAACCTTTTCTGCCCCCAAATGAAGAATGTCAGTGAGTTAACTTATTGTTTACACACATTAATAGTGTTGGCATTAGGATGTGAGGAGTTTTGTTTGTTTTGCTTTTTATTTTCATTTTGCTCGAATGAATGCCCTCTGGATCTACAGTGAATTGTTTCTGCTGTGCTGTGTGTAATCTTTCTATTTAGCAAATCCATTCTGTGTTTAATGCTCTATACGTTTCAGCATCAATGGGTCACTGCTGAGACAAGCGAAACCAGCACTTGGATTTTCCATCACCTCTGTTAACAACTTCAGGTAAAACTGACTTCAGTTATATGGGATTTGGATCATAAGAAGTTCTATGGGATCTAGGGGAGCAAACGATGCTTATACTACTATTACAGAACTGAAAATCTGGAGATTTCTTATGGTTAGGTTTTGTCTCCTATTATACCCAGTCATGAGGTAGGCTGCTTTAATTTCAGTTTGAAAAGTCCTAATTGAAAAAAAGACTCAAAGTTATAATTTGCAAAGATGATTACCCTGAGGTTACTTACTGAAATCCAGCATCTATCAATATCAATGAAGCCCCTCTTCACAGATAGACAGAGGTGAGTTCCTCTAGAGGAGAACCAAGGAAACTCAGCAACCCTTCACTGAAGAAGAGTTGGYAGTCATGGCTATTTTTCACAGTCTGAAGGCCAGAAAGGAACATTTTAGTCTGTGGATAAACCGTTCCAGAGAACAAATGCAGCACTTTTTGTCATCACTAAACACACTTGTAATAATAACTTATATTCAGTGGAGCTCACTGTATACCCTCATTTGTATCCAGTAGCTGATATTCTAACACAGCCACCACTTCTAAATATTTCTTTTTCTGATATGAGAACTTAACAATTGAGACTGTGCAGGTGGCTGAGTCTAAGTTGAGTAAATTTTACATTTAATAATTTTGCTTTTCTTTTCTCATGACTGTTCAGTTCTCCCTCATTTTGTCTGGTTTTCATTTTATATTGAAAGATATTACAATATTAAAAAGGAAAAAATACCCAATTTATGAACTAAACAGAAAAGTTGGTTATTCTGGTGAAAAAAATCTTATTATGAGAAAAAGAGCAACTGCAAAAATAATTACAAAAATGATCCTTTCAATAAGAAATCTTTGCATATAGTTCTCCCCATAGTCTCAAAATCTGCTCCATCTAGTTTAGACCTCAAAAAAAGGTTAATATTCTAGAGAGGGCACCATCCCCTCCTATATATACTAAATGTCTTAATAAAAGAAAGCAAGTCTACATATAAACCTTAGCCTATACATGCCTTTAGAGCTCTCTCTMTATATATGTGCTACCAACATAAATATTGGTTATATTTTACAGTGGGGGAAAAGAAATATTTGATCCACCAAGACTTCCACATTCTTTTATACAGAGCTGCTTCCTATCCATATTTTAACATTTGTTTTTGCAATTGGTTTCCCCAGTGTAGAAATGATAAATTTCAGCATTTTAAAGTAACCTTCAGGAATACTCGAGTCTTCATCTGGCATTACAGATGCAGAGTCTTCCATTTGCTTTTGTTGTGCTTCATGAGGCTTCTGTCAGCCWATTTCTTGGCCCTGATAATGCACTTCTGAAGGGCAGCCTTATCCTCRTTGAAATGACTGCTCACCTCAATCTGGAAGCCACAACGAACTTGTTGAAGTTACATTCCACCCCACCACTCCATTGGTGAAGACAGGGACTTTCTTTGAATGATTTTATAGCACATCCTCCTTAAAACCATGCCCAGACACTTTAAAAAATAGGAAGAGTTTGGGCACAACCAGCACAGCTTTACTAAGGGTGAAATACGCTTGTGAAACCTGATTGTTTTCTATAATAAAATGGCTATTCTGTGGATGAAGGGAGAACAATGCACATCATTTACCTTGATTTTAGGAAAGCTCTCATTATGATTTTCCAGAGCATTACAGTAGCCAACTGTGGAAGAATTGGACTGGATAAGGGACTAAAGGGTGGATATAAACCAGACATCTGAGCTTAAACATGATCAATGATACAAAGTCTGACTATCAGTTACTAGTTGTGCTCCTCAAGATCAATATTCACCAGTGCAGTTCTCCCTGTAGGTAACCTTCATTAAGGACRTGCTGAACTCATCAACCAAGATAGCCATCTCCTTTTCTGTCGGTCAATGCTCAGTCTGTGTGGGCTGAATAAGGTCCTCAGTTTGAACTGGGTTATTCCAGGACATTAGAAAAACGTTGCTCAGCATTATGAAATTCCTAGCAGTCCATTCTTTCAGTTTGTTGAGATGTTCCTTCTGCATTAGCTGTCAGCTAGACTTTAAATAGCTCTACCAAACCATCAGGTATCCACTCCTCCCTTGAATTTCATGTCATCAATACAGTTGCTAAAAGTCATTCTGAYGATCTATCAGGCAGCTAATAAAGATGTTAAGCAGTATTGGATCTAGTATTAACTCCTAAGAAGTTGCACTAAGCAGCCACCAGTCAGATCCCAAATCAGTGACACCACTCGGAGTCTGATATTCCAGGCAGCTTGCCACCCACTGCCAGGGAGCAGCAAGAGCCAGGGGTCAAATGCAACAGCAAGACAGGCAAGACAGTGACTTCCCTGACAAGGGTACAGTCCCACATTACTCAAATAAGAAAAGAAGAGGAGGTCCAGAGCTTCATGTTCAACAACAACAGCCACCTGTAGTGATTCTCAAACAAGCATATTTTGATGAGACAATTCCCAGTAGAGGAGGAAGGAAAGGTTACAGACTCTGTTGGTGCACTCAGGACCGTACTGTACCTATCTGGTAGTCCACTCATCCATCCATATTTCCACAATTTGGATGCAAAGATGTTGCAGGAAATGTGTTGAAAATCTTGTTGAAGTTAACATAAAATGCTATCACCTGGCCTATCACAGAAGGCAGTTAGACTTCAATCTGTTACAGCTCTCAGACCATAGGGCCATAGCATAACTTCACCATCAATGAAATGCATACCTTTTGCTGGGAATTCTATACATACCAGAGAGCAAACTGCTCCATGAATAAGCATGCATATTGCAAGTGGTGAACTCTAGACAGTGAGCATCTTGATCCCTCAAAAGGAATGAGCTCAACACACTAGTGAGTACAGGTGCCTACAACAAGAAGTATTGATGCAGAGCATATTCAAACTTCCAGCTTACTTAACCACTAAGGCAAGTGAACCTTTTTTCCCCTCAGTCTTCACAGGACAGAGTCAAAGGCTTCAACAGATAGGCAACATGAATGTGAAGTCCAACCTTAGCACTGCACGGGGCTTTAAATGTTCCTTCTGCATTAGCTGTCAGCTAGACTTTATTGATAGCTGCAAGTATTGAGACCATCATGACTTCTGGCATTAGAATAGTGGGACCACAGCCATTTTAGCATCCTTGTTGATCTTTTGCCATAAATAACTATTTCATTCATGCTTCAATTTAATCTCATGCTTCATTCTTTAACAAATACATTTGCTTGTTCTTAAACCTCTTTAAAAGTTACTTGCTGATTTTTCTGAATGTATGTATCCAGATAATCACTGAATAATGTAATGAGATAAAAGAAAGCAAATAGGACATTTGTAACTCTTTGCCAATACAGCAAAAGGAAAATAGAGTATAGAGAGCATAATCTGAAAAAGAAAAAAGCAGGCAATTAGAGTTAYATATTCTGAAATGTTTGTGCATCCTTTTGGAGACAAAGCATGTATGTAAGTATGTGCATACTTACAAAACATMTACAAATGCAAACATACATATGAAGGTAGAAACAATGAATTTCCATTTAAGAGAAAAACATTCAAGAATTCAAGCCCAGACTAAAAAAAAAAATTAGAGGCCTTTTAAAGAGGCTTTTCAGAAGCTCCGGAGCTTTTGAAAGCTGGGTTTARTAGACAGTAATTTCCAATTTCTTAGATAATATGTAGGACCATACTACTGATTAGCCTTCAAAAGATGCTCTCCTTAGAAAAAATATGTGTTTAATTTCTTTAATAGTTAATATTAGGTCCCTAATTTTCTGTTTTTCACAATCAGTACCTCTTGGTTAATTGTGACCTGGCCTCAGTATTTATTTTTGAATGCTGAGAATAAGCAGGGGTAGGTCCTGTTAAAAAAAAAAAAAACACAAAAACAACAACAAAACAAACAAACAAACAAACAAAAAAAACAGAAGAGCCTCATATTTGGGGAATTGGTTTCTCCAGTGGTGAAAAGTTATATCATTTTAATTCCTACATTTTTAAAGTGATGCCTGGGGTTTTTAATCTTGACTCTCCCTTTGACATTAATGGGACTCATGTTGCTGAAATGAGCCCAATGCTTTGATAATTGAAAGGGATCATATATGATAGAATCATGGGTATTTGAAAGGTAAAATACCTGTTTCTCTAAGAGATCCTGCCAGTTTTTCTTTTAATTCTGGAAATGAAGGTATTTACACTTCACTTATTAATGTATTGTTCAGCCCATCTATTAATGAGTCAGAATAACCACCTGCATCCCTTTKGCTGGAAGATTGTTGCACAAAATAAATAGGCTTTGTCAAGTGAAAGTGCCTTTTCCTAATCTCATTCCATCACTTGCTATTCTTTTTGTGACCCATAAGTATGACCCATGTATTTTACACCATTCTGGATATTTTCAGAACATTACCCTGCTTCCCCTTAGGCCCTGTTAGTTGATTTATATGGATTCAATTGTTTTAATCTACTGACTTTATAACTCAAGCCTTAAAGTCCCCATGGGCATTTTGGCTATTTCTTTTCCCCTGAACTCTCTAGGCTCTTGGGGTTCTTTTATAGACACAACAAGAAAAATCTTTTAACTCTGCCTGCTACAGAGGAATCCATTAGAAATGCTAGGTGGAGTAAGACGGTGTCACAGAGGGGATCTAAAGAGATCATGTTGGGGCATGGAGAAGTATTTATTCCTTCTTTGTAGGAAGAGCAGGTAATCCATGGGAGGAGAGCGCATATGCTTCCTCCAAAGAATATTTTTTCCCCCAGGAACAGTTCAGAAAGGGACATCAAATTTTTTGGATATAAAAAAGTTTCTGTCCCCTTCARAGTCCATTACTGTTTACTAAAAAAGGATGTAACCGAGAAACAAGGTCTTTTAACTAAAAAATTACCTGTGTTGTTTGTTTTATCAGTTCACTCTGTTCTTACCCCATTTAATGTAAGGGCACAACAATTTCTCATCAGTAACACAAAACATCATTACACCTATTTACTCTCCCTATTCATCCTCAGAAATAATTTTGTACATATTTAAGTGAGAAGAAGGAAGACAAATGAAGATAATACACACTTTTATGATATGTACAAGGCAAAACAAAGGCAATTTACTGCAGTAACGTTTCTACTGTTCACACTGTAGAAAACACAAAAGGAACTTAAGAGAACAAAAAAAATGATCAAAACTTGAGCATGCATTTTTAAAGCATAGCAAACCTATCTAAGGAATTTAATTGGGTAAAATAACCAGTAAAAGTATAGTTGAGGTTGCCACTAACAAATCATTTAAACTTCAAAATTAAAACTTTCACTCTTAACTTTCATTTTTTTTTTTCCTGCACCCCATGTAGGTTGCTGCTTTATCCTGTTTTCATCAAAAGGCCACAGTAATATCTGAAATATCCTGACAGYTTGTGGAAACTCAAATGGAGACATCTTGTGTGACAATATGTTGAGAGTTGTTATGCATTTATCCTAGTTAATTATTAAGCAGTCCAACAGTCCTATGAGACTTAAAAACATTCAGAGCATTGTGAAAATTTTCCTGATGCCTTAGGAGTAGAAACTGAGAAATAAGGACTTTTACCATCATATCATCTTAAGCATCACTCTTTACGGTCAAGCTCCCTCTTGCCATTTTCCCATGAAATTTGATGGCTGAGCATTGACCAACATTTATCAATAGGCATTTTCATTTAGAAGTACTATGAATTGCCTAAGATGAAAACTTYATTACCTCTTTTACAATAAAAAGGTAGATTCCAGCTTTTGGTATATTATCTGAAACAGAGAGCTCTACACACCTTGAACTTCTGCATGGACAGAAATGCAGAAATTCACAATTCTAAGTATTTCCWTTATCTAATTCTAATCAATACTCCAATCAGCATGCAAGTGCTTGTGGATCACTCAAGTAATTCATATCACTTTCTTTTCATTAGTCAGCCAATGGAAATACTTTTCTCTCATTCACTGAGAAGTGACTTAGGTGTTCTTTGCAACCAAGTTAACAGACAAAGTGCATATTATGTTTGTATCCCCAAGTAGGATGCTACAACAATTCATGTAGATTTTAGCCTAAGTAACTGGGTACAGCCAGACGAGAGGATAGATATGGAATTCTGGTTAGAATCAAGCCATTCTGATTTCAAGTTCTCCGTTACTTCACCATCAAGAGCAAGATGGCTCTRGTACTCCAATGTGAGAACCTCAACGTGCACAATACTTCTACAGCAACCTCAATGCAATATTTTTTCGGAGGTGTTGAGGCTTGTACATTAAATATGGGGCTGTGAACACCTCCAGTACTGAAGCTTTAGCTCAGAAAAATAATAGTGTTAAAACATCAAGCTCTTTCTCCTGAGTTTTCATGGTCTATTTCTCCGCTTGCAGCAAAATTGAAAAAAAAATGTATTTACTTCTTAAATGTTTACCTAATACAATATGAAGTGATGACCTAAGTGATCTTTACAGCCCATAGACCATAAAAAATATGAATGAGCTCTCTTTATTTCTTCAGAGCCAATGACTGCAGCAAACTATATTTATCCTGCTCTTACACCAAGAATAACGTTTGTACAATTACTATCTTTCCCAGATGTCAGTTTTTGACTTAACTTCAATCTTTCCTCCTTCTGCCAGTATTAATGTCTTTCRCTTTGAAGTTATTAGATAATGTCTTCTTACATTTATTCCTAGAAAAGTGCACAAGACCTAGATTATACTCACAGGAAATACAGTATTCCTCTGCCTGTTAGAACATCCCATCTGCGCAGTAACCCAAAGGGACGATAGACAAACACAACAATGAGCRCTCACTTCAGGCCAAACTCATAGATGTAAAGGAGAAAACATCCCTTTTGAGCCGCACAGTGGCTCTTTCTGCAGTGTAATCTCAGTTCCATATTTAATGCTGGTGATGAAATGTGAACATAGAGAATCCACCTGTGGGCTCAAGGTCTGTCTCCCCTACTCAAGAAGCTGACTTCTTTACAGACCCATAATGTCTCAACCAATATTTCAAATGTAACAGTATTTTCTCTTTTACATACTGCTTGCTCTGTCCCATCTGACACAACCTAACATTTTCTTCCACATTCTTATGCTGCATCCACCTTATAAAGCCTAAGTTCTCCAAGAATCTATAGTGTATTTCACAACACAAGAGTCAAATCGSTTTACCTTTTGAGAGGCTGATGGTTCAGAGATGCGAGAGCTCAACATGCTCTCACCAGGTTTAATATTCCATACAGAGAGTGTAGTGTTTAATATCAGGCAATACTACCTAAGTTTAGCAGAGGGATTTAGCAATATACTGAAAACACAAGTTTAAGCTGCACTAAAGGAAGATATAGCCATTGCAATATACAGTCCAATAACAATAAAAAAGTGTGATTCTCATTACTGGTCTCTACAATATGCTTACCTTCATCATACTGAGAAGAAACTTGTGGATTGATGCTAGCTCAAGTCCACTATTTTCTTCAAAATCCTTTTTGCTAGATGTCTACTTTTCATACCCTGCCACAAGCTGCACTCTACATACACATCCTCTGCACTGGTCTGTCTGRTTCCAAAAGACGTTAATGCTCTTCTGAGGAGCCCAGGAAGATATATTTACCCAACTGGAGGATCCACATAACACAAAACAAAGAAAAGTACTTGTAATATAGCTTTCAAGCCAAACTGAATGCTTCTTGACATGTTTTTTATACCCTTGTGGGTGGAAGAGCAGGAGGTGGAGCACTACTCTCACACAGATGCATTGATTTTGGGGTGAGGGGAAAGGAAGGAGAAATGTAGAAACTGGGAGAAGGTGCTTAAGGTAAGCCTTGGAATGGAGGAGGAAAGGTGTTTCCCTAAATAGTTAAATAGCTCTGTTTTTGTTGTTCTTTTTTTTTCTTTTATTGCCTCAATCAAGAAGTACAAGGTTATGTTAAGTGATAAACATAGGCTAGTGATAAACTAAAGAAGGTAGAATGCCCTGAGTTGAGATTTTATTTTTTTTGGCCTATGACACCAGATCCACCTCAATGTTGTTCCTGATAGGCTTAAAAAGTCCTTACTACCCCTGGAGTGGAGAGAGGGAGCTGTAGTATGGTTTCTGTAGCAGTTATAGCAAGCAGTTATCTTTTGCTTGACTCCTGTAAATAATTGSTTTTGGTTTTTTAAAAAATTCACTTCTTTTTCTAAATCTTCTGATTTTGTAACTTTTCTCACTCTCTGCTCTTAGCTTTCAAGTGTCTTCTCAGAAAAGGCAGCCACTTCTAATGAGCAACAAACTTTTTTCTTTTTTTTTAATAAATTTATACTATATGCCCACAATATGATGGGTGCTTTGCTTTGGGTTTGTGATGAGAATCCATTACCAAGAGAAAAAAATACAGTGCACTTGAAAAGCATTTTTTTCCCTTTCACGGCTGATCCTTTGATCTCCCCTTCTTCTCATGTTTCTGTTTCCTTTCTGTTTCTTTTTTTTTTTTTTCTCCCCTTTTCTTTTTTTCTTTTTTTTCCCCTTCCCCTTTCAACTTGAGTTATGAATGAAGCATACTAATATGACAAAGCCTGGTCAAACTTGAAATTCCTATTCAAAAACCCAGAACAGGCATATAAACCTATTTAAGCTTATGAGTTGTAGGAAATCTGTCTAAAGTAATTTTTTTTGTGAGRCAGGAATTTTGTTCTGTGGTCACTAACAGGTCAAATAACTTAGAAACCATGCTCTGTATTTCAATACAAGTCTCTGAGAATTGATACAAGTGTCTTTATCTGGCATTATTTAAATGCATTCACTTTTTCGACAAGAGTGTTAGTAAATACATCTCACTTTAAAATGGTCTGATACTTTGCAATTAAAATAGCTRTATGAAGAAGGTGAGACTTATCTCACCTGAACACATATTATTTCATGGCAGTTCTACTGAGACAGCTTACTCTGTATGCATGTACACATATATATTTTATATATATATAGTGATGCAGCTACATAAGAACCTGTATAATTTTAGAGACTACCCTTTCAAAATGGAAATACAGAACAAACTTGCAAATCTATTTTATTTCTTTGATTTTACTAGATTTGAGAAATTATTCTAAAACATATTCAGATTCTGTGTTCTTGTTGGAAGAATTCTAAGGCTGATTTAGGTGTTGTTAGAGCTTTAAAGACAGAACTAAACAAAATTTGCAGGAAATGGCTATAGCACATCACTCGATGTACAATTTAAATTTGGAAATGCTTGTTTATGCCAAAGATGCTGGTTACAAAGGAAGAAACAAGGCAGATACTAAAAAGTATTTAACACCGTACACTCATGTGCCTYATTAAGGTTATGTCTCAAAGACAAGGCTGACTGACAGGAAACTGTGAGCAGCTGAAGTAGCTGGACGCAAAACCATTTCAGTTGAGAGGTTTATACAGTGTTCAGCCACAGTTTATATAACCTATTTCTCAAAAGGATTTAATATGTCAGGTTTTACCAGATAATAATGTGACTGACCAAAAGCTCCTTGAATCACATGGATTCTAAGCACAGAGAAAGCCTGCTTCAGCTTGCCTCTACTATCCATGTGCCCTTAAAACTTTCAAAAAGACTTCTCATATCCCATATTGTTGTAGCTTCTTGTTGGGATCTGAGGCCCAAAACCCACTTTCTAATCAATTACTTAACACTGCTCCTCCTCTTCCTGTCTCAAAGTATTTCAGCTCCACAGCAACCTAATAATATTCTTCCTTGACAAACTGAGGGAAGGACTGGTACAAAAGCATWTATGAGAAAAAATGCTGTATGCTTTCAAGAGTTTGATGAGATGTGTATATCAGAAATYCCTTTTCCACTTTCCTGGATGTCTTTCCTGACAATCTAGTTACTGAATTCACGCACTCTGTACTTACAATAAACAAAACATCAGAGTAATCAAATCAAAGAATAATATTTATAAATTAGTCATAGAAACTTTAAATCCATCTCACTCAGAGTTATTGGATGAATAGTTTATGTAAATACTCTGCAGCTCTTGGAGAATTCATACATTATTACTGACTGCTATTGTCTGAATATTCTCTTTATTAGTAATTTAATATCAACACTAATTGTCCACTTAGACCACTTATTGTTGTTTCTGCTTCTTAAATGGATAACAAAGGGAAAAATGCAAGTGTGCTGTGAGATAGCAGTCAGATTTTTATTAGTATTCGCTAAATAATAGCTAGGGTATTCCTTTCAACCAAAGTATCTAGCTATTTAATCTACTATGGAAAGTCAAGACCATGGCAAGAAGGGGTCACAAGGGAACCTGAATGAGTCAGAGCTAGTAAGTTCAGTTAAACCAAGATTATCATTTGAGCATCTCAGCATTAGTTTTTCCTCTGTTTTAAGTTATGGGGTGGTTGATCTGCGGTGTTGGATTCCGGATGGTGGTAATCCCAGAAAAACTGTGTTCTTTTCTTATAATACAATTCTTATTGTATTCTTATAATACAACCAGGAGACTAAGGAGTGCAGTGCTAAGATTTCTGAATGTCAGCATAGGGGGTGCAGGGAGACCCTTGAGCTGTCAGTCATGTTGGTGTTTTTTTTCTTTTCTAGTTTCTTCTTTTTTTTTTTTAGAACTAGACTAGAGTCTAGTTCTCTCTATTACACTCCTTCTACTTAAAGTTCTGGATATATGGTGACAGGAAGAAAAACCTTCTCTGAATGCACCTTTCTTGAAGAATTTATGACTCTAAATTCCCTGCTGCATAACAGTAAGTAAATTGAATCTCTGGATGTTAAGGTTTTCCATACTGTGACTGATGCTTTTCATTGACCCTGTATTCTCTTTGAAAAAATAAGATTACATTCTTTGTCAAAAGAGTTGATATTCTCTTTTGCTTTGCCTTCTCTTCTATTTTTACAGAGAGATTATAAGAATTGGCATTGGGCATTTTGTGTTTATAAGTATTTTTTAAAAAAAATCTATAAATATATGTCTTATACTCTATATGCTGACAGGATTTCCAATTGCAAAGCATTAGGTATTAAAAAAAAAATAAGGCAAAGGTACATTTCACATGAAGACACAATTTAGGATTTTCTTTCTTACTCCTCATATTTTTAGTGTAGATGTATGATAATAAATAATTCACAAGGTAATTAATAAATAAAACTATGTTGTTAAAAAAAAAAGGGAGAGGAAGAGAACAAGATTCATATATTGGCTTGGAACACAATTCTGGAACTCTGACTAAGAGATATTTCACTATGAAATTCTCTCTTCAACTTTGCAAACATTCTCTTGTTCAACTTTAGCACATTACAAGACTAAGCTGAATGGAAATTTATGGGGTTTGTTGTAATATGAACCATCATGATCAGAACAAGAGCGAGCTAGTTTTTCTGTTGTAACTGTGGTTAGACTAGATGTGTTGAATCTGGAGACTGAAGAAATCGCTTGAATTTGGAATTGTGGAGAAAATAGSTAGAGATATTAAATCCTCCATGTGAGTATGTGAGTCCTCCTTGAGGCAGAATGATATGACCCAAGATCATTCAGTTACTAAATACAATGTATTTAGATATGTCCCCCCTGCAGTACTCAAGGAGTTAACATTATTGAGACATACACGTATCCACTGGAAGGAAAATAATCCTTTGCACCACATAATTTTATATTTGTTTTCATTTGTAATTGTAAGTTTGAACTGATAATTGTTTAATTAGGTAAATTGACTTTTTAATTTATTTTTTCAAAATTCAATAATGTTTGACATATTTTATCTGAAATAATGAACTCATACTGTGATAATAATCATGATAGAATGAATAGAAAAAACATTTGAAAGATTCCTGTTATCTGGCAAAAAGTTCCATCCAGTGAATGTAAACTTAATTGCAATATATTTCCTTAATGATCTGCCCCAATTGGGACTCAAAAGACACCCTAATTGGGTGTCTTTTGAATGTTGCCTTCCTTTGACAAAGTGGTTGTAGTCTGCAGTATCTGAAGCACCTTTAAATGATTAGGTTTATGTATAAGTAATGATTTTTCTGAATATTTAATCAAGACTTGAAGAAAAAGACTGGCAGGAAATCATAAAAATTAGCAATGGAAATGACCTGTTGGATCATCAGTTTTTTTTTTTTTTTTCCTTCCCTTCCAGTCACAGAAAAGTGTAGGTGGTTTCTCTACAGTGCATTTTGTAGCACATTGTCCATTCTTTAGAATTTGAACATTTGGGGGTTGAAAGGGCAGCTAAAATACAGATGGGGTATTGGAACCATGTTTTCTTCAGTTACACTACAGTAACTTAAAAGTCTAATCAGCAAAAAAATCAATGTATTTTTTCCCAGGTTCTATACAGTTGAAAATTAGGGTGCAAATACCTGGCAAAATCACCAGTGCTCTGAATCATCCTTTTGTTGTATCTCTTTTCTCTCACAAAGTGAACTGCCAGTAATTTCTTTTCTAAATTACATTTGCTGTTCTYATGTAAATTTATAAATACTTCTGCTGATCATTCACATTTACACACTAACTACACATGTCCATGCACACACACACTCTTTTGCTGTAGGTACATTTCAACCACACTCTACTGAAAACAGGCTGAGATGAATTGTTATGAATAATAGGTTGTAACTACTTGACATAGTAAGTAAAAGATGTCAAAAGTGACATGGTAACATCAGCGCCTTCTGCTGCTGCTCAGGTTGTTCTACAATTTGAAAGAACTTTGATTTGGAGGAAATATAAGGAGACTAAATGGGATACCCCAGCTACCCAACTATCTCAGAATGGAGAATGTAGTATGATTCCATAATATGTTTTTTTTTTTGTCCTGTTGCTTTTTAAATTCATATTTTGCTTTTGTGTTTCTCCTGATTTCCTTTTTTTTTTTAAAAAAAAAAAAAGGATGTTAAAAAGGTACTTGACCCTAAAACATAATTGCATTGACATTTCATAACATTACAGTAGCTTTTGCTGCTTTCACACTAGCTGCCTGCCATGAATAAACCACTGACACACTGAGGAGACTTTAAAACCGGGTATATATCACCCAAACTCAAACTGTCATGCACCTTTTATTGTAGTTTATTTTTTCTCCTGTTATTGCTCATTACCAAAGCATGTCTTCTTATAAGCAGAATCTTTCTTTTCCCTTATCAGCCTGTATCGCTCTCCCAATACTTGAGTTACACCATAGTCTAACTTTAGCAGCATCCCTTTTTATAACAGCTACAATAGTCCTGAACCAAGACCAATTCCCCAGCAGAGCAGGAAGGAAATACCTCCTGCAGCGCTGTTAGAGAAATTAAACAGGCAAGGAAGAGACAAAACATAAGGGAGCCAGAATCATTATATTTACAGAATTTGAGCTGATAGATAGGYACATATTCTGAAGGAGAGGGGGAGGTCAGATGCCTGAACAGATATGAGTATATCCAAGATATTTATATGTCTGGCGGATAAAACAGAGCTGGTTAATAAGTCACAACATCTCTGGGATGCCCAGAGCTGAACACTAACAGCATTTGGTGATCCCTCGGTGGATGATTCACCCAGTTAAACAGGATTCAGAGCTCTCAACCTGCCCTCTTTCCCAAGGACCCCCAGAGCTTCTGCAGCAAAGGGGCTCCAAGGTGCAGGCAGGTCCCTCACACCYGCCAAGTGCCTCCCTTGGGATATATAAGGGAAATGCAGTCAAGTAGTGTGATGTGCACGTGCTTCCATCTTGCAGTAGTCTGTACTCTGGAGAGAGCAGTTACTTGGCCCAGTTACATATGATTGTGAGCTGGAGGGAAGTTACTAAATGTTTGCATTAAAGCAAAAGGCTGAGTCCCGCAGACATGGCTTCAGTTGCTCAGATGGCAGCTGTTTGTGATACCTATTAAACCCCAACTTCTACTTCCCAGAAATGTAGCTTGAATAACACAAAATAAGAGCACCAACTGATTTATTATCTCCAGCTTTTTCTCATGTACTTCCCTTCTAGCACCATGAATCTTGAATTCCAGGTTACATTACGGTTCAGATTCAAGGGAAAACATATGTATGGGGACCTGTTTTTCTTTTCTCTCTCTTTAGAGATTTCTGATTGATTCTCTTTTGAACCAGAGAGAGCCTAACAGCCCATCCTTAGGGTACATGCATATTGGTGTATTGAGACTGAAAATGCCTGTGCTGACTAGGTGAATCTGAGCTTCATTGTGCGTAATTTATTTGCCCAAAGCCAGGCTGAAACTCTGGGACAATGTAACAGGTTGAAAATTGATTTCCACAGCCATCCAAATCCCTTTCACACTGAAGAAATTAGGATATTCCAACATAATGCTTTGCATCAACTTAAAATAAGTCAAGGAAGAAGGGAAAAGTTTATTAGTGTATTTTTACATGTCATTATATAATTAAAAATAATAAAATAAAAGCACAAAATAAATAATAGCTAGGAAGAAAGCAGAACACAAAATATTACCAGAACACTTTTTGCAAAACATGTGGGAACCATTAAGACTCTGGATTCAGTCTTCACATTTTCTTCCCTCTGCAAGCACTAAGCAGACAAAGGAAGGATCTCCCAAATGGCATATTTTAATTTAGAAGTGTATAAAAGTCTAATCTGCATTACTCATCTGCAAACAGGTGCAGATCTCTGGTGGTGGTGTGACCAACTTACCTAAGGAACCTTTATTTTTCTCCCTTTTACTTTTTATTTTAATTTTGCATAACGTTTTGAAAAGACATCTCTTTATGGTAATAGACAACCTATGGGCCAAATGTCAAGAATATAAGGCAATGTTTTGTCTGGAAAAACASTGCTTCAATGGTTAAGTAGTTAGTGTGATTCTTTGCCCTGAACTGCCATTGTGAATATGCTTCACTTTGCCTGGAACCACAAGACAGCTGATGATCCTTACATCAGTGTCAGGGCTGTTTCATAAATCAGTCAGCAGGAGGTGGTCCGAAAGCTGAATTTTGAGTGCTCCCTCAAGGGCTTAATGGGCTACCTTTGAATTGGAGCAAGCCCTCATGGGTCCCAGGCTGCTCCAACCTCATAACTGGGTCTTTCACATAAGTAGCTTTCAAGCCAATGGGTCTTCTGGGTTCTTACTTAATATGCTTAGTGTTTTGCTATTAGAATAAATGCCAGTTCTTTTTGTTACTAGATTCCCCAGGCTTTCAGAGTACGTTTTTAAGCACTCTAAATGCCACCAGTACTCATTATCCCACCTCCCACTCCCCAGTGGAATTCTTAAGTGACACGAAGCTGGAAAAATACAGATGGCATAATTATATATTTTGCAGTTGATTAATCACCACAAAACATTAATCACATTTGGTATAACAATACATAATCAAATTCTTTATAGTAGAAATTAAGTTTCTTTCTGATAGGGAATGGATTCCTTCAGGATATTGACATGGCTTTTCAGCATCTGTTTTGCACCAATTCCACATCTGCATTTGATTTAATCAGCTTTAGGGCTCTGCAAAAACATGGCTTTAAGGTTTGTTTCACATTTCTAAGTGCACATGTTAATAATAGCAGAAGTGCAAATAGAGATATATCTGCCGTAACAAACTACACTTTGCATGCTACACTTATTTGGTCTATGCCTGCAATGTATCGTTTGCTTTCCTCCCTTTAAGTTTGTTTGTAAAATACAATAGAAAATTCTATTTGAAGCAATACAAGTGGTAATATATAGACAGAAGAAAGAGGTTATAGAAAGCTGACTGATGAATGAACTGCAGGCAGTTTATTATAACTGTCAATATCAAAGACATGAAGAATCATTACTGGTCCAGTGGTCAATGTGTACCAGTGTAACCAGTCACATCAGGCACAGCTGCTATCCTGCTTTGCTATCTTTGACTTTCTGAACTTGATGGTCTGTCCTATACAGCTGTCCCTCCCAGGAATAATCTTTGATGTTCGTTCAAAGCTAACATTTTACATCAGTGGTCCCATAGCTTAGCAGTTTGTACTCTGTCTTAGGATATGGTCAAATTGGTTTCAGAGCTCTCTTCAGTGCAGGTAAAGGAGGATTTCATTTCCAAARGTGTGTTTTACCAAGCACATTATGGAACAGCTAGGGGCCAGCACATATACCATCATTGCTGCTAAAATAGGGTCACCGTGTGCAGTAAACCAACATAAAATGTATAACTCAGAGGCAGAATAATCAGAAAATGGATTTAATTGTCCACTACTAAGGGATCTTCCTTGGAGAAAATCTGTAAACAGAACAAAAAGGAGAATAAAATCCAGGAATATACTCAGTCATSTTTGTTTATATTTGAGTTCAACATAGTATACATTCCTGTCTGGTAGACAAAACAGTCTTCAGCACAGAGGCTAGAAGCCCTGCCTTCAGGGGGGTTACTTGGAATGTGATGGAAGCCCTCAAGGACTGATCTTACTCTTCTCCAGAAAGTATCTCACCAGTAGGATAAACTGGAAGGCGACTTTCTCATTTTAAACAATCTGCTCTGAAAAGACTGCTTGCCTGAGGTGAAGCAAGATCCCCTCTATTCAGCCTGGAGTAACAAATGTCTTCAGACTTCTGCATTTCATACATTCTATTTGTATGAACGGAGATGCCTCATCTGTTAATGCTGTGGAGGCCTTAGGACCCTAAGGGGAGGACCCTAAGATACATATATAATCTCCAGCACTTAGTTTTTTTCTGAATTGTGCTTTCAAAACAAGTATTTTTTTTCCCTAACTGCATAGATTTTGATGAACTCAGGAATATATTAGATACCTATGCTAGGAGGAGTGCCCTGGTTTAAACATGAAACCACTGACTTCTATTGGAGCTTTCTCTAAGAAGGTGTAGATGAGTAATTAGAAAAAAAAAAGAATAGCCACAAGATTAAGAGTTAAAAAAGCAATTTATACTTAGTACAACTTTAAATCATGAATTATACCATTCATTTAAATCAAGGCATTGTGCAGCAGATTGCTAAAGCAAAACACAAAAGGGAAGATGAGTAAAAAACTATGTCTTTTATTCAGTGTATTCAACTTGTGTATTTAATGTATAAAGACAGGATGGAGAATATACATGTGTTATAAATATATTCAGATTTATGGTGTGAATATAAGGGACAGTTAAACAGTAAAGCAGCAGATGTATGTGCAATGTTATTTGCTGCTGTATGAACATTGTTTTTAAATTTACCATGAAACATACAAGAAACTATTAAAAAACACACGATCAAACAAACCAAAATACTACTTTAACCTGAACTTTATCAATTAGATTTTGAAAGAAAGAACTGAGACATGTTTTCTTAACAGCTAATTTTTCAGTTGGTGCTCAAAATTGTGATGCTACTGGCTTCTCTGAAGCACTTTTACTATGAAGAGTGGTGGTGTAGAAATAATTGACTGATGTTCTGCCAACAGAAACCTCAAAAGGAAGCTGAAAAACACAGCAAGAGTTGTTTCTGAAGCTGCAGATAGGGAAGCATTATGTTTTATTTTGCCCTCTAATATAAGCCCCAAAGCATTGTTTCACTAAAACGGGTCTGCTACCTGAACAGAGTCCAGCTCTGCCTCTCACCACAAAGGTAGTGAAGAAGAAGAAAAAAATAAAACAGCATGTCACTGTAAAATTTCCTTGTTTATTGCTGGAGTGGGCAGAGGTCTTCACATCCACAGGTTTTGACTTTTATTTCATACTGAGGAGATGCAGAACCAAGGGTGGACTGCTCACACCTCGAGCTGCTGCTTGTCCAGCTTCTCCCCTGCTAGCAAGAGGACTGGTCTGATCTGTAACTGCTCCCTGTTATGAGAAATGGGCTCTGAATCTTTAAGAGCACACAAGGGCACTGCCATGATCAATAGTAGGTGGGAACATTGCTTATATCTGAAACAAAACTTTGGAATTGCTTTTGTTTTGACAGTCCCTGCATTATTCCCTTGTCAATCCAGTGTGCTTGAGAGCCCTTGAATGCACAAATATTTTTCCTTTCTCATGTTCTTCAATATACTTTTGTCAAGTGAATGAGAAAATAAAATCACCATAATGATTTTGATATGGGACGTATCGTCTTTGTCCACAGAAAGTCTTATTACCAAACAAAAACTGAAAATTGTATGAGGGCTTATATGGTCAAACAATCAAAGAGTATAATAAAAAAGATACAATGTGTTGTAAGAAATACTCACAGAATGACAGAATACCTTAAAAAAAAAAAAAAAGACTTTTCTTCTCAATATCTTCAAAGTTAATTGATGTAGTCTACTGCAAGTCCTTTAGCATGTAATGCTGGTCTTGTTAAGATGAATTTTCCTTTCTAGTGCATTTCAAGCAAAATAAATTTGAAGTTAACACTGTTGGGTAGCATTAACCTCCTCAGGATATTCAAAGCAGGATACAAAATATCATAGAGGAAATAATCCTGAACTGTCTGTATGTAGAAAATAATGAAGCTACAGGTGTTTCTCATCTCTCTTCTTACTGTCCAACATTTCTAGGGAGAAATGCTTTTGTCATCTCCATATTAAAACTGCACTAGAGTGYTTTTGTATTGTATCCAGTATGTGTTTATGACTAGAAGACTCAGATTCATCATCCTTACCTGAAGATCTAAGAAGAAAAATTAAATAGTGGGATTAAGCTATGTATGTGCCTAATGCAAAATCAGCAAGACTCTAAGGCATCACAGCAAAATCTGTGCTTTAAGGAATGACAAAAAGAGCAGCATAAGAGTGTATTTCAACTGCAGTTGCATTGGGATTATATAGTAGAGATATCCAAACCAATAGAACTGTAGTGCAGACAGCAATGAATCTTCCAGGTAAAATACTCTGAATCAATAATAAAGTTCTATTTACTTCACCTATTTAATTCATTTTGGTTATCTACAAAAATCTCAACTATTGCAGCAAAGAAGGTTTGCAACACTCTTAAAATCAGAGGAGACTATTTGGAAGCTGAAAAACTCTGGCCCTATTTCTTTACTGTGCCAGCTTTATAAATAATACAAATGTCTCATCCTAAAGTACTTGGCATCATTTTTTGAACACCAGCGTATTCCAGAGGAAAATGGATTGCACTTGAGAAAGTCATATACTGGTCAACTTTATTCAGCATATCAAAGATGATCTTGAAAAGGCAATTGTAGATCTGTCAACAGCATATAACATAGTAAAATCCTACAGGTAACTTACCGAAAATATGCCATAATGAAAAATTTTCCCTTAATATGACTGATGTCATCCCAGTTTGATGCTTATATTACATWAAATTATGTGAGGCAGAGATATTGTTCTGAACAAATAGCATGACTTACCAGAAGAGTGTACACTGGCACCTACACCATTTGGCATTTACTCGAATGAGCAACCAATTCAATATTTCAGCAACTTTCCAATAGTCAATAGACATGAATATAATTTTAGCATCACAAATACCAAGAATTTTACCGCAAGTTAAAATCATATTAAGTCAGCACTGAACTATCAGCTGGTTTTAAATATATGTATCTGTGTATATTTATATATATATATATATGAGCATATGTGGTATATATAGTGTATGTGTATATATATATACATGCACACACATGCATATGTGTATGAAAAAAAAAAAATAGTTTGGCTAAATTGAAGTGAGTTGCATTTCCAGAATCAAGATGCCAATAAAAACACTGTATCATMTACAATAGGATATAATTTGTTTAATGTCAGAAAATAGCCTACCTGGGAGTAAAACTTCCATTCTATTATTTCTCAATGTACTATGTGGAAAATATGTGGAAAAGACTGCACGTAGTACATTGACAAAGCTCATAAGCCTGGAATGGCTGCTAATCTAACAACATTGTAAGCTACCTCATTTACACTGTATTTTGCAGCAGCTGAGTAGGCATGGCTGGAGATCAGTGCAAACTGAGAATTTAGGTATTGTGGTGAATAAAAATTGCCACTACATGAACACATATCTCAGACTACTGTGACTACTGTACCACTACTGTGGAAGATTTTATGCATGGTCAGCAGAGTTGCCTTCCCAAACTGGTCATCCAGGACATGATTGATTTCACTCAACTTTAGTCATATAGAAGCTAGTCACTTAGCCTATGCAGTTATCTCAAGGCAAAATTAATTGTTCTTTGAATAATCTGTCTCTCAATTTATTGTAGGGACTTTATCGTGGATGATGAATATAAACTGGACAACCGTTTTTTTAAAAGACTGAAATTAGCTGAAATGATATGTGCCACAGAAAAGCATTCACAAGTTATGCATTGTGAATACAAGTGATGGGAAATGAACATTCATGATACTAAACTTGTTTCCAGATCTGAGCATAGATTGGCTAACCTAGAGATATCAGAATTCCCTCTAAAAAATATGAGTAGAGCTAAACTTTACAAGTTGAGTAATTCTACGTTAGAATACTAAAATGTGAGGGGCAGGGAGGGAAGGAGGGAAATAGATTTGAAATACTGACCAATTTGTGTACTCCTGAAGCATCTTTGTGATACTGAGGGACCRGATAGATTTACAGATCACATCACAGCATGCACCTGAATTGCYAAAATATGTAATGGTAACAGGAGGATACAGATAAGAAGACTGAAGTATATTTGTACCCTCAAGAGACCATTCCACTGAAATTTCTGATGCAATAGTAGATTAAAWTAAACTATATGCTCACACTCTCACTCACATTTCCCTAAGTTGTTTCATAAACAAAACTTCTTTAGACACTCATATGAGTTGTACCTGAGCAAGTACCAAGCAAAGGCAGAATCATCCACTCAGGAATAAGTAATCTTAGGAAAGTACAGTGATTAGCTATCTCTGTTCTTGTTTAAACATATTCCTGCTCTGTTGTTGACTGAGCAGATTTGCATTTGAAAGCAGAATCTTCTGTAGTTTTGAGGAAACTGTGAGGTGCTCAATATGTATTTGCAGAAAATAAACTCTTCAAAGAGTGACAACCAGCTCTGAAACTTAAGAGGTAGGATGAAAAGATAGAGGGAGAAAGAGAGAAATCTAGCATTTTTGACAGGTGTGCATAAATCTTCTTGAAAGGTAGAGTCACCTGAGAAAAGAGAGTGTGAAAGACCACTGAACCTTAGGAATTCTGCAAGATTCCTTATGCGGAAGTTTGCAAGAAAGATATTAGCTAGTACCTCCAAATGCAGAATGAAGATCATCAGAAAAGCTCTTTTTATGGGAAGTATTTGGCTCATGGAGACCCATATTAAGAGTGATGTTTTAGGTGGTCATATGATGGTAAAAGACAAAGTTGTCCCATCTTGTGCTGCTGTGCAGGTGCTATTCATGACGGACAGTTACTCAAACTTTAGCAAACCAGTATTACTAAGCAGTAGTCCTTGAATATCTTGCCTTAAAGGAAAGAAAACTGAGCATTTTCTAGAGTCATGATCTGGAACCAACTTCCTAGGCTGCACACATGCTGCGTTCCTATGCTGAATGATCAACCAAAGAGGAATGAACTATCAGTAGTGTTGGTACTAGTTAACTCTCATCCCACAAAGGCAAAACAAAYGGAGCAGAGAAAAAAGTAGAGAGTCATATTTGCTCTTCATGCTTCTACAGATGTGTTCCAATTATCAAATTGAGCCCAGTATTGATTCCTTCATGACACTTGGGAAGAACTTTTTGCTTCTATTTTGTTGTTGCTTATTTGTTTTGTTGTGAAATGAGGCTAAGAAGAAGCAAGGAGGGGTGGGAGCAGATGAAATCACTGTTAATTTCCCACTTTGAATATGCCTGTGGGGGCTACTAGAAAAGCAGCATTGCAATCCTTTCTGCAGGGCACAAAAAACCTGCCACAGGATACGTGCAGTTCATTTGTTCCTGGAGTTCTTCCTGGAATGAGGTTTTTCAGCCTCTCCTTACAACGTGCACCATCAATGAAAGTAGAGCTATCCACTCTTGCCTCCCTTGTAGACTGGTTTTCACTCTTTTTTTTTTTTTTTTTTTTGGCATAGTGATCATCAGTCCATAAATTTGGAAAGTCAAAAAAGCAAAGTCAGTGTACAAATAAGAATTAATGAACTTCAGGCCTGTGTTTCTAATCCTAAAATTAGGATTAGAATTAGGATTAAGATTTGTTTCTTTCCTAAGAACAGAGAAGTATAGATAAATGGAAGAACATAATTTCTACTGTCTCTTGCTTCTTATTGTTGTCTATCAGACAAAATCATACTGGCATATCAACAGGGAATTTCAAAAAATGCAATTGTAAGTAAATTATTTCTTCTTTTGCTCACAATRTATTTAGACTGTCCTTACTATGACTAACAGAAAAATGATGATCTCCGCTCAAACCATACCCACTAATTACCAGCTGGTGTACCTACCTGCTGATCTACTCAGACCAATCCACTGATGTTTTTACAAGCCTATTATATTTGCTATGATGAAAAATATATCAAATGAATGTGATCTTTTACAAATATGATTTGTAAAAGAGGAATTTACAAATACAGTTGTAGATGTGAATCACCGTACAGATACACAGTTCTAGTCTTTCCTTGTCTCTAATGGGGTGGCTGTTGACAAAACAGTACAACTCATTATCAGTAACCCATTTTCTCCAGAAATACTAAAAGTTTCTGTTTTATTTCACTAATAAAGAGAAAAAACAGGCCAAAACTTTACTCCTAAAATACAGATCTCAGATCAGTTCTTTTGAGAAATACTGAAAAAAAAGGTCTTAATTGACAGGGAAAATAAAAGCAAATGAAAAAAAAAAAAAACACCCTGTAATGCTCCTTAATATTTCTCAATAAAACAAACATGATCCACTTCTGAAGAAGGGAAAGGGGCAAATACAGAGATTTAAGGAAGGATTCACCTCAGCTAATTTTATGTGCTTATAAATATGCTTGTATGTATGCTTATATCTTCTAATTTTAAAGTTGTCTTTAGACTCCATATGGGGGCTAATGGGAGGCTTTTATCTCTGGAGTTGACACCCTACCTCCTCCTCAAAACTGTCAGTTATGAAATTTTCTCTGGAGCACCAGCTGGTCAGACATTTCCTAGGGAAACAAACAAACAAACAAACAAACAAAAAACAACATGGCAAAGGAAGAACAAATGTGTACACAGTGTTCCAATACTGCTTGCTGGAATTGTCAGGTTTGCACGCCAAAGCTCAGGCAGAACTGAGTTGTTCCCTTAAGGGAGGACTTGGGGGACAAGGTGATTACTTGCCATACTTTGGTTGCCCAAAGCTGTGAGACAACCACCAAGAAGGGAGATAGGGAGATAGTCCTGTAGGAGGAAAAGAAAATTATTAATGTTGCTATGGAGATTATTTTTCAAAGCAATCCAGATATGGCTGTGAGAACTCAACCTGTTTGTGTGAAAAATATAATTATCTCCAGCAATCTTTTGTGTAAGACTGATCCAACAGATCAGAAAATACTGAGCAGATTACCCTGTATAGAAATAACTGGCAGAGGTTAATTAAACAGCATTCAAGGAACTAAACACAATTGACTAAACAGCTACCTTAAGGTATCTGAGTTCTCCAGAGCCTGGCAGGCATGATCCAGAAGCTGCAGAAGATAAGTTTCTTTCGGAAATGGTAGCTGGAGGAACCTGGAATACTGTCTTGATTCCAGAATCCTTAAAAACCTTGCCATGTAGTATAATTCTAGGTAAACATATATAGGAGCTGTTTATTTTGCTGTTCTGTATCTGTAGGTAGAAACTAAAATATCAATGATTTAGATGCTTCTAGTATTAAACCAAAAGCTAAACAGGGATTCTGAGGATTAAAACCAGTTTGTGAAGTCTATGCTGAGCAATTTGTCCACTACCATAAAGGAAGCCTGTCAAGAATTTGAAAACAGATCTTCCAGATTTCATTTAGGGTTTCAAAAAAGCCCACTCCTTTAAAGTTTGTTATCTCTCTGCACAAGATAATATTACCAAAAGAAAAAATAATAATAAAAAAAATATTTCTGGTTGCATGAACAGAAAGTTTTAAAAGGTCTTTTTTATTCTATCTGGGTCACTGCAAGTACTACCAGCTGGTTTTCCTTTGTGGGAAATAAGTCTGAACTCACCGGCCATTGTTTCAAAGAGAAGAGGTTTTAAATCAAAAAGAAAAGGAAAACGTCAAGTTTAACAAACTTTTATAGTGCAGAAAAAGAGCCACTAAGTATATAGTCGTGTGTTCTCAGAGTAAATGACATGCGCTTTTTGCTCTGGTGAGCGATCCATATATTAAATGTCCCCATATACCATTATCATGCATAACAACCTGTCACTATTATTCATGTCTTTTTCCCAATATCCATATTTTGACGTTACCACTGAGAAGATCCAGTATGCTCAGTGGCTTCTTAAAAATAAATAATTGAAAGCTACTGTAAATTATATTAAGCCTCGACATGGCTGACCCTCTCTTGCCTCARTCCATTGCTATCTCTTTAAATGTATTTCCTCCTAAATTATATTGTAATTTGGAGGTGCTGAAGTCTTAAGTTTTTTGACTCAAATATAACTTCCTTCCCAATGCATAATTCATTTTCACTTTGTTCTTGGTGCTGCGTGTGCAATCGCATTTTTGGCAGCCAAATGCAGGCTGAAATCAACAACTCTGTAAAGGGTGAGAATGAAATCAGAATGGACGGCTTGGCGGAAGAAATATTAAGCATGTCACAATGTTTTGTACTCTATCTTGTGAAATGGAGACAAAAACCTCAAGCAACTGTGGGTTTCGAAGAAGAGAATGACATTTAAAGTCTGAAAATTATCCACTGCTGATGTCATGCTGTTGTTGCATTTAATTACTTTTCACATCACATAAGCTGATGGCTTCTGAATGTTCTTTTGCCATGAGATTTTTTTGATAAGGAACATATTCTCTCAMTTTTCATTTTTAAGGTGGAATAAGTCAGTCAGTCTTTTCAGAGTCAGATCATGACCACCAGGCTTAGCTGATAAAATGGAGTGTTACCAACTTTGGAAGACTGACCCTACTGAAACTGAGGATCTCTGCATAAGTCTGGAAGCTTCCATGGCATTAATATGACACTGGTATGATAACAAGATGAATCTCAACTACTTTTTAGCTTTTTTAGTTTTGCCAGTTTATGTTGACTTAGGAGTATATCTTTTTTTTGGTTCTCTTATTGGCTCTGTTCATCTTTTCCTAATGAATAAATAGGATTCTTAAGAACTGCATTCAAAAAGCCACAGCAAAAGGGTTCATCCTCCAATATTATGGTTTTATTAACATGTAATTATATCTGTATGTCAAACACACTGAAAYAGCAAATTAGACAAAAGCAGATCTTCATCAATGACAAAATTATATCATATTGATCCTCATTCATGAATACTTAACGTGTAGCCAACAAGACAGTAATCTTCCCTTTGAGATGACACCACCTCAGAAACAGAAAGGTGAGGGAAAAAAGGGTGCGAAAATTCAGAACAATCTAGAAAAGTGTTGTACCACTGCAGATATGATAAGTAATGACCGAGAAAAACCTGCATACAACCAGTGAAAGAGAAACACAGTGGAGAATGGTGAGATGTTATACTGAAAAGGTGGAAAAGGAAAGAGTGACCAATAGGCAAGAAAAAYCTGCCTTTTTATTGAGTCATAGAAACCCCCTTTACATAGAAAAGGTGTGAATCAGGTGTGATTCACCTGAAAAAAGCCACATGTTAATACTCCATAAAAAATCACTCCTGCATTTTAAGGGCAAGTACCTAATTCTTATTGGTGAGGCTTAAAATTTATAATGAAGAGCAAAGACTGGGTGACAGTAATGACAGCCCGCTTGACTAACATGCTTGCACCTTTTCTTRTGTCTGCCTCTCTCATCCACAGCAGCCGTTTCTTCCATGTATTGCAGTATGTATTGCAATCTTTTGTCAGTAATTATCAAGCATGACACGACTCTGACCCTTTAGAGAGGATATATGACCTAAGTGGACAACTTCTCCATATGCAACCTCCTCATATCCCTGCACAGTTTCTCTTTGTCACAATATTAATTTAATAGTAAAATAATGTCTCAGCAGAACTCAAGAGAATGGCATTCAGTATCATGAGTGATCCATTCCTTTGCCTGTTCCAATTTATGACTTTCTTCCGTTTGCTTTTCCCTCCTGATTACTTACTTTCCATCTGTCCTAGCACAGCACCTTGTGCTATTGTTATACCAGTGAGGACAGGTTTGTTTGTACAATAACACTTCCCATCCTAATCTGCCTTCGTGGTTTTTTCATGTGCTCTTGCAAGACTAGAACAGCTGTCCTAAGGTAATATGCCAAGCCCCTTAACCTTGTATTATTCAAATATCTCTCCAGGGAATCTGGAAGGTCTATGATTATCCTACAATTACAGAATTCTTCATTCTTGGGTTATTCTCACTAGACAGAAGCAGCTCATTGCATTGAACARGTCTTATTTTCATTGAGTCTGTTCTTCTGAGAAGACTGAGATGCCCAGCCTGACACATTAAGACAAAGAATCTGAAGACAGAAAAAATAATTCAGAGGGGATATTTAACATATCTCCTTTTAAAGCTTGACATGGAAATTCAAAGTGAATTACTAGGAAGAAAAGGAAAATGTATGAAATTGAATCTATATCACTAGATTTTGACAGCTGCAATATTATAGGCTGAATTAATGTTCCAGAAATATACATTGGGCATTTCCATTATAGTAAAGTCAGCTTTCATTGTCAATTGAACAGGTGCCCATATAGTAAACCACATATGACTTCTAAGCTGTACCTTGAGTTTTATTTTATGATATAAATGGTACTAATATAGAATGGGATAAACCTGGTCTCTTTATTTATTTATTTATTTTACATATTTAAAAAAAAAAAAAAAAAAAGGGTCAAGTTTGTTATATTCACCATAATACATCTCACTGAAAGTGAGGTAAAATGCTCTGGAGTGACAAACAGCATCTTTTAGATCAGTAATTTTATAAAGACAGAAACCCATTATGTATTTCCAGAGGCATAGTGAGGCATTCCAGGGCAACACTAGGAGAAGTCAGCAGCTAAAACACTTGACCTCTTATACATATTAAATTGACAGAGACTATAAACATAACTGGTGGAACTAATTAGAAAAATACATCAAAACTGAGAAGGAAAAGTTGAAAGAAGAAGGAGCTTCAGGAGATGCACAGAGTCACTGAATGGCTGTGTCTGGATGAAAACAGAGATAAACTGATAAACTTTTTGTGAAAAAGATACATCTTTTTTTTTTTTTTTCCCACCAAACACAATTAGATATGAGGTTTTATGTTTCAGTACTATGTTTTCATTATTATTATTAGGGCTGTGCATTTTGTCTGGATRCACATTACAGGAGAACTCTGAGTTTTATTGTCCTCCTCAGGGAAGTATTAAACTACAGTGTTTGAAAAATCTCTGCTTATCCAGCAAGCAGCAACRTAGACAGATGGGTGAGTTGGTCACAGTAGCAATGACTTTTCCTTGAATTACCACATCACAGGAAGCTTCTGAGAGAAAGTCTCAACTTCACAAAGCCTTAACTTCAAGCAAAAGAGGAATAGAATTTTTCACATCCTTATACCGCCTAAGAAGCTCCTCTGAATGAAATGTCACAGTTCTCCTTAGCACAAAAGTAAATGTGAGATATAATTGTTTGTCATCTTTTATTTAAGTTGTGCTTCTATTCAAATTTCTGGCATGTTTAATTTGACCACAGTAAACTCTAAATAAGCAAGCTTCAGTACTTTCACTGCATCAACACCCAACTTAATAACAGCAGCTTATTTCCATTAAAAAAATGTTTTTACATGAGTTTTCTCTAGCTTACTGAAAATGTTATTTCCTGAAATATCTGCCATAGGCAAGTTACTTATAGTGAGGCTTAGTCTCAGAAACACCGAATATAATAATTAAAAGCAGCATAAATAAGAAACACTGAACAATGAACAAAACAGAAACACTGGCAGCAGCAATCTGTGGGAGAAGCTCCTTTGTCATAATTCTTGCCTCAGTTTTCTATTTCACAGTGAAACTGAATTGAAAAATAAATAAGTAAATAGACAGACAGATAGATAGATAAAAATAGTGGAACTGTATTCTTAAAGGACTGTGTTTTCACTGTACTCTAGAGAAAATCAGATGATACATTTTAGGTTTACTGCTTTAAGACTGGATACAGCTTATCCCTTTTGGCTAAGTTCATCCCTATGCTCTTGCTCACAATCATAAGATGAGTCTAGTAGCAAAGCAAGCTTCTGACACAAGGTTATCTGTTCACTCTATCAACAGGATATTACTAATAACAATATTAGAGAGAGGACTATTACTAAAAAGCCACAGCTACTTAAAAAAAAAAAAATAAAATCATTTACTAGTCTAACCTACCTTTGTTTCTTTTTTATTTTAGTTCTTACACCTTTGATGCTTGCCTGATTCAGAAATGTTTTTGCTTCCAAAGTGTCTGCATCATTAATGCTTTTATACAGAGTCATTTCCTCATTTGGTCATCAAAGTTAAACCAGAATTATCATTCACTGGATTACTTTCTTATTAATTGAGACTGCAACAATGTGAATAGGTATTTATGAAAGCTCTACTAATACTGTTTCATCAAACATCTTGGTACAAAGATGGTCAAACATGTACTGGAAGTTTTGTTAAATTATCCTACCTTATTTTCTCTTTTTATCTCCTAAAAATCAAGAAAGCCATTTCTGGAAATGGCAGAAAAAATCTAATCTACCTTGCTGAGGTCCATATAGAATATGTTCTGGCATTCACTAAATGACATATAAAAAACAGATATAGTCAAAATCTAAACCTATAAATGTTAAATCCAGTGTTTAAATCAAGCAATAGCATTTATGAAACAACATAAAAGTTTTTGTTGCATTGAGAATCTCTTAGAAGGCTGAAAGATAAAGATATGGAGTACCATGCCTCATTTAAATGCTCTAGACCTCTTGGGTGGGTATACCCAAAGTTATAAGCGTCATGAGAATGACTGTTTTGTGAGATTTTTAATATTTTCCCTTTCCTGAAAGGTCAGGATGTCACATAAATGCTCTTTTACACTGCATTTTACAATACCATTTTTTGTTGCTTGTAAGTATAAATTGCAAATGTGTGTGAAAATAATGTATATCTAAATGTTGCATGAGTCTTAGGTATCTTTAAAAGTCTCTCTTTTTTTTTTTTTTAGTTTTACATTCATCACTTCAGCCCTCTTTAATGCGTGCATTTATATTATCTCTTCTTAAATTCAAGCCATTCYTTATGCCAGATGCATGAAAATTTTGAACAGTTATATTCCCCCTAGGGTCAACTATGGAAAGATACTTCTGCATCAAACACTGAAGTTATCATGACGAAATGTTGGTGCAATATTGGTCCTGAAATGGAGATGGTAATGCTGTCTTTCAATAGATACACATACACCTCTCCTCAGGGGATTTCTTTTAGCTTAATTCTTGGAGACTTTGCTTTTCAAATCAGTATTATGCTGTGATAATTCTTTGAAATTTTATATATGTACAATATATATGTATATAATTCTTTGAAACTTTATATATTTACATATATATATGTATATATACGAGCACCACTGGACAATATGCTTCTTTGAGTGAAGCACCATCATTTACCAGTAGCTTATATTCAGACTAGTCCCCATAGCACAATTCAGACATACATTTTCTATTTACATTTTTCTCTCCCTGCTCTCATTTCACTTCCCAGAGCTTTCCTCCCCATGCTATAGGAGGCCTGAATTTTGATGAGACCAAAACACAAAGCAGTCATCATGAATGACTTATTTAGATATACAACTTTCAGCATACTGCTGATGCGGTTACTACATCAAGTAGTTCCCGACTACTCTTCCCAAGACATACTAGGTCCAGAAGGATTTAGAGCAACATTACAATAGCCTGAGAGTTGCATTTGTTCTTGCCTTTGCTTTGCCCAGCCCTGATTAGAAGAAATGTTCCTATTAGCTAATTACTCTCACAGCAGTGACAGATGGCTGAAAGGTACATGTGCTAAAATACAAAGAGGGAAAAGGGTTAATGTTGCAGATCACCTYGTTCCCCTTTTATTTCAGCTCCTCTAAAGCTGTTGATTTAATGGAGTAGGGGGGAATGGAACAGTGACTGGAGAATCAGGCCCATGAGGTTTAGTGACCTCCAGGTGAAGGCACTGCAGGTGTGTAGCTAACAAGGTACTAATTGGGTACCAGAGTGAGGATGAAAACAGTTACAAGCAGTTGGTCAAGAGGCAGCATTGTACCCCAAAGAGCTGCAAGTGCTGAGCTTTGTGACTGGGAGGAAAGGCAAGCTGTGCTCCTAGCTGGTTTACTGCTGAATCCTACACTGTGAGTGTCTTCTGTGGGATCAGCAGCCTTTAACTGACAATATTCCTAGGTGCTTTTAATGCAAACTGCTGAATCAAATAGAAACTCTATACATTTAATTAATGGATGTGGATGTGGTTGAGTTAGTTTTGCTTTGTTGTGAGCATGGATATAGAGATAAGACCCTTAATCATGAGGATGCAGATCCTGTGTCTTTCTTTCCCCTGAAATATTGAGCAAGTTGTGATGTTTCAATTTCTCTGTCCCTTTTTCCCCCAGTTTTTAGACTGTCAGCTCATGAAATCTTATTCTTTTTCCCTGTCCCTTGCTGTCAGTACGTGAAATGCCTGCTTTGAAGAGCAACTTCAGTATGCTCAGGGTTCTTCTAAATCTGGAACCACAGAAAAGGGCATAGAGGAAAATGAAGACTGCAGGCAGGAATATGAAAGTATATTTTCAAATTATGTATGTTCAGAGATGAAAACAATCCCATCATAAACAGGCAGCAGCAGCAAAAACTGTGACCATCTCAAAGGGAAGGAAGAAGCTTCCAGTGTTGAGAATACRTTCGGTGGTACCTCCATGAGAAGCCTGATTTACACAGCATTTTCATCTAAAGCATGATGTGAGATTTACATGCCTCTTTCATAATGAAAATTCTTCATCCTTTCCTGTCAGCTGCCCATCTCTTTGTTTATTTTCACTGCAAACAAAGGATACAGTATTGGAATTCTTGTCCTCTGCAAATGTTTGCCTTTAGAATAACCAGGAAAACGAGGAAAAAAAATTCAAAAAGACATATCTAATATACTAGTGGGAGTGTTTCGAATGGGGCTCTGTGTGTGTCTTAAACAAGGCATGAGCTGCACTTTAAATTGCTGCTGAGATGAATGGAAGCTAATAGGAGATGTTCTTGAAGTTTGTTTTCTAATCAGATCAGACTGGATCTTATTAATAAAAGTGACTGGTCTGAACAGAACTGTCTGTGGTTAAATAATCAGTTTTGTTATTGAGAAGTGATTAAATTGCCTAGGGGGGAAAAATATAAATTACCCTTGGTTTACCAAGATTTAAATTAAGGTGCTTCCCCCCACAATCAATCTATCCTGAATTGCATTTTCTGATTTTCTTTTTCTTTTTCTTTTCCTTTTTTTTTTTTTTTTGTTTTTATTTGTTTAATTTCAGGGATGCTGTTTATTCGATAAAATGCAGCTCTACTGAATTCACTGTTTCAGAGTATGTTATAAGAGCACTGACATCAGACCCTTCCATTTGAAGAAAGGGGAAACTGAGACACAGGAAAGGAAGATGTAATCTTTCTGATATCATAAAGTGATGCCTGTATGGCTGAAATGAGACTAGAATTAAACCTCTAGACTAGAATCAAAGGCATTCTGTGATATGCAAATCCAKAAAATTTGTTTATATGCAAAGTTTCACTAAACAAAGGGCATATTTTTTGGTATTAAGAGTAATGGGGGAAATTACCYTTGAATTTATTTTGTTTTGTTTTATAAATGCTTGTATTTGGACAGAGTAATTTAACCAAAGGATGATTTTCACAATTCTAGTAGCTTAGCAAACCATTGTAATCACCTTCATTAGCAGATTAGTTCAAAGATTGGGTTTGTGATAGTTTTTTTAGCACAATGGATTTGGGAAAAGTTTAAACTCTTCTCTTCATTTCCTTTGAAAAAGGAAATGTTACAAAAAAATAGAAAATAGGGTATGTTCTTCCTGATTTAGCTCCTGACTTGGCACTTAACTTTAACTGGGTTCTCAAATCCTTTCACCTCTATGATGTGTTTAAGTGCTTTGCTGATTCGAGATCTTAATGAGGCCCCCTACAAAGGTTTCTTGTAGGTCTCTGGTGGAAATTCTGCCTGAAGCATTAGAACACAAGAATATGTGGCTCCAAATACCCATTCTCTTTTTCAGCTGATTTTTCCAACTTGAGAACATCCTTCCCCAGTTCAGGCTTGATTGCTTGATTACAACAGTGAGCACACTGATGGCACTCAACAAATAATACTTCATAATTAGCACTACTGATAGAGACAACATCAAAATAATATTTAATGTGCACACTGCAACAATGTTAGTGGGTTGAATTCTCTTTTTGCCTTCACAGCATAGCTGAGAAAAGTTTATTCCTTCTGTTTATTTCTCCTACTTCAAATTGGTAATTGGCAGTTTAAACTCGAGGCATCTTCCAGTACATTTAAAAAAAAAAAAAAAAAAAAAAAAAAGGGAGAGAGGAAAAAACAAAAAGCCCTTAAGTATAAAATACATTTTATAACTCAGAAACAAAGAGGAAGTGTGAGTTGTCACAGTGTCCATCATATTAACATCCTAAGGAGAGAGAGGAGCATCATGGTATGCTATGAAGGAGAGGAAATTCAGGTTACATAGGAATGAGATACCTACAGTTGTTTGAAGTAAAGAAAGAGAGAAAATTGTGAAAATACTGCTTGTTCCATTCTTTTTCCAAGCTTTATTTGTTTATATATTTGTCACTTATTTACTCACTGACTTCCTTGAGGGAGAAAATACTGTGGTTTTTTTTTTTTTTTTTTTTTTTAGAGGCTCACTTGATCCTAGTGGTTTCAGTATCACGCACAGAGGTAAGGTCTCTCAGTAGTAGCCTAAAGCAATGCTAATTAGAGTAAAAAGCAACTTCCATTTGACCCAGAAAAAGACTGGAAACTAGTGCAGAACATCGAGATTGCAATGAGTTTGTTTGGGCAAGTGGGGAGGATAAGTCTTGTTTATGCTTAGGCTTCTGAAATGGTGTGGGCTTCCCAAACCAGGAAGCAAAGTAGCTCTGCAGGTTCTTGGTTGGGACTTGACAGCAGGGTAAATCCTCTGCTACTGATTAATGGATTCCACACAAGTGCTGACTTCCTTGTGAATTAAAGACATCTTTCTAAACAGAGCACATTGCTTCATTCCAACCTTGAGGCAAAAGCAGTAGGAAGAGCTGAAAGAAACGGAGGCACCTATTTTCCTGTCACAAACATGTGGTAAGAGGCATGATGATGACCCTGAAGTAACTCATTRTTCCACAGATAGTTGAAGATAGTTTCTAAATCATCAAGATAAGAGATATTTTTATTTCTTATTTTTCTCTCAACTTTTTATTTCATGTTCTGTCAATTTTGTTTTTAGTTTCTTCTACTTTTACAAACCTCAAAGACCCTATTAATAAAGTTCTCTGAGTTTACAAACAAAAAAAGGTGGCAAACACCATCAGAAGAAAGAAGGGGAGATGTCTCTTTTTTATTACCTCTTTATTTTTTACTTTTTTCTTGTAGGTGGTGTTTGGTGGCTTCATAAACTTGATTTCAAACTTAGTTCATAGTCTGAAGTTTTCTATGTGTTTAAGCTCTATGGGCATATGGATAACATCCTAATTTCAGTRAGTATTCTAATGCAGGTCTAAGAGGCAAAGTTTATTGGTACGTGACATTTTTCCTGATGCATGGGACTATGTACATAATTATATGTAATATATGTCATAGATGAGGCGAGTCAATTTCTCATCTACATTTTATTAAAGTAAGCTGGATACAAAGGGCAACAGCGCTGGGGCGGCCTGGAGGTAATCATTCTCAGGCCCCCAACMAAGTCCCCAAAGTCTTGGTATTTATATTGAATCCAGGTCCCGCCTTTGGTGTTTTTTCCGAAGGTTCCGTTGAGTCTGCGCTGTGTGTTGTTGATGTTGCTCAGTCGGAATGTGCTTGCGTCGGCTGTTTCTAGGTGGTCGTTATCTGCCTTCTGATGGTCGTTTTGGAGGAAGGCAGATAAGCCTTCCTCAGTGCCCTCTGTTTGCCATTGCCCTCAGTGCCCATTGTATGCAAAATAGTTGGCTATCTCTTGGTCTCCCAAACTTGTTCCTATGCAAGCAAAGCCTATTCATGGTTAACATCTTGTGGATCATTAACAGGATGTGGTTACTTTAACAAAATCCTTCGATAGCCTTAGTGAACAAATGTGTTTATTACAATATACATAAGTCTATGTAATACATGTTTATATCACGCATACCTAATACGCTACCTTTTAACTTTGTGAGCAGGGAACCTTTAAAGAGCTTTGTTTTCCTATGGCCATCTTGGGTATCAAAATGTGATGTTGGGTCTAATACCCAGTCTTGGGTATTAGGACTCTTCATTTCCATGGAACACTTAGTATCATCATATTTTATCACCCTAAACAGACAGGTAGAATAAAGGACCTAGGATTTGCCTCTCTGGTTTCTAGGTGTGTAAACCAAATTTATGCCCTATCACTTTCTCTTCCAAATGGAGTCCCAGCAAGTGTGATACTTCACAGTCAAATGTTCTGAAAAGGATCAGGATATTGCAACTTTTTTTATCTCAAGGCTAGTGGCCACCAAGCAGGCATTTGTAGAGGTTAGCAGGGAAACTGGAAGATGCATTTTATCTTTCCTTCTTTTCACATCCTTTCCTTTCTCTCTTGACTATATGGATAATGGTCATGGGATACTYGATAACATACCTCTGTCGAGGTCAGGAATTGTGTAAATGAGTCCTCAGAATAATTTGGGGTCATTTATTTTATTTTCTTGTGACTCTCAAGAAGCTGGGAGCAAATAATAATAGACTGTGAATCTTTAGCAGATCTGAGATGCTACCAGTGGATATGAGCCTTAGTTTTTGAAGATACTTTGATCTGAGGTTTTTATTTCAAACCCCTCTCTACAAAAATCAGTCCCACCATCACAGTGGGAATAACATGGGATAACATGACTCTATTACAGAGCATTAATGGGCAGAACATGTTTGCAATGTGTTTAGCTGCTATCAATATTAATGCACTCATTTGAGGGGCAATAAATTGATAGAATGTGGCCTTATAATGCATAAAAATTGCATCAGCTTCAGAGCTGTAAATGGAAATTCCTCCAAGAGCAGAAGTAATTGGAGAAGGGGCTTTTCCTAATATAATTTTATTTTGAGTATTCAACCCTGGAAATACGATCATACATGATCAGTCCTTCTCTCTTCCCTTAAGATCTTACTGGAATAAAAAAGTTTGGATTGTAATGATGTCATAATAACTTAAAAATATAGACGAATAAACCCTTTAGTGTTTCAGAAAAAAAATGACAAGTTATGAGATTTTGTAATATCCAAATTAGACATAAATACTATATTTATTCTCMGATTTTTCATTTTGGAAGAAATGTTTATAGAATAATCCTCTTAAAAAAAAATAAAAAAAAGGTAGTGAATTGAGACAGTTATGTAGTCATTTATCCATCCATCCTTCTCTTCCTCACGCTTTCCAGTCAAAAGGGGAAATCAAAACATGTCAGTGAGATGTCACACAGGTTATATCTATACCACTAAATTAATCATTACAGTTTTATGAATTGAACATGTCCTCCACACTGGTCTGTTCCTGGTCTGTCTTTGGTCTGAACCAACTAGTACATTCTCCCAAAATTCCTGTGCATAGCAGATCATTAGCATGTGTTAAGGACACAATAGGCAGTTTAAAAAAGGCCATCCAGTTCTGAGGGCTAAGAGATTAATAACATGGATGCTTTTTGGCCTTCAATAAAAATGAACAGTCCCAGGGATGTTTAATTTATAGCTATGAACATAACCATCAAAAACTTGCATGACTAAGTCATTTAAGAGCTGGTAAAAAYGGTGCCATATTTATTTACTTAAGCAGGAAAGCATATATATGCCATAATAGGTTGACAGCCTTATTTAAAAGAAAAAGAGATGCGTAGAGATTAATRCGCCAAATCATATTTAAATGTATGTACAAGGTAGGCAGGAAGAACATTCACTTTTGTGTATGCTAACAGATGTCACTTGTGACTGGTAACACCTCTCTCATTCCAGTCTCTCGAATAGGAAACCAATAGTGACAAATAACATGTTGAAACAGTGACAGATTATTAAGGAGAAGTGAATGTCAGAGATCGCTTGCGTCCTGCCTGTACTACCCTATAGCATGCGAAGGGCTCAATGTATGCCATAGAGAAATAGAAGTCTAAGTTAGCACACCAGGGTTCCAGTAGATTCAGTTTCTGAAATGATTTAAAGTATAGCCATTATGTATAGCATATAACACACTATAGATAACAAAGGTCAGCCTCGTTAAGTCAACAGTGAGTTCTGCTACAGGCCAGTTTAGCAATAACTGGCAGATAGTCATAACCCAGACTACAAAAATGCAAATAATAAAAGGCCCACCCAGAAAAAAAAAAAAAAAAAAAAAAGAGAGAATCTCCTTATATTTTTGCTTGCTTTCCCCTTCCACCAACAGCTCTCCTCATGTGTCAGGACTGAGGTGTTATCCAACAGCTGCTGACAGACATCGGATGATGCTTTCAGCAGTGCCTGCTGAAATACAGATATAGTGAGCTATATGACAACAGCATCCTGAAAAACTCTGTAGCCCTTGGCTCCTCATTATCCTTACACCTGTAACTCTACATCCTGACCTGGGGGGGGATGCCTTAGGTACCTCCACACACAACCTGAGGTAAGAAATACACAGCTAAGGCTAAGAGGTAAAATTTGCACAATGCCAGTGTTGTCTGTTACTGTGCAAACCTAATGTTTTTCAGTTCAGTTCATTTTCCCCCTTTGGTCTCTTTTGAAGGGCAGAGCCATGAGAATATAGGCATAGCTGTTTTATGTGTTTGTTTTTTCAACAACAGCTTAGCCTTAAAAAGCAATAGATATGAAGATGTTGAGGAAGGTAATGATAATGGTAACTGGAGGACTCTTTTTAGGTGAAAAAAGGTGCAGAAAATGCAAAACACCTGTTAGCTGTGTGCATATTTTCACGAGTCCCTGAGGACTAGGTGCTCATTCTCTGTCACTGTCCATGGAATTGYGCTCCCTGTGATCTAATTTCCCATTTTGTGAACACATGACTTCTATATGCAACTTTAGGTCATCTTTTACTAGTCATTTCTTACTAACACGCTGGTTTATATTTTATTATCCCCTAGATCCCATTCTCCTGATTCAGGCTCCTAATGTATTTCACCTTCTCCATAGAGCAGTTGAACAAAATGGGAGAAGATGCCCCAAACAGCTGGTAGGATCTGGGTTCRTGTCTCCCTCATCACTCTTGTTCGATTCCCAGCTACAGATCGTGGGTATCAACAGATGTCACAACACTATTGTCATCATTGAGGGACCTTCTGCCTTCTTGTTTCCAGTTCACCAGAGCACCCCACCATGCCTACAGTGGCTTCCCATGATCTAAATTGTGGAGAGAATTGGTGCTTTCGGTGGCCAGGGAAGCTAAGAGAAAAGAGCCGTGCAGTCAGCAGGGGGGCTCTTCACACCCAAGACAACTGCAGATACTTTTTCTTTCTTCAACTACGTTCTCATTTACATTTAGAAAAATGACATATAGTAATTAGGTTCCCAACTCTGCCAAAACTTTAAATAGGATCCTTTAAAAATAGCCTTTAAAAGTTCAAGTCTTTTTTTTTTTTTTTTTTTTTTTTTTCTTCTCCCAAGAGATGAACAATAGAACCAGTCTGCTTTTTTAACACTTTTTTAACAATAGTCATTCGGAAATGCAGGTTGAATGCTGACAGGTTTTGACTAACATAGCAAGTTTCTGAGCTTATTGTAGTACTTTCCGTCTCTTTTACTTTCTCCTCCTCTACCTCTCCCTTTTGACGACTCCTTTCACTCACCCCTGACAATGTATGCATTAGTAATTGAAGAAATTCTATTCTTAACGACTTACAGTTCTGTGAGATGTCGTTCTTGTTGGTGCTATGGCTGCTGTTTCCACAAACTAAACATATTTGACTGCCAATTTCCCGTTGAAAGACACTGGAAGATTCCTGAAATAAATGCTGTAAGACAAGTTTACAAACCATTGTGCTCTGATGTGAAAATTAGTGTGGCTTCTTTGCAGAGGCTAAGWATAGTAAGCATGGAATTGCAGTGAACAGCCTGCATACTCATAAATATTCTCACCAAGAAAAAAAAATGCCAATATTCCAGAGACTTGGAGATTACAAGGGAGTGAAGAAAAATATGGGCATATTTGTAAGAAGGGAGAGGGTGAAGGCTGGCTTGTTGGCACAAAGGAAATTGCAGGACTTTTCAAGCAGAAAACTCTATTTTACACTGAGAAATCAACAGCTTTGTTAAGGACCTGCTGTTGGCATCTTGCTCCAGCATAATATGTGTTGAGCTCTGAGTCATGTTTGTGGGGAATTGCAGGGATTTTTAAGCCAGTACGTCACAGCACACAACTTTAGCTCCTTAAGAAGCAAAACTACCAGAGGAAGAAATTCACAAAACCATGCAACCTGAATCTGTTCTGTCATCAGTGTAAATCAGGAGCAATTCAAATAAAGCCGGTGGAATTAACTGCCAGTATAAAACAAGGTTACGTGAGAAGAAATTGCCATATTTCTTTCTTGTAAAAATAGATAGATCAGGTAAGATTTTGCTTAGGAACAACACACTTCAGCTATGCAGACAGCCATTAAGATTTTCCTCTAGAAATGTTATTAAATAGTGACAGTCCTTAACATATTAAATAGTAAAAGCTTTTTTACATATATCCAAAGTCCTCTAGCTGTTCTGTTTAGAAATCCCCTCTAATGTTCCCTTTAATTTAATCGTGAGAACTCCTGTCCTCTCTGCTGACCTCTTAAGTATCTCTACTATGGAGATGCTTGAGGAAAGGGTTCAAATATGTTCAGTAAGTATATGAACTTTATGGTAAACAGCTAACTACTATTGTCAGCAGTTTAAGGTAGTTGCATTCTACACAATATAAATATTTTCAGCCAGTAATTACACCACTTCTTATTCTTCTGTCTTGAAAGAACCTACAGGTTAAGAAGAGAAGAATTGAAAGAAATTATACTCAGACCTTACATGAAGAAAGACAAATTCACAAAAAGTTGAATAACACAGTGGTTTATTCCATTTTATTTTATTCTATTACATTTTTTACATGAGAATCTTATCAATATTATCTGACAATGTTTTGTTTTGTTGTGTATTTTCTTTTAATCTGATAATATTTTTATCTATAGATAATATATTTTGGTACAAAGTTGTCATCTCGTTGCTGGTAGAGCTAACTGTATTAATTAGCCTTTTTTTTTTACTGAGAAAAGTCATGTTAAAATAAATAAACAAATGGTAATAAACCTTGTGAGGCTTTTTTTTTCCCAGTCATATTAAACTTGCTTTTGCTCATTTTCAGAGAAATAGCAGTGTGTTTTTACTGTGGAAAGTAATCTGGGGGATGGCCAGAGTGTGAAAATATCAGGGAACAATCAATTAATTAATGTATGTAATATGTTCTTACCCATAGTTTTTTATATGTAGATAAGAAATTAATATTTCACTTTTCTCATCTTGAGTGACCTGCTGGTCACTAACATTTCCTGCTATTGGCTGTTTCATTGATATACCAAGCTGAGATGACTGTCTTTATATTTTGCATCTGTAACAAATTGGAAAAAAAAAAAAAAAAGAAACAAACAAACAAGATTTATCAAGAGTTATAGAATTACTACACCAGTGTATCCACTTCCAAATAATTACTTGGATCTATTTTTCTACTACTTACAGCAACATTTTAATTTCCTATTAAAACTTCAAAGTAAGCACAAAAAGGACTGGAATATCAAAGTCTATGTTGAAATTTCATCAGGAAAAACGCTCATTTTCTTGGAAAAAATGCCATGAGAACTTTTGTAACAATAAATGTTCAGTGTTTTTTTATGAAGGGTTGGCTTAAAAGGAAGAGACTTTTAGTAGCACTTTCTGTTCTTTTTTTAGAAGATAGGTTTTCTACATGTGAGTGCATAGATTCTTTAACCCACCCCTCATACTTTTTCAACAACAATGATTATAAAAGGAAATTACAGAATAAAATATGCAAGGTGGTTTTTTTTTGCTTTTTTAGTGAACAGGGTCATGGATAAAAGAAGAGAGAGAGATCTAGTGAGAAATGCATGTCCTGTACACCAAGAACTAATTTAATAAGCAACCTCTCCCTGCTAGTGGGCGATTAAACTAAATTGCCAGTCTAAACTTTTCTATGCTGCATTTCAAATGTCAACACATTACATTGCTATTCCTCTTAATTTCTCACAAAGAAAATGCAAAATGAATTCATTATGCTGGAGTAAGTGGAAAAAATGATGAGTTTCTCCAGAAGAGTAGGCAACGGGGAGAGATTGGGCAAGGCGATTATATTGAGATATTTGAATAGCTGGCCATTAGCAAGAGGATCCCCATTACTTTGCTGATAATTATATCTTCGCTATGACTTCCCAATGGAATAATACAATGTTCCCAGTGCAGGAGATAATGAAAAATATCATTCAGGTGGTACATATATGCCAAGAATAGTGTGTTGTATTTCTCTCCTTCCCCCACCATGTAGATTGCAATAGTGCACACCTACGCGATATGTTAATGCTTGTTTGGTTGTTCGGGGCTGTGTACAGGGCAAATAAATGTATCTTGAAAATGGAGCTGGCAGTGGAATATCATTCTCCCAATGTAATTATCTCCCGTGTTTAGTGGGCCCGGTGTTTTGCTGAGTACATTTTTGTTAGCTATTATGTAAATGGCTTTCAAAGCCCACCACGCTGTAATAATGAGGATTTTGGAAGGGACCTTATAGCAATGAAGTTATTTCCTTTTTTAAAGACAGAGTGGTGGTGAGGACTAGAGCTGTAAGTTTCTCCTAATTAATCCATCATTTTGCAAGCACATCTCTGTTCAGCAATCAAAGAAAATGAAGCAAATAAACAAAAAGGGAAAGAAGGGAGGGAAAATACAGCAAGAGAAGAACACCCACTCATTTACAGTAACTACTTTTATTTTTTTTGTCCAAGTGATASATGAAATCTCCTCCGCATATTGCAGCCTTATCGCATTTTGGCGTTTTTATTGCTGGTCTATTTTCAGTTTGGGGAATCTTGCTCTGTATTATATATCTGCCTCAGATTCATTAATTTTCACAGAAAAAAAATCAATTTGCATCAAAATGTTTTGCTGTCTGGATGCTGCTTTACATATCTGGGGGACTCATGGCTTTCATGAAAACATTCATTTCAAATAAYTTACAAGGAGGAGAAGAAGAGATACCGTTGAATGTGAACAAGTTTGAATCCTACAGAAGACGGTGAAGTTATATTCTGAGTTCCTCTTATGAATGGGTTAAGTTGGACAATCTATGTTTGTTTTGATGTTGTTGGTTTTATTTGTTTTGGTTTGCTTTAGTTTTGCCATACTGTCATATTTAACAGGAAACATAAATGAAAGCATGAAAGCAAGTGAAATTCAGTAATAACTTATAGAAATAAATTTTGATTCCATGCGTTCACATAAAAAAAAAAAAAAGTCTTTCAAGAAGATTTTTAAAAATAGTAATATTTTAAATATTGGACATATTGCATTTTATAATATTACATAATATTTTTAAAATTTAAAATATTATATAATGCATATGTAACATTATAGATCCAGAATGTTCACTTGGATACTATTTCAGTCTTATAAACAAAATTGCTAAAACTTTTGGGGGCCTTGATTCCTTTCTGACTCACTGTAGCATAAATCACATTGGTTTTAGTGAGGGGAGAGTAAACGAGATTTTTTTCCTTGAGATCAGAATGAGCAGGATCAAATGGTGTGATCCTAAAATTCCATCTGTTCCACAATGATGTTCACTTTTCACATTTTTTAGAAAAGAACTTTACTCTTTTTTTAATAGACAGGAAAAACAAAMAAACAAAAAACCTGTTAGTGGATAGAAAACAATCTTGCAAAAGCGAGACAGAAGCTCTTGGATGACTGCAGTACACATGCTTTTGCACCTGAACATCTGGGTTGGCTAGACTTTCAGAGGTGATGAACATCTGTAGTTCAGTTAGCACTGTCAGATACCTTGAGTATCCAGGATATATGAAAATCGCTCCCTTTTGAGGGGAAGCTGAAATGCACATGTGGAAGCTTAACAATTAAACAGTAAAGCTGGAGAAATGTAGCTGCCAAGTGCAAAAACATTAACAGTTGCCAACAAGTAATAGCATCAACATCTGCACTGGGCTGCTTCCTGTAGTCTGGTGTCCTTTCTCCTGTTCTCTGCCCCATGCCACATCACATCTCCCTTGTCCTTGTGTTATTCTTTTTCCTACTTTCTTCATTCTATCTCCAGTTTTCTCAAACTTTATTTTCATTAAATCTCTTTCTGTCTTCTTCTCATTTAACAGTTTTTTGGAAAATATTATTTTCCCTCATGTGAATTTGCTGATCTTTTTAAACAGGAAGCTTGGGGAACATTTGGAGCAATATCTGCTCTTTCAGCATTATTTGTTTCTTACAGTATACTAATTGTATAAGCTTGCTACACACATTAGACACTGTATATGAATTAAGAACTTTGAATCTTAAGTTGAAGTGATTACTTGCTCCCACTTTTCTTCTCCTGGCAACCATCCTTGACATACGAGGAGAAAAATGACCAGAAAATTTTAGTATTTGTCTAAGCTTCTGATCTCTAATCTGTCCCTGAGGGCCTCCACAGATAGGACACTTTTGACTACAGATTCTTGAGTAATAGGCAATATTTTTTCCYATATTTCCCCATACTCATATAGAACATATCATCTGAATATATAAATATTGTGCAAATAACCTTTCAGTCATTTGATAACCTTGGTTGTAACTAATCAGATGTAAAGGCTTACAACTTTATGGAAATAGTGATTTTTTTTGTATCTGTAACTCATATTACAATTAATATGCATGCATGTCTTCCAAGTAATATCAGGTTTTGTGAGAACACAGTGAAAGAAAATCTACTTCCATAGCTTATGTATAAATTAGATGGATGGATTAGATGGATAGAAAGATTAGATAGGAAGTTATTTCATAATAGGTTTTTTTTTATTTTATTAACATTTGCTTAAATTCACACTTAATGTTTTGTTTCATTAGTGTTATGCCTAATGTTATTTCAATTAGTTTGGAGGGATTTTGTCTTTTGTATAACACAGCTTGAAAAGCTTGGACAGAATCACAGAAATGGAATAAATCTGTTAACGTCAGTCTAATTGTGCAATCTACTCAGTGGTCTTGAAAATCAATCAATAGAAAACATGTTTTACATATTTCAATATGAATTTCCTCCTGTCACTCATCAGTGTTTATTCACCATACAAATGTATATCTTCAACAAAAATTTATGAACTTTGAAGACTGAAATCTTATTTTGCAATCTGTGCTCAAGAAAATTATTTTAGCTTGCCTTACAAATGACCTAGAGAGGCCTTTTACTGAAAAGTGAWGGTTTTCATTCTCCATCTCCAGTCAAATTTTAACATCCTTTCTGAGGCAGCCAGCTGTCACTTGGTTAAGGATCTGGAAATCTAGGCACCAGTCTTCTTTTATTTTGATCAAGAAAATTCAGCTAACATGGACACTTTCAAACAGCTATTAGGAAAAGTACTGGCTCGTAATTGGTCTTTAAGACTGGAACTAATCTGACTAAATGTAGACATCAGTGAGGTAGCTGTATAGCTTCTAGCTTGTCACTCTAGCCATCAAGTGGAAAAAGTCATGTTTCATATTCTTAAGAAAATATTCAGCATGTATCAGATGAAATCCTGTACCCCTCCCTAAACTATGAGTGGGGCCTACATGATTGTCTCAGAGAYAGACATTTAGTGTAAATACCTAAAAAGTATGATGATGAATCCCATYTTAAAAATATGATTATTTTCATAAACTCTAGATCATTTAGAATAGGCTTCTCTACACTAACTTAGATAGCTATTTAAACATGCTTTAAGCCTAYGGTATTTTAATTTTTGAGTCAAAGAAGAAAGAGCAATTTCAAAGGGTAATTCATCTCATCCTGCATTGGGCATTTGACAGAAGAGAGGACTTGCGTCTGGGAAGTAAGCGGTGTTCTCCATCAGCTGCAAGGAGCACCTACAACAGCTATTACAGTGTCTAACCGTTAGGAATTTAGAAACATAGGTGATGAGTCAGATTACTAACTATATTTTTTTCTTAAGTTACAGTGTGTATACAGGCACAATCCAGGCACACTGCTGCCTCATGATTAACTTGTTGTCCACCAGAACTCCCACATCCCTCTCTGTGGAGGTGCTTTCCAGTAGGTCACCCCCTAACATGTACTGGTGCCTATTCCTCCCCAGGTGCAGGATCCTGCACTTGTCCTTGTTGAACTTCATGAGGTTCTTCTCTGCCCAACTCTCCAACTTGTCTAGGTCYTTCTGAATGGCAGAACAGCCCTCTGGAGCGTCAGACACTCCACCCAGTTTGGTACGTCCACACACTTGCTCAGGGTTGCACTCTATGCGCTCTTCCAAGTCACTGATGAACAAGTTGAACAGAACTGGGCCCAATACTCTTCCCCGTTGGCCACAGGTCTCCAACTAGACTCAGCTGCACTTATGTTGAGCTCTGAGCTCTGCCATCCAACCATTTCTCAATCCACCGATCCTGCAAATCCACAAATCCTGCAAAATGATCTTGTAAGGTTAATTCAGTTTTCCAGGGACAGGTGCAAGTGGAAACCCTATGGAATGTGGATTAGTTAAACTCTCACCAGACTTTTGGGGAGGATCATTTGATCATCACTGCTCCTGTCGCTGTGCAATAGCTCACTATGTCTTAAATTTTGTTCTTCTCCTTCAGTAGCAAWTTTTGCATATACTACTAGTTCTTTCTTTTTTAATATGTCTTTACCCATTTTATATAAACATTCTTTGTTCTACTCATTCCTCACAGGATGTCTGTGACACTCCAGGAACTCACGTCTTTATGACTGATATGTACAGTAAATATGCTCAGTTCAGAGAACTTGCTGTAAAGGGTCTACCCYAGCTGTCTCCATGTTCTCCCTGATGTCCCATCACTGTGAAAAATGGCTATCTTAAACCAGAACAGCAAAAAATTTAACAGTGGTGGTCTTGTACTTCATTTTAGCATTTACAGCAGCCCTGGGACCTGACTAGAAAACCAGAGTTGTGGAAGGTCAGTGTATGCTCTAGCATTGCACTGGGCAGATGAGATCATAAGCCCTCTGCTGACTTCAACCTCTGCTCTTTGATGAAATATATTAATTAACACAGACATCAAGTGATTTAAGAAAAAGGCCTTAAATATGCACAACTCAGCATCAACTACTCTAAAATACAGACACAGATTTGGGAGATATTTTAAGGAGTCTGAGGATGTAGCATAGGCAAATAAATTGGATTATTTGTATTATTCTTTCTGCTAAACTCATTTTAAGCTACCGTGATATCTGAGACTTTTGTAAATCATGGTAAACTTCTCTGAAAACTAAAGACACATACTCCTCAGGTTTGAATGTGCTTTTTATTTTGTAATAATTGTGAAAAAATAAGAATTGGAGCCTTATGCTGCCTTTTCTTGCCATGTATCTCATTGAGTTCCAGTACTGAGAGAAGAGTTGTATTTTTCATGTGAGGATTTTCTTTTTTTTCTGTTATAATTTCCTCAAGGAGAAATTTTTAAGTGTATTAAAAATTTTGGTCTGATAATTTACCAAGAGGATGAGAATGAAAGAGGTATTTTAATTAGAGAAGGAAAAATWAAAAAAAAAAAACACACAAAAAAAAACCCCAATATTTCCTTCCAACACACACCAAATAGCAGTGGCCTTGGAGCCTCTTATTTAGATTTTCATTCTGGAGGCTTAGATATCCTTGGATATAGAATATTCAAGATAAGGGTTGGTATTTTGGATATGACATGATGTTCTATTTAGGTGCCAGAAAATAGGGTTTTTGAGAGCATGGCAGCTTGTGTTGCTAAGRAACACACTACTGGATAGCTGGACTTTGGGAAAGCTCAAAGCTTAGTGTCCAAGGACAACAGTGCTACTTTTGGTAGTGATTCTATAGCCTAATCTTTTTTAAATTCAACTGTGCTAGATTGTATTTTATCTGTAGAACTTCAGAGAAATTTCCTTTCACTACTAGCTGAAAAGGGATCCATAGGATGCATGGTCTATTCTCTGTAATGCAATGGAGAGGTTTCTTCATGGCATGCCTTTTAAYGGCATCTCCAGCCTATGTAGTGTTGCATAGACAGCAGGATTCAGAGACCTCGGATCTGACCAAAGATTTACATGCTACAAGTGGTCTCTTATCCAAAACAAAAAGATCTAGCCATACAGTCTTAGCATTAGGAATTAATTTCATTCCTTTTAGAATGTCATTTAAAGAATTTCCATCTCCACAAGGCMTTGAAACACACTGATGAAAGCTTAAGAAATAGATTGCTCAGATCCCAACATATTTGCCTGGTTCTGAAAGCACGGTATTTTCATATACACCTCTGTACTATATGTAAGTAAAATGTGCCAGATCTGACTCCTTTGAATGGTGCTTGAGGAGCAAAAGGTGGATGGAAAATGATGTAGCTTCAAAACTTCCTTGCAGCTTCCTTGTTCACAATTCATTTATTAGCTTGTAGTGATAGACAAACAACTGAAAATCTGGCTTCACAGTAACAAGTGGCAACGTTAGATGTTATGACCCACCCCAAAATATACAAAGCATAAATTGGCAAGTTTTATCTCAGTGACTTCTAGACAGAATGCCATTAAAATTGGTGAGACTCGATCAATGACTATTCACCTATAAGAGTGCAGGTGCTCCTCATAAGAGTAGGGCATGAGATACATAACAACCACTGGAGGAGTTAAAACACAAGAGATTTTATGGGAAAGCAATTAATGGTAATGATGGGTGGTAGTGAAGGGCTAAGCTCATGCTCTGTACAAAATTAATGTAAAATATATAACAAAAATGTTCTGTTTGTATAAGTATGCATGTTCATGTTTTTGTGCATACTAAGTGCTTTCTCCAAGAAGCTCTTGAGATTTGTAACAAAAGATATTATAGTATTATAAGAAAAAAAGTAATTACAGATGGATCTAGTTTATGCTGGTAAGTAATCCCCTCCATCAGGAGGTGAATTTCTCAGCAAGAAATATCTGCATTGAAGATGATTCCAGCCAATGTTTTGCCAGACTGGTTTAACGCCAGAGATTCTTCYGGGGGGGATAGAAGCTAATTCTAGCTCTAGAAAGAACTCCTTCAGAAGCCAAGCAGAAATCGATAGCTGTTCACATGCAATTATGGTTAGGATTTATCCATACGAACTATGTATTTTTTTCCTTTATATTTTGGAAGGATTTTCTTCTGTGAGAGGAAATACATATAATAAAAACAAAGCAGAGCAAACCAAAAACTAATAAGGTAAAACAAAAACTAAAATAAATAAATAAATAATCGAAAAAGAAAAAGAAAAAGAAAAAGAAAAAGAAAAAGAAAAAGAAAAAGAAAAAGAAAAAGAAAAAGAAAAAGAAAAAGAAAAAGAAAAAGAAA
>NW_020454094.1:5043979-5121707 GCF_003342845.1 Nothoprocta perdicaria
TTTTTTTTTTTTTTTCCCTTTAAGTCTTTCACTGTGAATACTGTACTGGGAACTAGGGGAACTAACTAATCTCATTATGGTTTCCTTCTTGGGAGAAGGTGGGAGGTAGAAATAAGATTTTTATTTTGAACATTTCAGCAGCTCAAAAAAAAACCAAAACACTTTTAAGAAGTAGTGGGGCAGGGGAAAGAACCATAGTAATTTTCTGTTACTTATTTCCCCTGTAGAGACCTGATTGCCAATAGACTCTTCCCACAGCACCACCTACAGGGGTGGTCTAGCTGCAGGCTAGGACAGGGAGAGATTAAGCTTTTGCATCTATAGTGTTACAGTTCCTAGGAGGCTCCTGTACTGCTGTTTCAGTAAAGAGATTTATAGAGGCACTTGGTGAATTTTAGTTATTTTTTTATCAGTCTGCAGCCACATTAATGTGCATGTGGAGAACACTGCCATCTTAGGCGCTGCTGCAGTTTTACAAATCATCTTACACGTCTGCCTTATATCTTGTTTTATATCAGGCATTTTCTTTAGGAAGAAATATATCAAATTATATTCAAAGACAGACCCTGAACCCAAGTCCAGCTTTACTTTGGTCAGGCAGCACCCGAACATCAGGAGAGTCACCTGAATGGGACCAGGTAGGAACTCCTTATGGTAAGGGTATCACTTGGCAGCGTAAAATTAACCTTGCCAAGAAAGCATGATCCTTTGCACCCTTCTTTAGAACTGCAGAAATCTACGGAATAAATTCTATATTTCGTTTTTAATATCCTTRAGAGATTCTTCCTGTCTCTTGTCCCTAAGTTACATTAGGGCCAAAAATGTCTCCCAGACAACTCAAGGTTGCTAATAATCAAGCTTTTAGGGTGAGTGTAAACGAATTTCAATGCTACCACCTGCGAATGGTGTAAAAATTCATATGCAGACGTAATTCCTGATTCTCCTTCCATTACCTTTGGAGAAGGAGATCAAAATGATAAGAGCTCCTCTTTGATGAAACAGAAGATAGAATTGGATGTCTAGTTACTACCTCTTGGAATAACAATACTCATGTGCTGCATTTGTATATACTTGCTCACTAAATTGTTCCTGATAGTGTCTTGAAAAATTACTCTTTTGTGTTTTTAAAAGGACCATCTCCTTTCCTTGTTTCTTTCTTCCCATCTGTTTTGAGCAGAATTTTATGTTTTTCTAGCTATGTGGATATTTTAACTGCAATGTAGGCAGTGAATACTGCTGAATATCTACATATATGAAGTTGAATATAAATGCATTTATGTCATATTCTAGCTGAGTCTTGAAGCTACAAGTGAGATGCTGGTCTAATTACAGTTAATATCAAAATGTGTTTATATTTAATTTGAAAKGTCTTTTTACTTTTTTTTTCATTTTTCTTTTTTTTAATAATTTCTCCTGAAAATTTTCTCTCCGAAAAAGTTTCCTCACTACTTCCTTAAATAGTGAAAAATAGAGCTATCAATAATGGACTTAATCCTTGTGCTTCTTATGTAACTGCAATTCAATTGATTTCATAGCTTTACTCTTGTTTTGCCAGAGTAGCAAAGGAGAACAGGCCATTATTCAAGCCATAGGTGCAATACAGTTAATTCAAGTGATACTGTCACCAWCAGGTTTATAGGCATCATGTTTCCACAGCAGTGTCACAGTTCTTCTCTCACAACATATAGCAACTGGATATCTGTTAAAATAGGTACACCACTATTCACTTGCACTTGTTAATAAATCATAAAGATCCCACTATTCAACAATTGAGATCTCTGTTTCAAGACTATCTGCAATATAATGTAACATAATTCACAACCGAAGAAACTCTTTGTGCAGTGTTAGAGCTGTTTGCAATTTAATATTATTCAGACAGTATTGCTATATTATGCAAACTGTAATTACCAAATGCTACTCCTGGAATACTATGCTTTTGTATGTATGCAGATTATTTTAAATGGTTAATCTTAACATCATTTTTAATATACTGTAGTCAACAGGGAAGAGTCTCTGCTATTGTGTGTTGGTATAAGGGCATTGCAGTTATTGGAGCTGATGTCCTGGCCCTATTTCTGTTCCACTGTTGTGCTCCATTATACAAAGGCAGAAATCTGTGTCTCTATTGCATCCTGTGACACTCAAGCAATTCTATAGAAATCAGAGATGAATCTTGCATTTGCATAGTTTTTTTTTCTGACTCAGCACTTGAATATCATTATAACAAATACCATTATACACCTCTTTCAAGTTTTATGGAAGACCTAATAGCACTGACACAGATTTTGAAACCAGAATCCCCAAATTACTCTAAAGTTTTAGGAATTCAGAACTTCCAGTTTCATAGAATGCWTATATAAAATAGAACCATCAGAGTTTCACTTTGCTCTGGAAAAAAAATAAATGGAGGCATCAAAATGCAAGATGACTTAATTTGTATTATTATGGATCTATTAAAAAATCAGGACAGGCCATATCCAAGTCTCTTGACTCAAAGAAGATTAACTAGTGTTTGATACTTCACTCAGGACAAGCAGACAAAACTTGTAACCATCTTGCATAGCATAAAAAGTGCAGAGCTGATGATCTCTATTTCTAAACCCATGCACTGCTTGAGCTGAACATGATCCAACCAACCAACCATAGCAGGATCCTAACTCTGGAATCTCTGTTTGAAGAGCTAATGGCATTAGCTGACACAGTCGATTTTGGATTTCTGATGATTCTTCACTATTTTTGGAAGAGTTAGCTTCTTCTAATGGCAGAATCAGGGCAAGTGAATGGGAATTGATTGTTAAAAGAGTGCTTCTACTCTGCTAGGAATATAAGCTTTATATTGTAGGTGAGTATAACCACCTGCTATCTCACAGGCTGAGAATAATATGAAAACTTGATATAAACTTATTGCTTGCCTTTATTTGCACCAATCTAACCCTGTCAGGCAGGCGTGAGAAGCTTTTTTAATTTAAAATTATTCTAGTAAACCCACAGGAGTGATTATATAAATGTACAAAATGAYGAGCCACGAAGGACAGCGTGGGTTTCACCCCTCACACCCACCATAATCAATCAAACATGTCTTTGGTTAAGATGCGGCAATTAGGCTGTTTGTAAACTTTGAAAGACAATTCCTATCCTTGTATGTGTGGTCTTCATCTAGAAGAGTTTCATTAAAGCAGAGACAAATGATAACCCTCTTCCATACCACATAAATGCAGGAAGTACAAACTGAACAAATGGATATGAAGATTGCGCACAGCTTATCCCTCTGTCCAGCACATAAAGCAGCCACAACCTCAAATAAAACTGCAGCTTGCAGCCCATTTGAAATATTATTCAGTTAAGCTCTATTTATTACCATCAAAAATAGCACACACAGGGACAGCCAAAACAGTCCTGTCTCACAAAGCACAGCCGAGATCAGCTGACTGGAACTCACACTTATGTTCATCAGAGGGCCCTATTCTCATTTCGTGTTCCTTGTTTCCATTTAGAGTTAATAGTAAATGYCTTTTCCTTATCAACTGTCAAATTGTCAGAACACACTTTGTATGTTCAAGGCTGGAGGATTCAGGGGGTGTTGGAAGGAGGGGGAGGACCATCTGCTTTGTTGACAGAAGTTTACTCCCAATATTTTATACTAAGTAATTATTCAAGGTCCCTTGTATTTTGTGTCTCCCAGAGAGGAGGTATTAAAAATGTCCACTATTAAATGCTTTTCACATAGAAAGCAGGATTTTATGACCCTGTAACTGCAGGATCAGTGGTTTTACGCTTTTTAGCCTCTGCAGTAATGTGTGCCTGGTTCCCCYATGCAGGCCATGCTGTGGTTAGTGTTGATTCAGTAAACAACATTTTGTTTCATCTCCACGGATATTAGGTYTATAGAGGACAGATTGCATTTACTGATAGTGCCTCATGGTCTTAAAGCACACTTGACTAATCCTTGCTATCATATGTGGTTTGCAGTAGTCTAAACAAGGGTAGAAATTAAAAAGAGAGAGAGGSAATAGAAGAAAATAAAAAACAGAAGCGGGGAGAGGAGAGGGATGGTGAAAGTGAAAGGGAAGAAAAAGTAATACCTAATGATACTAAAGAATAAGATATAGGAAAAGAGAAACTCCCTACCCTTGCCCAGAAATTGCATAAGGGCAACAATTTAAATGATATAGTCTACTCCAGTATCCCCCCCCAAAAAAAAACAGTGAATGCTTTTAAATTCTGTTGTCTTTAATGTTAATTGAATGATTAGTTTTTTTACTTGCTAATATTTACTCTTCATATTTAGAAGCAAAGTATATTTCTCATGTAGCTTTCTAACGTTATTTTCACTCCTTTGGTCTTTAAAACATGATACCTGAGATTTTATCAGATCCTTTGGCTATCTAGGACATTTGAGAAGTTTACAGATTTATATATTAAAGGTAAAATTACCTGGTTGCCTGTGAGAACAGGCATTGAACTCAGTCTCAAGGTACTGACTGCAGAGTTCTCTTTCAGGACTGTGTTCTTGTATTTCCTAACAATTCCACACAGGAGAGATTTTCATGGGAAAACTCTGCTGCAATTTCAGGTCTTCATCTTGTTGCTCACATAAGTGTAAGGGCAGCACTTGGGGAGAGAGGCCATCTGTCCCAGCTGCTGATGAGAAAATCAACTAGTGAAAGAGGGAGGAAAGCCATGAATATCCTAGTCACCAAAGGTGCTGGAACACAAAATAGAGAGATCTACCTAGTCCCAAAGCACCGGAATGCTCACTCACTGCAATCCCAAATGCTCCTTAATCAATATCAATTCTTCAAGAACTTGTTGAGATTATGTTTTTGTGATACCCTCATCATTTCCATGCTAGAAGATAACACTTTCCATACAAGACTCCTACTGAAAAATAAACTTTGGAGAGGGCAGCAAGTGGAGGTTCCAATTCACTTCTGAATAAACAGATGTGCAAGCTATGATTGAGGTGGGTTTCTCTTCTTCCCTTTACTTGCTCACAGAGGAATTACTTARTGACCAAAGTCATTATTTAGTCCCAAGATTCAGACTTGATTAAATCTTCTTTGAATAGTCCTGGTTCTTAATGTAGAGTGGCGCTCTTGATGCCTTTTGATCCCTTTTTTTTTCATTTTTGAGACATTTATTGTACAAATCTCTCACTTCATGGAACTGAGTGTATTAACATAGGACTCTTAAGAACCCTCACAACTTATGATCATTCTAGAGTCTTTGTAGAACTTCTCTATTACCATCACTTTCCCATTACCCTTCCTATCTTTTTTTCTGAACTCCAACAGCAAACTTTAGCCATTTTTAGCTGGTCATTTAAAACATTTAAACCCATTTAAAGGGTTTATTTGATTCAAAAAGTATTATGAGTTGTATTTATTAAATATTCAAGCATCAAAGATTTGTTTTTTAATACCAATCTCTGTATTTGTAAAGTTATATCTTTATCACTGTCTTTGTTTCTTAGGCTTTTTCAGAATTATCTGCCACTTCAAATTCCCATCATTGTGGGGAAAAAAAAAAAAAAAAAAAAAAAAGAAGAAGAAATATTTGTGTCCTTAGCTCGCAGCCATCCTCTTGTTTTGAGATGGAGCCATCTAAATGGAAGATTATCTAAGTTAATTATTATCTAGTGTTCCAGGCCAGAGAAAGATGTGTGCCTGTCTTGACAACAGATGGCTGTCCACCCAAAGATATTCAGTGACAGGGCACTTTCATAAAATGCACCAGAATTCTAAGTCATGCTTGCACACATCCACTTTGGAATAAGATAAGAAAAAAAAAAAAAAAAATAGAATTACTAGGAATCAGATGTCTTTCATATCCAAGCTACTGCTCAGTTTTAACCCAGAATAGTCTTTCCTGGAAATACTGTCTCCCAGTATCTGTCTACATAATTATTTKCTTATATATGTACATAAAAACAGTCACACTTACAAACCTCCCATGATGGCAACTAGCTATAGCTCTTCCTCACACGCTCCCCTCCCTTCTCTGCCCCTACCAAGTAACTCCTGCTGGGGAGATGAGCTAGCCAACTCCCTTGATGTGTCCTGCCCCAGAGATGGCAGCCAGATGGCCTGACATCTGCAGCAAGAAGAGCTGGCAGGTCGCCCTGAAATCTCCCACTCAAGGGAGCTGTTGTTATGTACTGAATTCCCTATCCCTAGAAAGACTTCTGTGAATAAAATATATAATACATGGTTAAAATATAGCAAATCCTAAAGAAAAATAAAGCAGATGATAATATTTTGAGACTGCTTACCACAACCTCAGAAGCAACTTTTCCCCATGGACAGTATTTGCTGTGGATGCCCACCAGGCCTGTCATCATTCACACACTCAAATGCAGTTATGTGCCATAGTGCACACCGTGAATTCAAATTTTTATTAACATCCATTAGAGGAGGCCATGATGTACACAAATGGCAGAGCAGAAGTGGATCAACCCAAAGAGGAGCAATTACAACTTATGTGTAATCTGTCTCTTCTCATGATCATGGGTTAAGTAGAATGGTGTCAGAGTGTCCATTTTAGGAACTCTAGTGAGAATTCAGTACCTTTCAAACAGACTGTTATGCAGTCTTTTACTCCAAGGTTAACTAGAGAGGTAGACAGATCGACAAACAGAGAGAGAGAGAGAGACAAACAGAGATAACAATGTCAGTAATACAAAACACTCCTAAAAATAGCATGTGGTTTGTTTTTGAAGTCATGAGAAATGTTTCTACTTCAAAGATTGCTTGCTCCAGTATGTGCAGGATTCTAAGTGCAGTAACCCCAAAAGAAAGTTGGGATCACCCTACCCCACTTAGWCTTGTCTCTGTTACTCACTCTGTTGTGTCTCTGAGTGTTAGATCTTACAGAAAACACAGGCTCTCTGAGCACTTCCTTGCAGTTCATAGAAAAAATAAAATTTCTACTACTGGGAACAACAAAACAAAATGTACTTTTTGACAAATTGTGTCTTTTTAAAGTAATATAACTTTGAAAAATTAGAAGTTTTGAACATTGAAATATTGGCAAGAGAAATGGAGAGAGTATAATGAAACAAGAAAGAGCGTGGCTTAGTTTATAACATTACCACAATCAGTATGAAATGCTTGTCTGTCCCAAGACTTTTGCTGTTGATGTTCCAAGACAGCTGTTTCTCTTTTTGCTGAATTTAGAGATAAAAAGCAAAGAGTACCTGGTGAAAAAGAATTACCAAAATAAACCACTCAAAACAATGCACAGGTCAAATATGTAATGCATGAATGCATGTCGCCTTTTAGTTGTCCAAAACAATATCCACAAAACTCATCAGTGTTTTCCCTTAAGCACAGCTAGCCAATGGGCTCTGGGTATTTTATACAGCTATTGGTAACATCTCTTGCCCAGAAGGCAGTGACAAACAGAGAGAGAGCAAAGAAATAACTTGCACAGTTTTTGTGTTTTCCCAGCTATCAATCAAATTCCCTSTGACATTGGTTCATTTATGGATTATTGCAAAAACAGTGAAACAATGTGCAATGATAATGTTGTAAAGCTACAGAAATGAAATTGGTAGGAGTAACCCATTTCTCACTGTGTTCCCAAGCACCTCTCTACGCTGAATCCCCAGCATTGTTTAAGCTTCAGTTCTATATAAGAAAGCTAATCAAATGACACTCAGGAAAATTGACTTGGGTTTTCAATCTAGTTTCAGATCTCTATTGTACTTATTTCAAATAGCATTTGTTATTCTCTGCATATCCTTAGGAACATGCCCTGTCAAGAAATGCCATACAACTTCAAACCATGTTTTTTCCCACCTCTATAACTTTTTATGTATTCCCTTTTTACATTTTATTACAGCATAACATCTAAAAATGAAATAAAGATTATAGGCAACGCTTCAGGACCTGTATGGCTTGCCCTGAATATCAAATCTTGTTGATACGAACTTGCTGCTGTACCACTGTAAATTGCTCAAATCTCCCCACTGACCATCACTATAATTATTTCTGTTTGGAAATGAAAGATTTGATCAGCAGAATGATTTTTCTTTCCTTTATATTTTTCCCTCTCTTTCTTGTCTATCTTTTTCCCCATTCACCTGGACTGTGCATTTCCTCTTGATGGGGGATTTGAAGATTAAATCTGTATTTATTTACCATAGTTATCTCTAGAAGCAAAAGAAAACAACAAGCTGAAAAAAAAAGAGTAAAAGGGCAAAATGTGCAGAAAAGAAAGAAGAATGGATGAAGAGAGAACAGACAAAGAAAAGTCACCTAAGCTGCTTAGTTAGAAGGGATTTGTTTATCTCAATGTGAAAAAAAAAAAAAAAAAAAAAAAAAAAAAAAAAAAAGAAAGAAAATTCTGAGGTTGCCACTCCCTTTGCAATAGGCATCAGCAGGTCAGAAGTCATGAAATTTAAGAGGCAATTAATTGTTAATCTACAAACTTGTATGGCATACATCTGTGAGAAATACAGTTGGCAAAGTTTAGTGGCAATGCAAGACAAGTATGAGGGCTAAACTACAAAGCAAATCAAAACGAATCAGAAAAGAGAAGTCAACAGAACAGTWAAGAAAGGTCAGTATCAAAAGGTAAGGTAGAAGTGTGGTCTAAGGATACATACAAATAAAAAAGTAAATCATTTAGCAGAATGTAGAACATTCAGAAGGCTTTGTGTAGAGACCAAATTCATCTCCATTAATCTATTTTTTGTCATTAAAAATGGTACAGAGTAAAAGAAASGTTTGTTTGTTACCATTACTGTTTTATTTTATCTCAGCTTGTAGTGAGACTCTGGTGTTTTACAGCTTCTATTTCCATAACCATGTTATTTCCATATTTCCATAACCATGGAATTTGCAATCTTAGAAACAAGATAAGAATGGCAAGAGAACACTATCTTAATGTGTTAGCTAGAAATACTAAGATGCCATTAAACTGAATGATTTAATTTTGGTGAAGCTTCACAAAGGTGCAAAACCCCAACATACTATTCTAGAGCTTGTTACATTGAGATATTCTCATAGGAGTTTCTGTTTCATTGCACTGAATGAAAGTCTTAAGCTGTGAGTGTCTTAAGCTTTGAGAATAATCCTAGAAAGGAAAGTACACCAAGGAGGTGCCTTTGGGCTACAGATATGTATATGTATTCAAAAAAAAAAAAAAAAAAAAAAGGTACTTTCAAGCCCTACTGATTGATTCCACTTTTTCTTCGTTAAGTGATATTTTCAGATTTTTTTCACATATATTTCACATCTTATTTAAGACAATATGCTTAAACATTCACAGAGAAGAACGTTTTATAATGGAAATATGCCAAATGCTTTTCAATTACTGACAAACTGGAGCAGGCAACAATCCATGAACAATATGAATTTTGTGTTGTTGTAATACACATATACACATATATGTATTATATATATTATACATAYGCACACACATATATAATACCCCTGTTAAAAAATACAATTTTCCTTTCCTCCATTAAATGTTAAATGACAAAGAATTGAAAAACCAGCCAAACAAAATAGTAGTGGAATAGCTATTAAAACAGTTAGATCATTGGTTTCTTTAGGAATAATATATAGGATAAATACAAATGCAAATATAAATATTAATTTCTTTATAAAATATTGGTTTATATAGGCTATAGTCATTCGCTCTACAAACATGTGACTCGTGAATGTAGCGTACACATATACATTWTATATGAATACCCTTCAAATGAGGGCTTAAATAAAACCCAGCAGAAATATCTATCATCTTTTTATTAACCATGGAAATAAAGAATAGGTTGGATTTTATCCAGAAGCAACCTTTTTCAGCAATAGTTCAGTAATATAAACAAGGCAGAATACATCTTTCTAATCCGTAATAGATTGCCTTTTTTCATTATATTRTTACTTAAACATTACATCTAGCACAATCTGACCCATAGAATTTTATGTGAGTATGATAAAATCAGTAATATTTTTATGTTTTTATGCATGTTCAAGATGAGGGAAAAAATGCCCACTATTTCACTAAGTCTTTATTCAAATCTCTCTCTGTTCTTCTTCTTCCTGAGACCATTGCAGAAAGTTCTTTAAGGACCATGATGTGAAATACGAACAATATGAAAACATGTCAGTGCCCTCTGGGTTAGTCTTTTATTGTTTTAAGATGAGTATCTRCCTATTATTCTATAATATTAATTTTTTTAGCAACATGAGGATAGTTGTCCCCATAGCAAAATGATCTAAAATTATGAAAATTGTTGTTCAGTCTCTGTCTCTGTAAGATCATGATCCTTCCTTGGTCTTCTTTTTACTCTTATCATGTTTTATGAACTGCTGTAGTGCAGTTTTATTTTATGTATTTCCCTGTTCAATTTTGTCCCTATATTCTTATGCTACCATCTTCATCAGGTTTAATAAACTAAATGGGAGTGCAGCTTTGCAATCAACATAGGCCAAGGTAGGGTCATGTTGTTGATGAAATGGGCAGCCAGGCTCTGCTGTCCTTTTTCACACTTCCCCTCTGCCCTCTGTGTTGACACTAGTACTGATGCAGCTGCTCGGTGAGCCAGATCAACTTGTTGATCTGTCAGATCAAAAACTAATCAGTTTTTTTTTTTTTTTTGAGGGCCTTGTTTACAGTTGGATCAGCTCCAGAGAATCCTCTGGAAAGCACAAGTGAGGAAAAGAATGACGGAAGGGTTGTTTTATCTTCAGTTCATCAATAGCAGAGATCAACATAAGCTGCTTTTGAAATTTCTTCTTGTTTTCATTTTCTTCCATTTTGTATCTAGGATCAGTAAAGGTGTATTKATTTAGCTACTTTTATCTCTTGCTACAGTCTCTGCTGTTCCTTCATATTAAGATAACTTTTCTCTTAATATTGTATATTTAAAGAAAGGTTCACTCTACCTTACGTTTTTGCTTCATGAAATCTTATCTATCAGTTCTCTGGGTTTTTTTTTTTAATTCACCTTTTTTTTTTTTTTTTTTTTTTTTTTTCTTTTTTTTTTATTTTTTTTTTTTTTTTCTGCCTTCTTAAAAACTGCAGACTTTTTGTAAGATGACTCATCTTCCAGTTTGCTAATCATTCCTCATTTAGGGTGAAAAGACTCAACTAAGAGCCTCTGTGCTTAATTGAACTATGATCAGTATGGCCATGAGATGGTAGAACTTCGATTTGGCAAAATCTGCAAAACCTGGTTGTTAAGTGTGTATTTTGTTTTATGAGTGCATATTATGGAAACGAGATGAAACTGAGCTTCCTCTTATTTTAACTATTTTTTTTAAGTTATCTGAGCATATCTGAGGTAATGAGCTAAGATTCCTTTTAGATTCAATAGCAAAAAGTAGGCACTTAGGTGGAAACATCAGTTTGGGAAACATTTCTTCTTGAGGTACCTATTTCTATATTTAACAATGAAGAGAGTTTGACTGAATAACCCAGAAACTGATGTCAATTTTTTAGATGTCTATAGATAGATGAGATAAATCCTACCTCYAGTGAATCAGAAGTTTATAGAACTCTAATGAAATCAGACCTAGCTGGAAATCCCAATTTAATCTCTTAAAATCCRTTAACTTCAATTCATGGTTAAATTTAAGAAACTGTGTTTTCCTGAGTCTTACAATTAGAATCTTATTGAGTGAATATTATTCAAACAATTGCCTTGTTTCCTTAGTAATTTCAATAAAAAGTATTCCTTCAGACTTTCTGTAGTATGAGGCTAAAATAACACCTGTGTGATAAAGTAACATCTTTAATATATGACCTACCGTTATTTCCATTTATTATATACTACCAAGGATAGACAATAGCAGTGGATCTGTCTTCTGAATAACAGAAAAGTAAGAATTAGAGTCCTCTTATGGATTATATTTTCTTGATAACTGCAGAATAAATATTGGAATGAGCATACTGACATGGCTGGACTATCATCTAGAACTGAAAGCAGTTACTTAGAAATTAGGAWTTCTGATTCCTAGTCACAACTCTGATGATCTGGATTAATTTGGCAAAACACATAATTTCTACTTCTCAGTTTACCCATCTGCAGTCTGAGCATAATATTTCGTCTCATGGCTGTTTCGAGGTTTAATTAATGAATGCATGTTTTACAGCTAGTTGAGAACCTCAGATAAAAGGGTCTATAGAAGTGCAAAACATTATTATGTTGCAGGAAGCCCGATTTTCTTTTCCATCAGCAAAACAAGACTTTGTTCAGACTTAATTGGGTTTTTTAAATTTATAAAGAGGATTAAGAAAACTGAGCCTATCTAAGTCTCCCTACTGGTAAATAAAAAGGAAAAGAAATAAAGACTAGAAGCAAAGAGAGGATTTATAATAAATAAATAAATATATMCAAAGGGTAATACATAAGTAACCTAAAACACAAAAAGAAAGTACAATTTTTTTGGGTGGCAGATAAATAGAGAGAAACAGGAACATTGTTTATCACAAGGTTATGCAAAGGAAATATTGGAAAGCATCCCATTTTAATCAGTTATCCTTACTCAGTTTCATGACTCTCATTGAGATAGGGGAGTTTAAGATCARTAAAACTGGAACCAGTCTCACTCTGGTGTTAGACATTTAATACTTGATGTAAACATTAGGGAATCAGTCTGCATTACCCAGAGGAATCTTTTGGGTAGATCCTTTATTTTAGATCAGTTGAAGAAGGCTGTAATGGAAGTCAGTATCAGAAGATTAAAAGCAAATCCTCTGCAGATGGAAATCAGCAAAACATCATCCAGAATAGCTCCATTGTGCAGCTATGCCAATTGACACCAGCTGAGAAATGGTCTCCAAATTCCAATGTAACTCTGTTTTTGGTGTTTGGATGGCCAAAAGAATAAGCTTTCTTATAGGCTTTCAAGGACTTGATGATTTTAGCCAATTTTCTCATACTTTTTTTTACAGCATTCTCTCTCTTTTTTTTTTTTTTTTTTCCTTTTCTATTACCAGATGAAACCCAAAAGCATGACAGCATGTGCTAAAAGAATGAAGCCAAATTGAAATGATGTGCTATGAACCCTAAAATGAAGCTTTTCAGGTTCTATTGTATATTCATTCAGGTAATTTTGATTTTAATTTTCCGACTTTTGTGTGTTTTTAGTGTAGGTTGAGCAAGTAAAAAACTATTTTCACTGTATTTTTTTAAAAGTCAAAGATACTTTACTCTTGTTTGCTCAAAGTAAGATCTATTTTTATCTTCACTTACTGAGAATGTGGAGTATATGCAGATGTTCCTATATGCTTATATGTTGTTCTTTATATTTTGCACCCAAATCTCTAAAAGAATTATAGAGAATTTTAGGATACTGGCTTATTTTATAACTATGGAGATTAATGGCTGTATAATTAAGAGAGACAGATCTTTTGTACAAAGAAGGTACTATATCATTTCACAACCTTACCAAAATCATCCTACATTAGCTATCAGAGAATCAGCCTAGTTGTTTTCTAATTTTATTGCTCTCTGTTATTTTTGCTGTTTTTTTCCCCAGCATTCTCCATGCATCTTCTTTTCTGATACCTTATTTTTTAAAAAGCTCACTAGAACATACACCTTTCTGGTAATGCTTTATTATGTGCGTAAGATGTTAAAAGGAAAATAACTGTTCTCTTTTTTAACAAATGGAAAATATTTAAACCACCTGAAATTTACATGGGAAATGTTGTTTACAACATGAAAAGCAAAACTAGTTCCTGAATAAAAATATCTTTTATTTAGATAATGACAATTATCTTGATTTCACATATGGATTTTTTGAGCTGTTCTTTGTTAAGGCTATAGGTGACCCTAAGTGTTTATTTCATAATCCTGTAAACTACAGTATTCATTTTAATAACAGAATATTRTTTACATCTTTATTTCATCAAAGGGAGGTTCTTGATTTTATGGTAGAGGAACCAAATACARGTTAGCAGTGTTATTTTAGTCTCTATGTGGTGCTTATCATTAGTGAGTGTCAGCTGTCATTCAGAAGAACCAGAGTTCTCCACTCTGACGAGCCATTGTCATTCCCATTTCAGAAACAAGAAGGAATTTAGGCCTAAAAATTTTGAATTCAATCAGTAACAGGCATGAAAAAGRATAACTATGATGATCAAGAGCCTAGAAGCCTATTTTATGTGAGCAAGAACTAAAGTTGTTTGTTTTGTTTAGCCCTGAGGAAACTACGCTAGTTCCTCGCAGTCCGTGACAAGCAACTGAAAAGAGCAAGGCTATTTTCCATGGCCTTCAAAACTCTGAACAAATGTTTGGTCTTCTGGTGCAAAACTGCAGAGGATTGGCAGTCTGAAAAAGCTTGGGAACTACTAACCAGCAAATCAACAGCTGATTTGCACAAACACATCAGAGGCTAAACACCAAGGAGAAATCTTTATGTTAAGGGGGAATGTATGCACCAGGTAAAGATATACCGGGTAGAAATCAATCCACCAGGAGTGGAGGGATTAACAGTTTAACTAATTTTATAAAGAAATTCCTRAATTTCTGAATTCTGAAAAGAATATTCATGAAATTTATAATTACATGTGACACCAAGGGACTAATTTTAATAACCTGAATTGTCCATTTGAGTCCTGTTTCTTTGAGGACTGCTTTTGAAAGCTATCTATGTACTATGCTTCTTTTGAGCTTGGCGAGAGTTAATAACTAAATACTTTTGTAGCTTTAGGCCTGTGATTTAGGCCTAGTAGATTAACTTTCAAGATGTTTCATGGACATGGCCTCTTCCTGAGTAGGTAAACCAGAGGTGGAAAATCTCACAGCTCATATCCCACATACCCTCTATGAAAGCATACATTAGGAAATGTTTTTCTTTCTCTTTTTATTCTCCTTGTGAAACCAAAAACATACACAGAACAATGCTTTACTTGCACAGAAATATTATGGCTTAATAAGTCTTTTCATCTATATTCCCTATTCTTCTTGTGTACATTTTACTTAATGCACATAAAAGTAAAAAACCGAAAGAAATGGGCATGAACAGCTCACTATGTGAAGCTCTTATCATGAAACTACTATATGAGCTCATGGTCATTTTTTGATTATATTCCATCGACAATTGACTTTATAGCACATCTGCAAATTTTGTAAGTCAAATAGTTACCTGCACATGAATTACAGAATGATCATCTTTGGAAGAAGATTATAAACTTTGATTTTTTTCAAAATCCCTTTTCATGTCTTGGGAGGATCATGTTGGTGAATTTAATAGCTGGTTCAATGCATTTATTTTTAAATGCATCCAAATTCAAGAAGTGAAGGTGAGAATAGGCCAGGCAATGATAGAAAGGGAACCAAATAGCTGGAGTGGAGAAAGAACAGCTCTGATTGCACCYGGTGGAGCTGAATTGTTCCCTGTGGGGCTTAAAAGTTTGATTTTCTTTTTTCCTCCATACAGGAAATTATGGTGATTGCAAATCCTAAAGCACTAACATTATTTAGAATAGAAGCTGTAAATATATACAGTAGAAAATAGGCATTTCTCTTGCTTTATAGCTTCAAAGGATTAAAGTAGGATTAAAAAGAGAAGAAAATAGATTTAAAAGCTGTTATGTTTTCTGAAAGAAAGTGACACATCTTTTTTTTTTTCTTTTTTTTTTTTTCTCCCAGAGGAAAGAATGGGCAAAGGAAATACATTGCATATAATAGATAATAAAATATAATATTAATTATAAAAAAAAATAGTAATGGTGTACCTGTCTAGATATATGCATATAGAACCACAGAATGGCTGGGCTTGGAACTGACCCCAGCAGTTCATCTGGTCCAACCGCTCAAGTTAAGCAGGGTCAGCTAGACCAGGTTTCCCAGGACCATGGCCAGTCAGGTTCTGAATGTCTTCAGGGACAGGAACCCACAATCTCTTTGCGAAAACCATCCCACTGTTCAACCACTCTCACAGTGAAAACATTTATTTTTATATTCGGGTAGAATTTCATGTATTTCCTTGCATTTTGTCATCTATATGAACATATGTATAAAACATAATTATATATGCACATAAAGCTGATATCTGCACAAGAACTTTTCCTCTAAAGAAACTCAAAGCCTCTATCTAATTAAATAATACACTGGGCACGAACTGGTAGCTTATGCTTGCAGTATCATTTTTCCAGTTTAATTCAGTGTGCTAAAGTAAACAGACCTAGATATGGATTCCTAAAAGTACTCTAGGAGAATATAGCAGAAGTAGGAAACTGGGTTAAAAAATTCTTAGGGGCTGTGTCCCTAAGTGTGTTTTTTAGAGTCCAGGATGTACAGAAGCTGAAAATATGAAAGATAAATAAACACTGAATTTTATAATGCATCAGTTAAAATGTGTTCAAGATTGTGAATAGAAGTTCTACCCACCCTGAAGCTGCCTTATCTTCCCTCTGGAGCTGTTCTGGGTTGGGAATTCAGGAAGCACAAAGGTACCTAAAGTCATTTTAACCTTTTTCCCTTTCAGTTTCTGTAGTTAGGGAGCACTGATGCAAAACTCAATGGAGCTAATGGGAATCTTTATACTAACAAGAAGAGAATAATGGAAAATGGGGACTCTTAGCTCTGTTGAAATTGATGGGTCTTGAGCACACAAAATATCTTGAAGCAAATGTTCAGCACCAAGGCTGAYGTTCTTCACCATTTCTGGCTCAGAAATCTACTTGGATTCCCAGCAGACTTTAAAACATGGTAAAGGTTGGTTATATGCCTCTGTAACGAGTAACTCCTGAGATGTTGTGTTGTAGTAGGTTACTTTTTTAGGTGTTTTTTGAAAGGAATAAATTACCTACTCAGAGTTTACTGACGGTATGCACTCAAGCATGCCAGCTATTGAGCACTCAACAGTGTACTTTGTATGGCTGTGAACATTAGGATAATTTAGTAGAGTCAAGTGGAGTAGCATGGGTGAGGGATGGTTCCCTAAGGGCATTCAGGGGACAGCACTACCAGAAGAACCATGGGAAGTCATCCTGATCCTGCACTGCCTTCTGTATTGCTTCAGCAATTGCATCTCTACAAGGGATTGTAAAGCGCAGTCCCAGAGGTGAGCAAGGCAGATTTTCAGATTGCAGTTCACATAGGTACCAATGGCACCCCAAAAACATGTGAAATCAAACCCAAATAGAGGAAGCACAGCTGAGATAAAGCAGACATATGAAATGTTTAGTCCATGTCTGAACACTGAATCTCTCCATTATCCCAACAGTATTTATACACCTGTGTTTTCCCTCCTATGTTAATAGTAGCCAGCCACAGCAAACTACATTGACTCAGAACCTTGTAAATACAAGGACTTTACAAATACAGGGTAAAAGTAATTGTGATGGAGCAAAGTGGGCTTATGCTAAGGCTATAGCAACTCAAACCTTGCCAAATGAACAGTTAGTCAAATGAACAGTTTTACCCAAGAAACACACATTTAAGAGAATCTCTTCTTATTAAGGCCAGTGAGTCAAAAGTAGAAGGGCATAATTCTACCACTAACACCCCTGTGTGTGCCATTGGATGCACATCATATCCATATATGTACTAGGCTAATCTTCTCTACACTGAATATATGAATTCTAATATTAAGACTCAAATTCAAAGAGATTTTTTGGTGCAACAGACTGCAGGGAAACTATTTCTTCTTAATATCACCCTGAAATTCATGTCAACCATCATTTACAGGGAAGAGCTGAAAATCCCTTTTTCTCTCTCTGTCTCTCTCTCTCTCTCTCTCTTTTTTTTTTTTTTTTTTTTAATAACAAATGCAGACATGTAGCAGCTAAAGTTCTTTTTAAGTCAAGGATCAAATGCCTGTTTTGGATTTCTTCCTTCATTATGTAACTTTTGTTTCACATCATGCAGTGAAGTACCTGAATGGCAGTCAGGTCTGTAAGTGCACACTTTACAAAGAATGAGTTCCTATAAAAGTGGCTAGGTGCATTAATTCTGTTTAATGATAACTATGTGAAATCTTGGGAAGAAAAAATATATCTAATGAAATGATGAATTCTGATGAAATGTAGAAGATCCAAGAAGAAGATGGAAATCCAAATTATAGGCTCCTATCAATCCTAAAGTAATACCGTGTCTAGGAAGCTTCTAGGAAGCTTCAATTAAAACAATAAAATAAAAGAAATAAAAGTCTTTTTGACTGTGCTGCATTAAATGTAAATATGCAAATCGGTGGATACTCCCCACTTCATGTATGAGAAGGCAGAAGATTGCAAGTATTTAAGCATTGCTTAGATATGAAGGAGGTAAAGTACATACATACATGTATTTACCTCCAAAACACTTCTGAGGACTTCCCTTTCTGCATTTCTATGAGAGATAATAAATGACTTATTCTCCTAATTGTATTGCGGTTGCTTCAGGAGCAAAGAACTCTTGTGGAACATTGCCTCAAAGCCACACTAATATACCAAGCAACCTTGGCTTTCTTCCTTCCCATGCTCACCCCTGACATGGGGTCTTTTACACTGGGAGATAGGACAGAGGCCATTACATAACCAATCTGCTGACTCTATTTGCTTTCTGAAACGCCTTTTTGTATGTAGGGGAGAGGATATTCCACGGTGGCCAGTTCCATGGGCTATAAGGCCGCTTTTCGCTGCCGCAGCACCATAAAAGAGCCGTGGTGTAGCTGAGAATTGTGCCTTACAACAGCCTGTGCCACTGGGATGCATCCCTTTGGAGGGATTAAAATGCCTAAAATGAGGGATGCATTGTAACAAGCAGAGCACATAGAAAAGACAAGAAATATAAAAGGGAGAAAGGGGAGGAAGTGATTTTGAAGAGGACTAATAAAGTATATGTCACCCTGTTGATTGCTTTTTCTTTTCTTTTTTTTCTTTTTTCATTTTTTTCCTTTAGCTTAAAATGCTTTCCTCTCACAAGCGTCTTACTTGCCAGCAAACGGATTGCACTGAAAATCTCTGTTACTATCCTATTAAAAAGGTGAAGTTTTAAAGGCATTTTATCTCATTATAAATTTGAAGTGATGAAATATAAAAGTAAATATTTTTGCCAGTCTAGGCTGCCCTTTACAGTCCTCCTTTCCTCTGGAGAGACAAAATCTGCTGGCTCTGGATTGGATCCATTTGCAATTGCCAACAGATTCTCTCTGATGAATCTTCAAGCAGTTGAGTCAGGTTGGACAGGCAAAATGTCCATCTGTACCATCCCTGATGGATGTAACAAAGCTTGGAATGCATTCACAGTACCAGAGCAGCAATCAAAGGATCAGAGAACAAGTGGAAATAATGATATTTATTCTATAAATATCTATTCTATTCTATTCTATTCTATTCTATTCTATTCTAAATTTTGTTTTATTTTTTCTTTTTTTAATATAAGTTGAATGTTTTATGCATTTCTCTACATGAATAAAGTGAAGTTCCTTCTAAAGGTCCAACAGAGAGTATGCTTTCGAGATTTTTTTTTCAAAGTGAGGGCAAGTGCAGGATTTATTTGATCAGTTTCTGCTGATGTTTCTGAGCGTCATGCAGCTAAAACTGTCTATGCTGCTTTGAAATGTTACCCTTGAATGTCACAAATCTAGTAGGCAGGCATTTGCTGGGTGGAACAATGGTACATCTCAGTTCGAGTGTCTAATTTTATAAAGATTACGTTAATGTAGTCTAATGACAATGTATTCCTGGGCATAATATTCCACCAAACTAATGCTTCCAGATTAACATTTATTGTAGCTGTGCTGCATCTGCTTTTTTATATATATATATTGGGGGAATGTGTTATGTTTTTCTTTTATTTTCCTCCTGGAAGAATATAAAATTCCTCTTATATAAGGAAAATAAAACAGGCAAATGAGAATAATCCAATCAAATGTATCAAAGCACTTTCCTTTAAAGACTATGTAACATACAAAGAAAAGTATAGTTAGGGGATGACATTATAGTGTGAAATAATTTGGATTGAATTCAACCTTTGCTGCACATCCCCACTCAGTATGACCCATAAAGCTTCTTTCTCTTCACCTTCTGAGGTGGGGGTGACATARATCTCAATCAAATCCTGTGCAGATATCATACAAATTCAAAGAAAAATGGAGAGTAATCTAATAAATAGTTCCASTCTAGGAGAAATGTTATTTCATAGTTTTAAAGTTAACTATGTCAATCAAATTCAGATTATAGGGAATAATCTCTAAGATCAGACCTGGAAATTGACTCTTCTTCCTTTGGTAGGTCTTCTCCTCTAACTTCCAACTAATTATTATGAGGGTGTCTACAAATTACTTTAGAACAGACTAGAGTCAGTTTAAAATTGTGGTACTGTTAAATTCTTTAGGGGCCATCTTCCTAATAATGGACTGCCAGAAAATTTCAGTTATTTGAATTAAGCCTTTTTGTTTATGTTGTTTCGAGCACTGCCACCTGATATAGAATAAGGTCAGAGAATATAGTGCCTCTATGCTATCCAAACATTTCCTTTCTTATTGTACAAATGAGCTCTTTGTCCCATTTATTGCACTGTTTGTTATAACTGATTCATATGTTGGATCTGACCCATCACTTCTTATTCAGGCAATGATCCTGCTGAGTTCAAAGACTGCCAGCAATTCAATATGGGGCGTTTAGGAGTGTCTTTTCAAAGTAGAGTATTGGTTCAGTCACATAGTTCCTACTAACATCAAGGGAAGTTGGTTGGTTAAATCCCCATGCAAACTTCCTTTGAAAAAATTACCCCTAAAGCATCTCGTCTGCAGAGGTTTGAAAGGGACTTCAATCAATATATTTGTTAAATGAAATGCAAAGGAGATCCATTATTTGTATCCTGAATAGTGTTGCTTGATAAAGGATGTAACACAGTGATGGTTAAAACATAAAGGTTCTTATTCTGTTTGAATTAGTCTTCAAATATTTGACTGAAATATTCATATCTCTCAGTCTGTGAAACTGGACATGAAATTTCATTGGAAGAGCCTTTGCCAGATGACTGCTTATTTAAACCAGACCTAGATTTGGAATGCATATTTATGTATGTGTTAGTGTGTGCAAATGTCTGTGCATGTAAACACAATGTTTTTCTCTGTGATGAGAATCTAAACACAAGGTTCAAAATTCCTCAGGTTTGGGGGCTTGGGGTGAGATTAGCCACATCTAATTTTAGATACGTAAAGATTTCTTGGATCCTTAAAGCTAGTTGAAGATCAGTGTTTAATGGTAAGAAACAGACACATTCAAAAAAAAAAAAAAAAAAAAAGGAAAAAAAGAAAAGCCTTCATTTTAGATATCTTCTAGAATATTATTATGATTTCCTTTTCTAATATAATGGTGAGTTTCTAAAGATACAGATACTAACTTTGTGACTACAGGTCTAATCTAGTTCTTGTATAATCCATAAATAAATACAGTAGAGTTCAGACAAGTTTAAGGTAATCGGAAATTTGACACCTAGATTTGTTAAGACCCTAAACTCTATTAACCATCTTGATCATATTGCTAATGATTATAAAAGGAGACTAGTGTCTAGATAAAACATGGAAATCTTCAGCTGATATTTCTAAAGCAAAGTAGTATTTTTTTATTTTTTTTTTCCACCTGAGTTATTCTGTCAAATACTGCCTTCTCTCCATTGAATATAATGAGAGGCCAGGATAATTTGAGTCCTAAGTTTCCTAAAATAGGATGAATTTGTGCCTTAGTCTGTTTGGAAGTATTAAGATTGAAGCTTCCTACAACTCACTGATAAGACAAGAATATCATGTCATGTTTGATCACTCAACATTCAGATAGAGAGATTTAAAAAATAATTCTAGATTCTAAAGTGAAAAAAATGTAAAACTATTGATAGTGGAGTGATAACAAAGTATGAATATTCTGCTCTGTAAGTTTATTGTTTAATAGCAGTACTGTTATCCCAAATTAGGCTAAAAGTTAGAAATATAGCAGTGGAAGATTCCAAAAAAAGACACTGAGTTCAGAAAAGACAAAATATTTTGTATTGGCATTTTTAACTGAAATGAGATATTTCTGGTACCCCACACTATTTTCTTTTGTGAGACTTTGTAATATATTTTGCATCAGTTTTGCTCAACTTTAACACATATTCCTGAAAGCTGCTGTGATAACTCGTTGTACTATTTTAGATGCGCCTTTGCTGAATGATTTTGTCAAGAATGCACCGTACTGATAGTCTAATAATGTAGCAAGTTACAGTGCCACAACCAGGGTTTAGATTGCATCATGTGACATTTAATCAAGACATGATATTTGGATATTGTGGGTCAATAAGAGCTGAGTTATCTGTAAAACAATATTGAAGATACTTCAAGAGTCCTAAGGAAAACATGGACTAGGGTCAAATGAAATATGTCATTTTGGTTAGACAGAAATATTTTGACTGTGGACAACATAGCCTGAAACACAATAGGATTAGAGTGCTTTGTTTGTTTTATTTTGTTTTACAAAAGCTCAAACTGGCTGCAGGATACTACTTTCAAAGAAGAATATCACTTCTAGTATGTCTACGATCTTGCAAAAAGGCGATTTTAATCCTGCTCCTCCAAAAAAAAAGTGTTTACAAAAAGAATTTGGAGAATGTCAGGACTTAGTTATAGATATATAGACAGGCAGATGGACTGATATATACAGACAGAGGACTTGGGTTTTTAATTCAAAAGTCTAAATATAGGAGATAAAAAAGCTTTGAATATGTTCCTGCTCAAAGAGGCATCAGATATATTTTGGAAGACACTCCAATTTTAACAGAAAAGTATGAACTTCCCTGTAAATAAATAAGAATAAGGACTAAAAATAAAACAGGGAATGATTTCCCTAGTTTGACAGACAGCTGCCATGCTGCTTGGTACCTAATTATTGCTACTACAAATGCATATCTCTCCTGGGCAGCATATTTAGTCACAGAGAAGGAAACTCATATTTGGCCTTGACATCAGCAGTTGCTGCACAGGACTCATTCACACCTTCTATCTTGCTTCTAACAATTACTTATCAGCAATCACTTAAAATCCTTACTCACTTTAAAGGAACCTGGTCCCTTTTCCTTTTTTTCTTCTTTTTTTTTTTTTCCATTTGACTGCTTGCTCAGTGCGAGATATGGAGGGAGCTGATGAGCTGGAGCTCGTATAACCTGCTCTGACTGTTGCAGATGGTCAGCTTATGTCCTTTAGTAAGCAACCCAACAGAGAAGTGAAGCAGCAAGTGTAATTAAAGGACTGAAATAACTTTTTTTTTGTATGTTTTGTGTGTGTATGTTTTTTTTTCTGTGTTTGTTCTTGTACCTTTTCATCCTTCTCTGTGCTCTTTTGTGACACACCTGAAATCATGTATCTRTGCATGTGTGTACATGGACGCACCTCTGGCTGTAGATTCAGAGTACAGCAGTGGCTTATTGGGAGGGTGTAGAATCTTGTTACCTGAACTAGGAAGATTGTCAGGGTTTATTAATAAAAATTAATTATAAATCTTTTAATTCCCACAGGAGGTGTTCTAAGCACTCCATCAGTGCCTGAAGTGCTGGGGTTGCAGACAACGGGGAAGCAACATGACTCTGTAGAAAAGCCTGCAATATTTTGATGCATCTGTATATTTATTTTGTTAGTCAAGCCAATAGTTCCTAGTCTGCATTTGATTTCTCTCCGTGCCCACCCATCCTCCCGCTACTCCTTCACCTAGATTCTCATCTCTCCCCTGTTTTCTCTCCTCGCCCGGTCTCCCTCATGCCAGAGACCTGTGCAATATCATTTTCCGCATAATGAAATCTAGAGTGACATTAATGTAAGTGTAATTTTATAGTGGGGAATGGGCCTAGCTGATCGTTTCTACCTGCTGTGTTTTGATGATAGACATTGGGATGTCACCATCTGTGTAATGAAATTTCACCTCCGTAATGGTTCAGATTATCAAACATTCTTCCAAGCTGTCTCACAGAAATTTATCTATTTATTTATTTATTTATTTACTCAGTAAGGATGGCAAAGTTGCTCATCTTTGGGAAGCAGAAAGGGGGAGGAGAGGGGAATTGAAAACCAGCCATGACTAGAAAAAAATAAAAAGATTGTCATGCCAGAGAAGAAAATTAGATTGTGCCACCTTTGTGCTCAGTGCTATGTCCAGGTTCTGTTACTCCCCCATCTCCCTTAACAAGAAAGAATAAGATGCCAAAGCYATAAACCTAGCAGTATATGGGTATTTAAAAGCAGCAAGTGAGAATTCTGGACATTTTATGACTATAGCATGCCTTTGCTCCATTCATACTCAACCTCCCTTGATATCAGAAAGGGCAGTATAACACGATAGAGTCAAATCGGACTTAAAATGAACACTTACTTCATTCCAAATGTCTAGTGAGGTGATCAGGGAGCTGACTACCTCACATTAAGGTGTGTCAGAGACATACAGACAACAATTTAGATAATGATTAGGGAAAAAAAAAAAAAACAAAAAAACAAAAAAAACCCTACATTCCCACCAGTTTGTGGGTCAGAAATAGGTCGGGAACATTACTTGGTCTTCCTTGGTGTTTCACTTTTTTGCTTTCCTCTTTCTTTCTGATGTTCTGGCAACTCTCCAGAGACCCAGGAGACGCTGGAGTAGGGAGATTTCCAGGGACAAAAAAAAGAGGAAGCCAACCCATCAGTGTCACATCTGAAATTGATGCTGGCCTATTTAATAATTAACTTTGGAAAGCAGATGACATAGAGATGCACAGCACCCAAATTAACATCCCCCTGAATTTAGGATCTTTCAGTGTTTCTGCAGCACTAATTCTGCACTGTGGATGTACTGTAATCTTGAATTACTGAGATTTGTTTGTTAGCTTGTTTATCATCAGGCAAATAGGCAAATGGGCAAAATAGGCAAATAGGCAAAAATGGAAAAATAGTAAAATGTCTTTTTCTACTTTAGTAGAAAACTTTAATAGTTAGAATTTTCTCAATCTTACTCTCTTTTTTTTTTTATATATAGAACTAAATTCTGTATTTATCTAAAACTGCCAGGTATCTTATAGTGCCAGCAGATAAGGTGTATGCCTTAGTATGCCAAATTGGTACACCAAACTCCAGAAATCTCAAAAACATGTACACAGTAGCTGCCTAACATACACATACTTTTGAGTTGGACACTGAATGTCCAACTATGCAGACACTTTCTAGAATGTAATACACCTATATATATGCACATACCTATATAATTTTTGCCTTGAAAACCATGGATTTTTACACTTGTAAGAAATTGTGTACAAAGTCACTGATTACGTAATTTTTTTTTTTTTTTTTTAACAAATAGCTTACATTGAAATGACAGGCATGGGTACTTGCTGGAGAGAAAAAAGCAAGGTCCCTTATCCTCACAGCTGGTCTCAGTGGGCTCACCAGTTTTCACAGAAGATGTTGAGCTACAAGGTACTGGGAAATTACCAAAAAGAGCAATTGCCACATGGTTAGGTGAAAAATGACTTGTCCAGGTTTTTCTGTTCTGTGCCATTTCCTAGTATCCACTAGAAGATACTCTGCAGTTCTCTTCTGGTTCTTCCATTCTTTTCACTCCTATGACCCTATGTCTTTGCCTTAGGAACTATGTATTTTGAAGTAAAAGTCGAATGTTCTCATTGTGGCATTTTTTCTCATCTCCTCTAGTATAGGATTCTTCTGTTTACAGAGGAATGAAAATTATAAAAGAAAAAAAAATCTTTGCTCATTTTTAACTATAAGACTTTTCTTCAGTCATGGAACAGTTAATATTTTATCCCAAACTTACATAGTGCTGAAGTAATGGAAAAATTGCTTGGAGGGTTTTTTTTTCTTTCCTCCTAGAAAAAAAAAGTTTTAGAAGACAAAAAAAGTGTTTACGAAATTGAATAATTCTTCCCCAGATATTTTTTCCTGCTCATGATAATTTTTTAACTAGTCTAGTTAATGACATTATTAGCTAATTAGTGATAAATGTCAATAATTTTATTTTACTGAGACCATTTGAAGTTGTTTGTATATTTATGCAAAATGTAGATTGACTGAAATCTTAGGAGGGATGGATTTCTCTTCTGCTTCAGAATGCCTACACTAAACCAATGCAGCAAGTAGAACCAGTTTCCACAGGCAGAGAGAGGGTTTAATGGCTGCATGGCAGCTGAGTGGGTTCCCTAGGGAGAAGTGAATTTTCCCCTACTTAGGGCTGGTTCATGAAGGTTCTTGGCACRTGGAATAAGAACTTTTACCTCAGTTTCATGACTAGTCAAGGTTGATCTGCTGCTTCAGCAAGGAGCTTGAACATTAAGTTAGTCATGCATTGCTAGTTCCAGATGTTTCAAATGGAAGAAAAAGTGAGGCCAATGCTCCTCTTTACATCTGCCAGCAGAGCTTCTGCCAGGTATAGCAGAAGTGCACGCTTTAAAGTAATGGTAAGGAACCCAGATTAACCTTCTTTGACTTATTTCCTGTAAAAAAAAAATGCCAACTCTAAGCTACCCTGAAAGGTGTGATTGCTCCATTTCAAGTTTTTTTTGGGAATATTCATGGGAAAAGAAAGCAATTATGAAACTACCAGTGCCAACAGTAGACACAAGAAAGCAGACATGAGTTTATATTTCCAAGATACAAAGTCTTGGTCCTAAGACACATATGCCAATATATTGCTTAGCAAAGGTAAGGTTGCTTTCTTCTTGGATGAGTATTTTGGTTKTGTTTCCTGTTTGTTTCTACAGGAGAAACAACACTGGAAAAGCGTCATCTTCTTCAGTAGCCATATACAGCACTCAAGAACACTGAAGACCCGAGAATTTCTATCTCAGAGGCCTACACCTTTCCTTGACAGTGGCATTATCTCCATAGACATCTGATCACCACTCAGCTCATTTCAGGGCACCTCAGCAGTCCCTACCCTGCTGCCTGCTAAGATGCACTCTCTCAGTAAGTACCCGTAACATAAATCCATAATGCAAAATACTCCAGTAACAATTTATAGCAGTTTTTCACTCTCTGTCTTCTCAAGTTCTTGTTTTTGTTGCTACTGTTGCATTAGCAGAAAATCTGTGCATATGTCAGTTTGAAAGACTGAGAAGAGACCTATCATGGATGGTGCCGGAGAGACATATGCAACTTGAGAGCAACTGTCTCCCACCTTCAGCCCAAAGGGAGAACACACAGAATATATTAACCATCAGCAACCTTTAACTAAAGGGCTCTGCATTTATAATCAGGGTGGCCTGTAACATATTGGGGAGTGTGTATGTATGTGTGTAATGCCTATATTATTTTGGTGCATAACTAGACTATAATAAAATGAAATATTTATAGGAAATAAATGAAGGCATATTTCCCGAGCAGCAATTTTTAAAACTGTCACTAACCATTGTAAATGCTTCATGCTTCTTTCCAAAAATGAATTGAACCATATTACCCATGTATATCATGGTTTGAGTCATCAGATTCTAAACTGCAGATTTTCCAGAGGCTGAGAGTATAAACCAAGAGAACAATGTCTGCATGTTTGCCTGGTTGCTATTTTTTTCCCTAAGAATTTTGTCTTTGACCACTGTCATCAACAGAATATTAGGCTGGATGGACCTTTGATCTGACCCTGCAAGGCAGATCTTATCATCCTGAATTATTATTACTGACACTGATTTACAGTGTTCTTGCTTTTATTATTTCATTATAACTGCCATCCCCAGGCACTATGCAAACAGCTACAGAATAGCTACAGCTCTCATGAATTTATGTTCTCCATGGAAGCACCAAGAGCAAAGACAGTATGACATTAGCAAACTTTTTCACCCCTGTGGTCATTTAAAYGCTGTTGATAAGACACAGAGTCATGGTTACTACATGTCATGGGAGCTCTGCTTACATATATATATGCCACCTAAGGCCCATCAGGGTAAGAAAAGGTGTAAGTGGAGTGGAATAGCTGCAGTTTTTGCCCAGTTTCACCCTGGGTAACCTAAGGTGCTTATTTGAATCACATAATTTTGGGGACAATTCAACTGATCTTCCTCCACAGGCAGATTGTGAGAGGGAGATCAGGGATTAGTGAGGTCTAAGCAATGGTGGGAAGGGTTTCTCTTCTGACCAATTCTAGAGATACTTAGAATCATTATATTCCTAATTTAGATGCCTCAGTTATTAGTGGGAGGAAGGAGGGAGTCTTTAACAGATGGGAGGCTGTGATGTGAATTTACAGAATGGAAGAAGCTAATGCAGGAATCTAATATTGTAGCAGAAYTATAATAACATAGGAATTAATCACACTTTTCATTCTATTTGAAGAAACAAAACTGATGTGTATCTCTAAAATAAAGTTTTGCAAAAAATATGAAAATCTTTTAAGTTGGGGCTTTTTGTGTTCTTCACACTTACAGAACTACATTTTACTGATTTTTGTTAAGGTATAATAATGATAATAATGAAATAAAATATAGAACTCTTGTTGAGTTTTGCTTTCATGACAAATAGGCACTGACAAATCCATGCCACATTACCATCCTTGATTGCTCTGATGGAACTCATTTTCATCTCCTGTTCCTCTAATTACATGAAAATTACATACTTTTTATGCATGACACATTTTCTGCAGCTTTAGAAAAAGGTTGTGGAGGGGAAAGAAAAAAAAAAAAAAAACATTTATCACTTTCTTTCCCCTACTCATAATGGCTATATATCATCTACCCAGTGAACAATCCAACTTTACGTATCAGTTTTCTGGACTATTGTTGTAGGCAGAAAAGGAAGTGAACAAAAAATAGGTTTTTAGGGATTTTTTTCCCCCTTAGCTCTTAAGAATAGAGATTTAAAATAGTCTTGCCAGTGGTCTGTTATTCTCTTCTCAGTCCTGCCTTCCATAATTTCAAATTCCAAAGCATGGATGAATGATACAGAACAAGACAAAGCGGAAAGGCCTAACYTTGAACAGCAGGTCATTTAAGCCAGTGCCTAGTCCTCAGGTTTTGTTAAAGATTTATTTTAATAATCAAATGAGAAGTGGAAATCACAGTAATTGTTTCAGAAAGCATTGAAAAGTACATAGACAGTACTGATAAATTTTAAATACAAGAACAAATTAAGTGCCATACAGATTTTTTTTTTTTTTTTTAATGCTGGAAAATGCTGTTGAGGAGGAAATAAAAATTGATATAACTAGTCTGTAATTAATTGTAATGTCTTTGTAGCCGGTGGATGCATTCTCATCTTTCTAGGGTTATAGGAAGTGACCACAGCTATCTTTCTTTTGACAATAGCACTGATGATGAGCTGTTTTCAGGGATTAAAGATCTCTATCCAGATGGTCAGTGAAAGCTCCAGCCACTTGTAGGTTACTCATGAGGGCTGTTGAGAATCCTCATAGAGTTTCAGCCTCTGAGCCTTGAATGCAAATACATTTTAGTGCTTTGGGAGAATACACGTAAATTGAACACATGTTTATTCCTCTTTCTAAAATGGARGGTAATTGGAACCCTGGATACCCCAAATATACACACTCCAGCCATAAGCTGAAGCTGAGTTTGACAGAAAGATGTGGGATAAATAGGTACCAGGTGCTGAAATGAAGTACTGAAACTTCTGTTTTTCTTTGTCTCCCCCTGCCAGGTAATTCAGCTCACAAGCCAGCTGCAGAAACCAAACCAGTCTGAATGAAGGAAAGCTTTGTTATTTGCCCTGACACGGATGCTAGCAGGCAATTGCAAGCACAGGATTTGCACAGACACTAAGTAACTGCCCAGCAACAGGAGTGAGAAAAGACTCTTCGGCTTTGCGGAACAGACTTAGAATAGACGTAGAAAATCTGCTGTGCTCATTCAAGTTCAGCATTCAAGTAAGTGCAAGTGCTATAGAATTTAGACATGAAAAGCATTTCTGTAGATTATTTAAGAGTTTGTTTAAATTTAAAGAAAAAGGGTGTTGCTTWATGAAATGGGATCTAAATGTAAGAGTTTCTTGCAGTGTTCATAACATAATAGCAGGTCAGAAAATAAAGCTGGCAAGAAACATCCTGAAGGAAGAATGTCGTGAACTCATTCTGGTCTGATTTACCTGTAGTTTGTTTCCAACAGAAAACATTCACAAATAAAGAAAGCACCATGCTGTCCCTCTTAAATATCCATTAACATTACCGCTAGACTTCTTTTTCCTTTCCTCATATTTTTTTATTACAGCTGCTAGTTACATCAAYTATTAAATTAACCCGCAATCTAGTGCTTAAAAAAGCTGTGTAACCTTGAGTAAAGTTATCACTGATAATAAAGGCATCACAGACAACAAATCCAACTCCACTTCAGTTCCTACAATTCTTGTATCTTTGTAATGTGTTCTGGTGCTTGGACTGAATTTAGAAAAAAGAGATTTAGGAACCACCTGAAAAAAAAATGTGCACACTGTTTGCAAARCTGGAGAATAAATTTTGTAAACTCTTCAGAAAAGGGATTGTCTCTAGGTAGGAATGAAACTTTCAGGGAGKTTAATAGAAATATTGTAGTTGTTTTACTGGAGAAAAGATTTAAGTCTGTGTTCTGTGTCTCCTGTAATGTGTAGTTGATTGGGGCATCTAAAAACAGATGAAAACTTGACAATTAATMATAACGAATTTCTGTTTTTGGTTTTGTTTTGTTGTTATTGTCGCTTTGTTTGTTTTCCCGAGGCTATGAAATGGAAACTTTTAATTATTAAGCTCTGTTGTAATTTTTACTAGAAGTCTACATCTTCTACATGTTTTCAGTAATGACAGCAAAATAATTATCTATAAAAAGTACAAAGTTTTATTTCAACAATATTTCAATGAAAAGCAGGTCCTTATTAAAGTTATTGCTTGGTTTGTGGTTCTACCAGGACAGGTAGATGACTACTAGCTATTTACCAAAAAAAAAAAAAAAAAAAAGCTTAATAACCTCAAGGTTTAATGAATTAGGCATAAATGAACCAGACATTTAGAAATTCATACCCCTAAATGATGTCTGATGCAAGAGCTTATATTTATTTATCTCTGAAAACAATGAATAGATAAAGTTTTTCAATGAGAGGAACTGGATTTAGCTTTTTCAATGAAGATAGTGACAATATAGTGCTGCATTTTGCAATGTTATTTCTATTCTCAGCACTAGTGAAGATTTGTTAATATCTCCTTTATAAAACCAAGTTACAAACTTTTGGTGAGTGGACATGSTAATGGCTATCATTGCCATGAATAATGGACCCAGTTATTTCCAGAGTGTTATATAAGGGAGTTCTTATTTATAGACTTTTTGAGAGAGTTAAATAATACATGGTGACTTGCTGTATCAGACATGAGAGAACCAGGCCTTTTAACCCTCCGTGGCAACTCTTATCCCAAGAATGTCAATCCTGTATTGTAAACACCTCTAATCTAGAAACAGCCTTTGGRCTTACCCTATTTTTCACTTTTTGAGTAAGGAAGAGAGAGTAAATACTTACCTATTGAAGAAAATGATAAGCCTGATGAGCAGGGCTAGGCACTTACCACTTGACTAAATTGGAAGAAAATATACAATTGTGTGATTAAATATATTTAGTAAGAGATCATTAAGGGTATAATTAGGAATGATGGGATGAAATCAAGGAAAAAAAAATGTGTAAGTTATTAGAGCACATACCTTACTGTGAGGTCTGTTAGATTATGGTAATATTTATTGCAGGAATGGATAGACCTCTGGGTCCATCAAGCAATAAATAATGAGATTTATGCTGAGACTGAAAATGAGGAATGAGTAGTATGACCTGAGAACTCTTTTCTGCTTCCCCATCTGTACAGTCCCTGTGGAAAACAGTAAGGTCCTGAAAGGGTCAGGTATGTGCAGAGAAAAACCTAACAATGGTTTATACTGTAAAAGGTTTCAGAAACTGCAGAGGCATGGCCAGTGAACAAGAAAACCACACTTGATACTGGGACATAACTTGGAGTGGAAGTGTATTTCAAAGCAGCAATGTAGTGAGTATCCAGAGCGGACAAGCAGAACTCATAGTCATCTTCTGCACTTCTCCTTGATTAAAAGAAACAAAGATGGCTCATCTGACCTCTGTCTCATTCTGCAACGTCACATTTTTACTCAATTTTTCATAACAATTGATTAATCACTTATTTTTCAAGAAGTCAATATTTGAAGTGTAAATAACTTTGAAGATGAAGTTTTCTTAATCACTGTTATAACATCAAAGCTAATAAAAAATAAAACAATGCCAAATTGATTTTTTCATTATTTTACAGTAATACGAAAGTAGAGAAGCCTTAAATGACTCCGTCCAGAGAATAAGACTGTCCAATTCATAGTTTGCATATAATTTGGCCCTCATTGAGAGCGATAGCAGAAAAAGGCATATCATACTCTGAGAGATTATCTATTTAAGAAGTTAAGAAGTAAAGGCAACATTAACAAATCTGTGAGCTTAAGTCAAGTACCAACATTAAAAATTAAATATATAAATTGACAGGTTGAAAACCTGTTTCTCCTTCACTTGATGAGAGCTCTGCTGCAACATTGTTTTATTAACAACTGAGATGGTACGCTGGCCTACAGGTAGGTACGAGATCTGTGCTAATCATGCTCAAATGCAGTTTCTTGTGGTCGGTAAATATACTTTTTTATTATTACTACAGCCACCTTCTTTGTGTTTTCCTGAAACTCTAAAGTGAAACCAAGTAAGGTCCTCCTGTAATGGAAATCTTTTTTTTTTTTTTTTATCCTCAGTTCCAGTCAATTTGCACAAGTCAGCATCACAGCCTACTTGGTTAGAAAAATGTATATTACAGTTTATGGTTCCTCATTAGGAAAAACCTTTTGAAAAATGAAGATGATATTAGAACTACAATTCTGAGTATCTCTTCACTTGGAAAAGTCAGTGATAAAATTGAGACATTTCTATAGCTCTGCCTTACCTGAAGATTAATAGACGATCAATACATTAGTAGACTCTTAGCTATTCTAAAAGTTTTAGTACTGTTTTTTACCTCACTTAAAATATCTTGGTCTTAGTTTTGTTTTAGTCTGGCATATGACATTAAAATTACTTGTTATTTATTTGTATTTGCTTATGATAAGAATCCATCATGAGATTTTTGTGTTTTTCTTGTTATTGTCTTCTGTGTGGCTTTGGACTGAGGTGGATGTAAATTAAAAAGCATGAAAAAAACAGTATGAAAATAAAGTATTGTTCAATTTGCAGGTATATCAAAGAATGAGAATTAATATCTGAGCACTAACTGAGCTCACAAGCATTGAAGTGAAGTCACTTGTCCTGAAGGCTCATATGGCTGAAAGACTATTTAAGGTATTATTTATTTTTTGTTATATACTTTATGCTTACAGCATTGGCAGTAAATAAATACACTGAAGAAGAAAACACTGCTTAACGAGGAGTAGATGAGATTGAATGTGACTGTTCCAGACCTGTACAAGAGGCACTGGCCCATTAAATGAATGTGTAGAGCTACTTCTTAATGTGTTRGCCAAGTAATCAATTTCTGAAAATACCAAATAATTTAAAAATAGCCCTACCTGACCTGAACTAGTACTGGCATCAGACCAGGCATTTCTCAGGTACGTACTTCTTTCCTTAATCAATCAGTTCTGACATTTTTTTCTTTTTCTTTCTTTCTATTCTTCTTTTTTGACCTCCCTCTGTAGAATGAAGTGGTCAGCCAATGTCCACAGATAAAACTTTCTAGGCCTGCTTTAATATTCCAGTAGCTTTGTAACTCATTAACATATTGGAGTGGTTGTAAAGGGAGACTCAATACAGCAGGTAGAGGAAGAGACTGGAAGCTAGGACCCTGAAGGACCGTTCATAGCTTTGGCATTGTTTTGCTATGCAATCTTGAACAAGCCACTTAACCTCTTGGTGTCTGAGTTTATTTAGCTGCAAGTAAATATAGAAGCATTTGCATACTGCACAGAAGTCTTGAGAAATAATTTGTAAAACTTAGGCAATCCTAGGCAATGCCTAGTCCGATTCATAATTCTCAAGTAAAACACTGGGGTCACTATAGAAAATATTGCTTTTAATATTTGTTATCTGCTCTGAAATCTTTCAATAAAAGAGATTTTGTCAAGGCCAAATGTGAAATCCAGAAGAGAAAGATAGAGATCTTACTATTCTATGTCAAGGAGGCCAAAACTGAATTGTGAAGTAAAGTATAATGATGGAAAAKGTAGATTTTAAATAGCTACAAAATGAAAGTAGGTATGTGTATGTATATTAGAGCTTTCTCTTGTTATCCTGAGGGGATGTAAAGACTCATAGAGTAAGCCCATCAGCATTAGAAACATGAGARTACATGGAGAAATATTCCTTTCAAGAACAAATACTGAGGGAGGGATGATGGATCTTTTCCAATGTAATAATTCCTATGCTAGTAGCACATATCAATCTATGCTTTTATTGAAAAAGCAAGTTAGCCACCTCAAGTCCATCCTGAACTGTGTGCTGAACTACACACAAGAAAGAGTTTCTTTGCATCATTTCTTTAGAGGGCTATTGAGGGGAGGTCAGGGTTTGGACTAGATGACCTCTAAAGGTCCATTCCAACCTTAAGGATTCTATGATTCTATGCATACCACAAGAGCATCTTTTTCATTTTGTGATGGAGCACATGGAGTCAGAGACCATCCACTAATAGCTGTGTGCCTTCTGTAAGCTTTAGGTGTCTTCCCATCGGTGTCTCTGGTGCGYAGCACTGGTTCAAGCAGGCTTCTGAGAAAATGAAGCTCTCTCTGCCCTCTGAATCTGAGGCAAGGGAAGTCATTTCAGAACAAGTATATTATTTTTCTTTTTTATTTCCTTCCAAATATGCTGAAAAGTTTAAGGTGAAAGGACTGTAAGATTCTATATTGAGAAAGGTGTGATGGACTTCATTCGCAGAAGGATGAGAACTAGAAAGCGGAGACCTCAGGGAAGTTTTCTGAAGAGTGTAACTATAAACTCAAAAAACTTCATAATAAAGCCCAGACTCTTCAGCTAAAAGACTGCCCACCTTTTGGCTTCTGATCTAGTGTGAAAACAACTGGCAAGAACTTGGGGGCTTATATCTGGCTGGAAAATGTAAGTATGAGACAAAGAACAGCTCAAATATTAGTGTTTTCTGTATAAAAGCTGTAGGCTAAACTGAAACCATAAGGAAGGGGAATCTCTGAGCCCACACTCTGACATTAGAAATGTAACCAAAGAGGCCACACATAGACTAGGACTGAAAAACTGTGACTATTGCAATTATTTAGGGGCTTATGATTTGTGGGTGCTTCTCTGTTAGGTCAGTTTAGCTGCTTTTGATATCACAGTGACTTTATTGAGAGAAAAAACTTATTTTTTCCTTCTTTAATTTTTTTCTAGCAATTTCTTAGAGTTTTTGTCTTTAGCTGCCCAGTACTTCCATCTCTAAGGGAGTTGAGAATTTGTGTTCTGCCATATCCATTATTTTTCACTTTGTTGGTTGCTAAGCAGTCCCTTGTTGCTAAGTAGGGTATGAGCACTTAATTTACTACATTCTTTTTTCTCGTACCAGATTTTAGAAATTGCAGATCCTGTTTAATCAATGTGTAAATGCATGCTTTTGATGTATTTTTCCTAAGAGCAATATTTTGATCATTCTTAATGATACTTAATGAAGTCACCGCATGATTTCTGATTGTACCTAATTGAAGCTTGTGACTTGCATTTCAATGCTATCATCTTACAGTTTTATGTCTATCAGAGGAAACTTTACAAGGACCCAAATAAATTAGGAAATATACAGAATTGATGCATTTTTTGGAACAAAGTTACTTAGAAAAATATATATTATTTTTCAAATTAATTGCAGGGTAAAGTTCTCTCTTMTATGGTAGAAATCTGAGGTAGAAGAGGCACAAAAAATTGATATGATGAGAAGGCTGGTTCATTATGATGTAGTGGTAGATTGTGTGAAATGAGCTAAAACTGTCAGAGCAATTCCTTATGAGTAGGTACCCACATAAAGCCATCAGAACAATTAATTAATTATAATTTTGATGAATAACTCTTTGTTTAATGCTGAAAGTAGACTGGCAATGCACAGTCACAAAGATCAAGATAGCCTCTTCCCCAAACTAAAAGACATGTCATGAAAATGCTTATTCTTTAACAGGCACTCAGATGCTCTAGGTATAGGTCTACCCCCTAGTGTATTTATCTGATGGGATTTTCAGGATCTTCCCTATTTAGTGAGTTATGTGTCCTGTTTAACACCTCTAGGAAGGCCAAAAATGCTGCTACTGGTCTAATTGAGAGGAGAAAATAAAAATCATTTTTAAAATCCTGCAGAATTTAAGAGCAGCAGAGCAAGATTCTTGAAGTGTATGAGAATAGTAGGACCAACGAAAAAAAGGACTACATATACCTAGGTATTTGTTTCTTCTGCTATTTCTGTTTTGGTATATGGTTATTTTTTTCCTCCTAGGATCAGGTAAGATATTTATTTAATAGATATGGTTTATCTGGATTAAACAAACAGTAAGGCAGGGAATATGTGTATAATAAAGAAAAAAGAACTGCTAAATAGGTAATGTAATTGTAAATGCTAATATGTTAGCATTAGTTTTGGACATTTCTAATAGATAATAATGGGGCTTACAAGCTACCTCCTGAGACAGTATGAAGAATAAATAAAATGTCCTAGGTAAAAAAAAACAAACAAACAAACAAAAAAACACTGTAAGACTTTTTAATGAAGGTGCTATCTGCTGTATAAGAGAAAGTGGTAAAAAGAGAGCAGTTAAATATATGGATTCTCTTAAATCCTGTAAGCAACTTCTGACTCACAGTACAAGTCAATGGACTTGCAAAGTTGCTTATGATCTAGCCATGTGACAAACCTCAACATTGAATAATGTCTCATTTTATGTGTTTGTAGAATGAGTCAGAACTCTTAGTTAGATTCTGAGGCGGCTGATGTGAAGCATGAAGAGACACAGCTTAAAAACGTGATTTTCAAGAGCCATCAAGTCAAGTTGTTGATACTAACTCTGGAGTTACAGCATGCTTGTGAGTCAGCTGCCCCGGCTAAAATCGCTTTGCTTTGTGAGCCAACTTGCACTTCTGTATCTTTTTKTCTTTAAAAAGAGCACGAATCATGAGACTAGCTTGGGACAGCCATTCCTCTGTTTCTTCATACTGAATGAAGGAGAAACTGGAAGCTTACTGCAAGAAATGTCTAGATATTTCTCATTGTTGTTCAGTTTCTAATGAATTTTATTTTTTCCTGATGAGCAAGAGTAGAGTCAATAGGAAGAACTGAGAGAGATCAACTTACATGCTAACCCAAAGACAGAAAAAATGTTTTAAAATAACATGAAAGCACAGCAGTGGAAAGCACTTTCCAGTCCATCCAGCTCCATCTCTGTCACAATAGGCACAATGACATACAACTAATATCAAAAACTTAGAGCAATCTTTTAAAAAATAGTTACTGTTTTTCCCCTACTGTTATAGAAATAGTTTTCTGGAAACCTTTCTAGATCCCAGTGGATAAAAGTCTATTAATGCACAGAATATAACTTATTCCTGGTCATTTATGCCCACTTATTCTGTTAGAAATAGCTTTAGCTGTTTTTCTTCCCTGGTATTCCTTTCTTCCTTTCTCTGGAAGTCATACAAACAGCAATATCAAAGTTTGTATCAGCTTTAATTTTGCTTGTTTCAACGAAAGAAATTCCTTCAGTCTATTCTTGCAAGAGGGATGCTTCTTTTTCTGATGATTGTAGCGTACTGGAGATAAAGGATCAAGCAACATTTAAATTGATGACACACTTTGAAGAGTAACATTTGCATGGAGTTTTATTTAAGCTCCGAGGACTTAGTTCTATTTGCCTACATGCAAAAGAAAAAAAATACTGCTGGACTCAGATGTGTTATTTCAAATTCAGAGTGCAGTTGAGAATATGAGTAGTTGTAGGCATTGTCACTGTCCTGCCAAAGCATGTTTTCCCATCTGTAATGCTAGTTCTAAAACATTAATGCATCCTACCCCCACACTCCGTATTATAGTCAAAATGAGAAAAACAGTTAAAGACTGGGTTCCCGTTATCACTATAATTCAAAACATTTTCAAATTACTGCCTAATCAGTTCACTTCTTGTCTCAGATTGTCAAACTCTTAAGGAATCTATTACTCTTCCTTACAATACTAATGTTGCTTTCCACATATACAGCATCAGCAAAAGCCTTGGATGATGTGAATCATTTGTTCTAAGACATGCATGGGCAGAATGTGAATAGAAGACTAAAGTGTTTTTGTGCTGCCCATCAGATGATGTCCCCATAAGGGAATGAGTGAAAAACAGAAGGAAATACATTATCTACACCACAGTCCAATCTATATTTTACTGTGAATCCATCACAGTAATTTTTGTGAATCCATCAGGCAAACTTTGGAGGGCTTTTAGATGGGAAAACAAGAATTAACAAAGAGAATAGAAAGACTGCTTCATTATCAGCCAAAAGCCTGGTAGTCTTTCCACCTCTTTTTATTTTAGTAGAAATCACACTTAAATGAATGAGTCCTGAGTTGCAGAAGTGCAAATCTAAAACTTCTGACAGTTTAAGAATAATATCCTCGGGTGGCAAACTTGAAATTGGAGTAATCCAATTTGGTTTAGCAGATTATTTTCTAGTCCATCACACTCTAARTCTTCCTGTTCTCTGATGACCAAGTCTAACTCGTCGATATTTTACCTGTGTCTTGTTCCCATCCCTGGTTTGTCTCTCTCCTGAAGAAAGAGTAGCACCAAGTGGCCTATTAAACTTCTTGAATTTAAATACAACTAGCAAATTTCAAACTTTCACTTTCAATTATGGATTTACATACAATAAATGCCTTTATAATCTTTAATGTTAAGCATTTTCAATTAAAGACAAGCACTGCAATTGGGAAGGGGACTCAACAAGAGTTGCACTTGAAATAAATCTATTTTTCTCTATCAAATAAGCTACAGTTGTTTCTTCTGAGGATGGAGAGGGAGAAGGGAGGAAGAGGTAGAAGGAGAGGGAAAAGGAGAGGATAAGTTTTTAAATTTCTACCACTTTTTATTTGATTAATCTATTTACTACTGGGGAACCTTATTACCTGCACATTTTATCAAAAGTATTTCCTTTAATTTGTTTTGAGGAAATGAAACATATTAGAAGCAAATTCATACTATTTGTGAAGTAGGGAAAGGAAAATATGTTAAAGATGAAGTCCTTCACTCTATACCCCATCCCAGTCTGGAATATGTGATACAGGGCACTAGGCAAATGCCTCAGTCTTCATGTTCATTAACTAATGAGCCTCTTTGAAAGACAGAAGTACAGATTGTGCCAAATATATGCTGGGTTTATAATGAAGACAAATGTCCACTTGGAGCTGAGTTCAGTCTGTGGAAATCATTTTACTCTGTAACTTTTATCACCATCTAATTAGAGTGACATTTGGTCAGTCTTGTTAGATATGGATTCAAACCGGGGACTAAGAGGTAAAAGTCCAATAAATTCTCTCTTCTAAAGCTGATAGTTATTTTTAATTGTATTTCTTTTACCATCACTGGTTTTGCTTTATTATTGTTGCGTGATTCTGGTTCTGTTATTCCCTGGAATGATTTCTCTGTCTTTCCTCTATTTTCTTCATTCTCCCAGACCAGCTGCAACCCATGGCCCTAATGGCTGCTGTGGTCAACTATAGTCAATGCTGGGGGAGAAAATTCCAAAAATAAACTGTCGGAGATGTGAGGAAATAATTATGGTAGTTGAATTGCACATTCCCTCATGACAATATGAAAAAACAAACAAACAAACAAACAAACAAACAAACAAACAAAAACTAGTTTACCCATTACTGGTTTGAAATAAAATTGCTTGATATTTTATCTGAAAACTTTAAACCTTGACATAAATCATTCTGCTTTTGTGTGTGCGGTCTCAGCCCAGTCTCAGCCTAGTGCTACATATGTTATGGAAAATATAAAAATATATAAAAATATAAAAGTAGGTATAAAGATTTACCTGATCAAATATAAGTTCTAAACAGTTGCATTTGAATTGCCCATTTGCAACATTATAGTCATTTGGAGTTTTATAATCACTAGAGAGAAATAAGCTGTGCTTAGGTGTAATTTCTCTATTCTAAAGTAGGCTGCAAGAATTGGCCATTTGTGAGAGCTGGGATTAATTTATTCTGTAGCTGCTTAGATTAAGGATATCCAAAGAAAAGAAAGATGTATCCATAGCTGCATATCATTTCTAGATATTTTCCAATAAAATTCTTCCCATTCAGTGTGAKGATTCCACCATGAAACAAGAATATAGATAAAATACCATGATGTCTTTTACAGAAATAGAGACATCTTGAAGCTTATTAGTCTTTTGTGATACATGGCTGGAAAAACCATTGAAAAGATCAGAGGGAGACAGAGATGGATGGGTAAACTGGATAGAATTAGTTAATCCGTTGCCTTCATGGTTGTTTTATGGTACACTCCTAAAATTACACTGGTAATTTTAAAAATAATAACAATAAAAGTCCATCCAAGTGTTCTAACACTTGATCCAAACAAAGATCCTAACAGTATGTATGGATCAATTTTCAATCCCAAATTTGATCTGAGACCTCAAGCTAGGACAAATAAGTGAAGATTTTTTTCTGTTTCTAAACATCAGTCAGTAGTAAATTTTAAATTAAATTATCCAGATGAAAAAAAACAAAAAATACTTGCAAAAGCACACCATATTACTTAGCAAGCACTCAAGTAAAGACTATTTTCTATGGAGCCTTAAAAGCCTTATTAACTCTAGAAGTTCTTTGTCTATGCTTGTTCAATCTTCTCTAAATATGTAGCTCTAAATATGAATGTGAGGTAAACTCAAACAAAATCAAAGTAATATTTATATTCTTATTACATCTTATCATTCCTATAGACCATCTCTTGTTAGTAAAGTGACATTCTATATTGCTTKTTGTTTTGACTACCTCGAATGGGTCCAAAGACAATGGATAAAAGCTTGGGGCAGAGGAGAAAGTTGCTTTTATTAAAAAAACCTTTTAGTTTGAAAAAGCGAGTCTGAGACCATTACCCAAATTGACAAAAGGAACAAAGTACTTTTACTTCATTATTTATCTCAGACATTTCCATAAAGATACAATAAATTGTATTGAATTATTATCTAAATTATTAAATTATCATATTATAAATTATTACCTAAACTTACTTATTTCTTTTCAGTAAGTGTAAGAAAAATCTAGAGACTAACATGCTATAGGTAACATATACAATTGATCAGATGAATTCCACTCCTTAATACAAAACAGATTTAGGAAAGCATATAAAACATGCTTTAAATTTCAGCCACTCATATAGTCATCAATAGGAATAGGAACATGGTTTAAATACACATATATCATTTATATCAAAGCGAAGTTGCTCTAGACATATTCTGTATAACTGAAATAGTAGTGGGTATAAACACATATTTTTATAGCCCTTTTATTTCTTATCTTTTTTAAAATCAATCTATTTTTTAATAAAATAATAAAGAAAATGTTTTCCAGCACAAGAACAGGGAAATGAGTTCAATAACTTAACATTCCCCTTCTCCCCACACAATCTTAAACTCATAAAAATGGTTAGGCAATGCAGTTAAGGACCTTGCAGAGTAGTCAGAATATAAATAATCACATCCAGGGTAAATAAACAAGCAGGTACATTGTTTAACGATTAATGCCCAACTCATGAATAAGAACACACAATGGAGATAGAAATATTTAATTTTGTATTACAGATCATCACAAAGAACTATCTGATAAAACACAAATGTGGTAGAGGCTCCTTAAAATGCATAACTTTCATGTATGATCAATTYTATCATCGACCCATTTTATTATTATACTGGGAGTTTGATAATGATAGAGTCAGTGATGACATGAAATATTAAAAAATGAAAAAATGTGTTTTTCTCTGCTGTATCACTGAATAAGAGTAACTGTATAGTAGATTTTCATTTGTCTACAGCCTCCTCTTCCAGCTTTTTTTTGTGTATGTGGAAGATGCACATTGCAGATGCATAGTTTGGACATGAGGAGGGTGTGTGTGTTTACAGCCATGGCTTCATGGCTACAACCCTTACTGAGCTGTAAGAATTTGCAAAAGGAAAAGAAGTAGCTCATGAAGTCTAGGAAAAACTCTACCTTTCCAAACAGAATAGTCTGATATATTTTCACTCCCTTTTTTAACAGTATTTTCTATATTTCTGCAATACTATAAAGAAAATACTGTGTCCTATTGAAAACCAGATCAGTAGAAATTGGATGAATGTTATGGTACAAAGTCATGAGATCACAGGCTGCCACTAAAAAGATCCAGTGTGCAGGAAGGAAGGAAGGAAGGAAGACGAAGGGAAAGAAAGAGAGAGAGAGAGAGAAAGACTACTACGGAGGTAAGACAATATCTCCTCTGTTAAACATGAGGTTCATTTTGAACCACAAGACTGAAGCAATGTTATCAATTTACATGACCAGAAAATATAATACAGTTCAAGTTGCTAAGATTTCTTATTACAATCCTGTCTGGTTTAGAAGAATCTTATTTTATCAGGCACAAAGTGAAAGACAACCACCAATTCCTAAGAATTTACATTCTAGTTTAAGATTGTTGACAGTGGAAGGAGGATAGGAAGTTATAGCCAACATCACATTAGATATGTGCAGAAAAAATAATATTGTGTTTACTTACATAAATAATATTGCTAACGATGAGCAAATTAATTGCTATTTATGATCTATCCGTAAAGTCACTTGCATCAGAATTAGTCTATAAAAAGATAATGAGAGGATTTTTTTTTGTATATAAATGTGTGTTTTAAATGTGGCCAAAATGGAGAAAATTTCTATCATCAATTTATCAAAAAATAGTTTTACTGATTTAACTAATGCAAAAAGAATTTCCTTTTATTAAGCTGTATTGTTAAGTATCAGCAGCCTCCATGCAGAAAAGACCATTTTTTCCTTTTCTTTTTTTCTTTTTTTTTTTCTTTTTTACAAATGGCTTTTTAAGCTACTTACTTACATAATGCTTTCTATACTTTCATTTTGTCTGGAAAAAACATCATTTCGCTTATGAACCAAAGTGATAGGTTCCTACTGAGAAAGAAGATTAGCTTTTCTTTATTTTATTGTTTCATTAAAAGAATTTGGAACTGTTAAACATTGGCTAGGAACTACGGACACTAGTTCAATTTTCAGCTATTCATAGCCTTCTTTATGATCTTAGCCATGTCACTTTTTTTTTTTTTTTTTAAATTCCTCAGTAATAACTAATGTGCTTCATTCCCTACTGTAGCAGATACATATTTCTTCTAAGTTGTCAGTGGTGATAGTGGAATATATATTTCCTCTGATGCTGATGCACAGAAAATGCAACTTAATACAGACACTATCAAAAGCTGGATATTTAACCTGTGCTTTCAGGTCTGGAGATCAGAGCAAAAGAATCATCATGAAAAGTTCATAAACCTAAACTTGCCACTGCTGAATGCTTCACATCATTACAACAATGAATATTTTGATTGTGCCCAATAGTTCAGTGATATACCAAAGATAGAATTGGTATGTCATAATGCTCACCAACTTCAGGAACAATTTGCACAAACGATCTGAAATGAAAATTTCAGGATCCAGGACACCTCAGCTTTTTGTTTTTGTACTTATATGTCCACTGATAATCATTCAATGCTCACTTAAAAAATAAGTTTCCTACTGACTTTGATGAAGCAGAATAAGTTGCTTCATATCGCAGCAATCATTAACAGTTATCTTCTTTCTAAACATTTTTTTCAAGTTTTCCAACACTTTAAAATAATCATTGTTCGAAATATCTACAACTGGTAAGCTTTCAACTATTAATGTATTTAATTTGAAATATATAAATTCAATTAAATGCCACAAAACAGTACAGACAGAAACATGGGGTGAGTGTGGGAGAAAATAATAGMGGGATATACCCTACTGCAAGAAATACTTTATCCAGAAATTATAGAGGATTCAGTATATCAAAAGAAAAATAATGTTTCCACTTTATATTAGCAAATTGCACTGCAGATGAATCTGCTCCACCTGACAATGCATGGTCCATAATTTGGGAATACATGCTTGAACGCTCTTCATCAAACTTCTGTAAAGAAACACATATCAAGATTACCCTAAGAATTTATGCCACAGCAAAAAGCTGAATAAGATTAACAGTGTGACAATTCCAGACTGTTATGAAAAAAAAAAAAAAAAAAAAAAAAAATAAAAAAAAACCAAATTTTTAAAAAAAAAAAAAAAAAAAAAAAAAAAAAAGACTAATACTGTTGCTGAGGAGGTGTTACTGATATACTTGGCATGGATCTAGTAAGGACAAAGTGTGTAAGGTAGCAAATATATTAAGCTTGTCAAGCTCTGCAAGAAAATTATGTACTGATACTCAGCCTAGCAAAAAAACTGTGGTAGATTTACTATTTTTTTTCTAAAGAGATGTGTCTATTCTGATACCTGGACTAGAAGCATCAAACCCAGTATCTTTTCCAACTTTTCAATCTTCTCAACTTTTTCAATCTTCTCAAGTAGGAACTACCCTAGTGCCAGAATATCTTGATGCAGTGATAGTATTTGGCTTGGTAGTTTTGATTCTATTATTTTCTTGACATAGGATTTTGTCCCATTGTGATTTGCCAACACAAAATAGAGAAAGGGAAAAAGAGATAACATATAGTATAAGAACCCAAGCAAGAGCTCAAAGACATTTCAAGTTCTGTTGGAGTACTTTCTCACAAAGATCCTCTTTGCACACTGCAAACATATCTAGAAGTATAATATAAAGAAGAAATATAATATATAAAAAAAGATCTTCTGACAGGCATATACCGTGAATAATCTAGCTCAGTAAATTTGTATCTTACTTATCTCTAGAAATTGCACTTAATCCAACCCAGTCAACATAATGATTGACTCTAATTTTAGYCACATCAGTAGATGTGCAAATGCGGCATAAGCAATAGGAAAAAGACCCATATTTGGCAGAAATTAAATTTCTCAAGTAAGCAACCTCAGTCTATTAAACAATTATTAATTTGCAATCTATTTTATGTAGCCATGCATATATATGTGTATATTTACGCATACATACACATGAATGTTTGTACAGATATGTGCCCACTTATAGAGGTGGAAGGGGAGGACTTTCAGTGGTTCGTAGAGTGCTCTGAGCTTCAGACAGAAGTGAGCTCAGTGCTCAAGATTCCAGMTGGAAAATAGAATAACAAGATAATTACCCTGTGATTACACAGCACTTACCTTGTGTTGCTTATGTAGCATATAGCTGACACTTACAATGTAGTTACTCAAAAATATATGTAGCAAACAATGTGCTTAAAATAAAGCTGGATCTTTTCTTCTGGCCTTTGTGGTGGTGGTGTTTTTTAAATTTAGTAATTTAACATGTTGTTCCCTTTATCAGCTCTTTGTTCTGCTGACTTATGGGAGAAACAGAAATTGGTGCAACAAATTTGCTCTTTTAACAGGTTTATTATTGCATTATTCCTTTATGGGGTCTTCTACGTAATTGTGCAAAATGATGTTATAAATCCCCACTGGAAATACTTATTCCTCTGTAGCCCAATGTCCGATGTCTAGAGGACACAAGCAGTGCGACTCCCCCATCTACTATTAGCACGCCTACATGTTCCTTTTGGTGTATTAGAGGGCAAAGCAAACAGGGAACAAGGACTAAATGATCCAAATGGATAGAGGAAAAGAGAGAGAGAGAGAGAGAGAGAGAGAGAGAGAGAGAGAGAGAGAGGATTTGAAAATAAGCCAACAAGCACTTACAGCAAAGCTAACTACCAGCAAAACATTTCCTTCACAACAAAGGTTGAATCAAAACCCTATTCCCCCAGCATATGAATTAGAAGAACAATTGTGTGATTATGATTAAAAAAAGAGCATTACACTTTATGTTCAGTTATAATTGGTATTTATGACAATTTATGTAAACAGTAATGAAGCCTATGTGATTTTTGCGGGGAAATTGCATTATGACACCAATGATCGTTACTGTTAATTTTCCTGAAGATGATGGCAATCAGCAGGCATAGTTTCATTGTAAATAGGTTAATTTAAAATTCAAACGCTGCTGGTATTTCAAAATGAGTTCACATTTGATTTCCGAAAGCTTTGGCCCTGACTCTCAGGATGTCAGGGAAAGAATGCTTTGCAACAGAAAGAAGGAGCAAATTCTCAGATAGAAAGAGAGAAAAGAGAGAAAGAAAGAGAAGGAGAAAGACAGAAGGAGAGAAAGAGAGAAACAGAAAGAGGGAGGGAGGGAGGGAGGGAGGGAGGGAGGGAGGAAGGAAGGAAGGAAGGAAGGAAGGAAGGAAGGAAGGAAGGAAGGAAGGAAGGAAGGAAGGAAGNAGGAAGGAAGGAAGGAAGGAAGGAAGGAAGGAAGGAAGGAAGGAAGGAAGGAAGGAAGGAAGGAAGGAAGGAAGGAAGGAAGGAAGGAGAGAAAAAGAGAAAGAGAAGCAGAAAAGAGGGAGGAAGTGAGGAAAAAGGGAAAGGAAAGGAGAAATGAAAGGAGAAGGGAAAAGGGAAAGGGGAAAAGAGAAATGGGAAAAATTAGAAAGGGAAAAAGGCAGGAAAGGGGAGGAAAAGGGATGGAAAGGGGGAAAGGGAGGTGAGGGAAGAGAAGGGGAAAGCGGAAAGGCAAAAGGAGGAAGGGGGAAGGGGAAAGGAGAAGGGGAAGGGGAAGGGGAAGGGGAAGGGGAAGGAAAGGATGTGTTTTGCTCCAGGAATGCTTTTGCTAATTCAGATGATTTTCTAGGTGTGCTGTGATCTACTTTGCTTTCTGACAGTTGCACTTTCAGCCCCAGTTCATTTCAAAAAGTTAGCTCATGACAGCTACAAAGCAGGGGCCAATCTAGCAGCTTATTCAGTTTAGTTATGACAGCTTTGCAAAGTGGTAGTGCAAATGAACCTTCGCAGAGACATCATGTTGTTTCCTTATACAGTAGTCTAAAACTTACCTATTGGCATGGCTTGCTTCTCAGCAATATGTTTGATCACCTAAAAAATTGTTTCTAAGTACTTCTATTATTCCCACTACTGTCCAATATGAGGGTCTTGTGCATATGAGTATAATCAAAATCCCAGCACTGCTGTGTGAGGCAATGCAATATCATCTCCTGTTTCACAGAAGGGAAATTGAAGTACTAAAACCTGAATTTTTAGTTCGCAGCCTAACAAAAAAAAGGAAACTGCGGGCTTTATGAGTCCCAGGCAGAAAGAAAACCAGCATCCGGTTACACTTAGAGCCCCCGAGATTAATGACTCCATAGCCTTCTCTCTCCACCTGAATTATCCAGTTCCTTCTGTATATATATTTTTCTAAACTGTTGCAAAAGGTCTTTCTGCTGTTTTCAAGCTCCTCTACCAAAGCTGTTCAAAGCTGTTTGAAAGCATTTTCTTATCCTTCACTTAATTTGAATACATATCTCTAAATGATATATTTCTTCAGAAGTAGACAGAGAATAAGTAAGCTTGGAAACCAGCTCAGATAAAGACAGCGATGCCACCTTCTACATATCTTCAGCACAAGGTCGCTTCCAAGGACGACATTAACAACTTGTTCCCAATCTAATGACACATTTAGATTAGAGTTTGCAATGTACATAGGCAGCTTTTTTTTCATTCCTCTGTTCATTGCCAGATAAGATGTTTGATAGGAATCTCTACTGTAACCTTTCAGAATTCATTTATTTAGGGGAACTAAATAATGAAATGCCAAATGAATTAAGAATGATATTTCTTATAATATCAARTGAAGACAATTTAAATAGTCCATATGCACAAGCTCCCAGAGATGAATGATCTGTTCATTTGTTAGTGTAAATGGGATGCATTTATTAGTTATTATTTGCTGTGGCTTGAGAATTTTTTAGGAGTGAAATTCAGCCATGTATATGGGATGTGACAAAAGAATATCATATAACTGTATTTTGATGGTTAGAATGAGTGTATTGTTTGTGAAGGAAGCTTATTTTTGCTGTCTTCATGTGCATGGATTTTATTCAAAATTCTTGGTCCTTTTCAAAGGGAATTAGGCATCTTATTTTTCATATATACTATTAGAAATCCTAGTCACATACTTTTACAGAGACAGTTATTGATAAAATACAGGTGAGAAGTGCAAACACTTTTTTTTTGTGTGGAAAAAAATAGCATATAGGCTCAAACAAAATAATGATAGCAGACTATATATTCAGCTGATACATAAAACACAGATTTGAAATCCTTGCTCTCCTTAAAGAACCTATGGCAGTTTCTGATTTTTTTAGCTAAATGAATCTTTGTAGGGCATTTGATAAAAAATGACAGGCATGAGTACATAACTGGTAGAAATCTGGGAATGCAAATCATTTCCTTCTGAGTTTTGAAAGTGACAATAAAAGTGCCTGAATATTAGAATAGAATAACACATGGAGCCTTTTCAAGTAACATAACTTTAAATTTTAAATGGAGCAATTCAAAAATCAACAATATGATAATAATATTTATTTTTATTACTTATTATGGTTGAATTTAGGGTTGCAAAACAGAAATAGGATCTCATATAAAGCCAAGAAAATTAAGAAATTTTCTCAGAAAATACTTATAATTTATGCATATAAACAAAAATAACAAAAGAGTCAGTGGGTAGAAACTAAGGAAATCATCTCATTAAAAGCTTTCTGTTTACATTTAATTCTGACATTACTTTCATTAGCTACACATCTGATATTGTACATCACAATTTTCCTCATAAAACACTATCTCAAGAAGAGAGGTCCTATAGAGAACAAAATTAGTGTGCCTGATCTAAAAACAAATGGAAGAATTAAAATAGCATGTAGATGTTTCTCAATATTGACCTAATGTCCTGGATATCTTAAATCTTGATAAGATTTATCCCATATAAATGTAGTCAATCAAAGAAGTTGGATCTGGTGTCTAAGCTAGGAATAACAGTTCCTGCTAGTTGACAGTGAAAGACAGCAGCATCTACAGAGTGGTTCATCTCACCTTCTTCAATACTGAGTGGTTACCTTTAGACCTGAATGAACCCTGTGTTGGCCATCAGTACATTGACCGCACTTAGCAACCTAGTTAAAATTGCATTCCTAGCTTTGATATAGATAAGTCAAGCAGCATTAAGACCTTTTTTAGCCTGATTAATTTTTTTTTTTGTATGGTTTAGCAAAACCACACATTTATCTAAATAACAGTAATAAGCAGTACTTCTATGTAGAATGAGATATTTAGGACTAACAYAATGACATATTACGGAGAGATAGAAGCCAGGTACAACATCAGAAGCCCTGAGAGCAGAGACATAGGACATGGTGTAGAGAAGCACAAGAGYGGGGTCATAAGAGAGAGAGCGCAGGCTGGTGTTGGAGATACCACAGCTTTAAGCAACTGACCAGTGTCTGCCAGAGAAACACAGAACTAGGGCTGGACAAAACTGATTTCAAGAGCAACGAAGAAAAGAAAGAATCTCTAGTACATAAAATGCACTATGTGTAATGAATCTGTATCTAACCTGTAGCTGCAAACAGAAGAAGGGAAAGATTTACAGGCATGTTAGGAAACATATAAAAGACATCCACATGGATTCTAGGGGAAGGAAGAGGAAACCATCAAGACTCTTAAGATTTCGATTGTACAAACAGTAAGTTCTTGGCTCTATCTTTATATAAGTTGTGCTTCCTTTTTGCCCATAAGCAAAAATTTGAATGCAACGGTATATTTGTTTTTCTTTATGCAATAGATGCACATGTTGATCAATAATTCGTCTGCCTCATGCTAAGGAACATGCTAAGGACTTTATATAGTATGAAGCCCTGCTCATAATCTTTATTTATTTATTTAAGCCTCTTCCTCTAGGTATCAAGACTGYAGTTGCCATTTCTCTATCCAGAACCACCAACATCTCTATGCTCAGGCACAGAGGAATACTCACCAAGGTATTCCTAAGAGGTGGAATTCTGTGACTGGAGTTGCAATCTTCAGGTATAAGACTAAATCTTTAATGAACAACATAACCCTCTATACTAAGAGCAGGTTTAAGTTCTAAATGCAAACTTCTGGCTAGAACCCCCCAACCTATTAGATGATATTATCCCACTGAGAAGCCAAACTCATTTTTATTCTGACCCTGTTTTACATGCACAAACATGAAGTCACAAGCAAGGAGGTAAAAGCTTTTCCTCCTTGAGGAAATGAGAAGATTTATTTTAGAACAGAATTCATAGGCTAAAATAACTGCCTTAAAATGGAAGATTCACCAGATTTGGGATATGGACTGAAGCTCTTTTTTTTCCTCATCAATGCAAAGGACTAAGCTAACTTTAGAAATGTAACACTATCTGCAAATCTCCCAGCCTCTTTTGAGTCTTAAAAATATACTTCTTATGCCTGTGCATGTCACAAAACAGAGGATCCTTAAATCTGTAGAGGGATAAGGGATAGTTTTGATTATGTTTCCACCATGATCACTATTGAGTGACAAAGGTTAAACTGCTTTAAAAATTAATAATATTGCTGAGTTGAGTTGAGACTGAAATTCTATTTTTTTTTTTTTTCCTTTCATTGTTCCTTCCCTTTCACATGCCTGTCTTTGTTCAAACAACCTAAGCACACGTATTTGTAGGTTGCTGGAAATGAGGACAAGAATTTACCTCTTAATGTCATTGGAATTGAATGTTGTGAATGGATAATGGTCTCCAACAGACAGCGAAAATAAGTACTCAAGCAAAGCAGACATGTTTATTTTCAAAGCTGGAGACCATTTTTCAATCACAATATTCAATTTCTTTTTTATTAATGCCATTACTGCATCATGGTTCACTGCAAATGAATGAACAAATAAATAAAATAAATGAGAGTGACCTGACAGACTGATAGAAAATCAGACGTTGGTTTTACTAGTTGAAAGAGCAAGTAATTACAACAGCCGCTGCATAGGTAGAAACCTTCATCAATTACATAACTTTGGGTAGAACCAAAACTTGATTTTGGCCACCTGCATATCAGAACTTCCTCCAGGGCACTATTCTTTCCTATTTTTTCAACAAGTTGCTCATCAGTTTATTAGTATCTATTTAACRAAACTTAAATAATAGCCACCTGAATAATTCATTAGTAATGGACTATTGGGATATGTTATCTCCCATATCAATTATTTGTAAACAGAAACACATGTACAGATAGGAAGCTCAAAACATAGCTGTTAGGAACCTCATCAGCAATGCAGTAATTGAAAAGAAGTGGAAGAGAGAATTATATTTTAACACTATTGCAAATTACTCCTCCTTCTTTTATTTTTGGTCAAATCTCAGTGATGTTTGAAATTAGCAGTGCAGGATTGGTAGTGAAATGACCTCATGTTGTGTTCACCTCTCATTTTATTTTTCTTTTCAGTACAAAAGCATGGGGAAGAGGAAAGCGGGGCTGAGCTCTAATCCTTTTGAAAATGTTGTCTGTACAGACATCACGATTAAGCCAACTTCAAGTCTCTACAAGCGAAGCCATCCCCTCCATCCACATGAGACCTTTGTGGGATTCACCCTCCGTGTGTACCATCTGCCCAGCATGAGCACAGGTGAATAAGGACATACAGCTAACAAAGCAAGGGGAGTTGTTATTTATTATTCATCAATCTCCAGGGCTTCTTTGCCACTCACAGTTAGCGTACTTGCTACAGATATTATTTACCATTTGACAGTTCAATTCAGGTACATTTAACGGAGCCAGTACTTGTAGCTAGCACTCATGTATACCGGAGCAGCCAGTATCTCTCAAGCATGACATGCACATTATAGTACAAATACAAATGAACAGACCCTGTTGCAAAGAGCTTACAATCTAATATGAAAGAGAGAAAGAGCAGCAAGGTGGGACAGAAAGAGTAAAGCAGAGAAATATTGCTAACCCAAAGTGTTTGCAGATCACCTGTAAAACTTGATTGGCTCAAGGTCATATATACACATGATATAATGCAATAGTGCTATTGTAATGATAATGTTACATCTATTTGCATAAATTCTGAAGTGTTAATTTTGTCCCAGATAGTTATATATTGTACCTGCCTTCCCTGTACACCCTGAAAAAAAAAAAAAAAAAAAAAAAAAAAAAAAAAAAAAAAAAAAAAAAAAGTAAATGCCCTAATAATTCAAGAGAGAGAAAACTTGACTCACAGAGTACCATGGAACCCAGTGGGCTACATACAAGAGGGCCAAGAAAACTGGTCAATGCTCTTTAAAGGCCCTCTCAATCATCTATGAAATATTACAGTGACCCAATAAAGTCCTCAGTGACTAGAGAATGGTAAATATTGTACTCCTCTTCAAAAAAGATCATACCCTGAGTAGCTCTGTGTGACTAACTTCAGACCAGCACCAAGCAAGTAGTTGGAACAGAGACATTCCCATGAGCTCTCTTCCAAACTTGTCTAATCTGTGATCTTGTGATCCAATGACAACAAAGACCATGACTACCTCTTGGTAGAGACACAACATCTCTAATAAGTTGTTAATTCTTCTTCTCAGATTTATGAGGATTTATTTTGCATGACAAAAGTTAGCTCCAAAAATTGGATCACAAAAAGAACTAGGCTAAAGTTTCTAAAAAATTTCCTCAAGCTTTTCATTTTAACTAATAAAAAATGTATTTGACTCATATTTGTGAAAAACTTGTATTCTCACAAACATGTATACATACAAATATATAAAGTAAAAAATATAATTTTGTCAAATGCTTTATCTGTTTGATTGAAAGGAAGAGGAGAGATTCCATATTCTTTGGGGAATGAAAATACATGTTCATAAACAAGAAAATACAAGTAGTAAATAGTAACAGAGAAAAGGGATAGGGTCACCAATGTAAACCCTAAGTCTGCAACTAAAGTAGGGAGTGTTGAGAAGTGTTGACAATAAGACCTGAGAAGTGGTATCAAGAAAACCTTGCAAAGGACCAGTCTACAGGACTATATAGACCTCTGCATTTTAATTAAGCTCAAAAAATCACTGCCTTGTCTGGGACACAGACTGGAAGGTAAGATACCCTGGACATTGAAAGAGATTCAATAACCATTTTTATTTATATTTTGACTGACCTATTGAATTTGAGTGTTTGGTATTTTAAATGCCTAATTATAATTTATTCTAATTTACTCTAACTTTCTCACAGTTCACCTTTCTATTTTCTATGAGGACTGCAAGCATAAGAGAAAATTTAGGAAGAACCACAGCAAATTCTTAGTTGTCCTGAGGTTCTGTATCACGTCCTGTAATATTCATAATTCAATGAATAAAACATAACGTATAATATAAAGTATATAATGTCTGGTTTATTTAGAAAGAGTAGGAAAAAAAGGCAAGTGTATAGTAATGATAATATAAACAATCTGACTCCTTCGGTGGTGATATACATTCCAAATAATTTCATGAAAATAAAGGAGCCCAAATGTAAATGAGTAATTCTTCTCTGCCAATCATTTTAACTTATCTTATACCATATTATTTCTTTGTGCAACCTCCACTGCACCGTGTGCATTTAATGAAGACATTCAATATTGGCTGGGCTTCTGAATCCCAGACATCTCCGTTGAGTGCCACTTGTTATTACCCCTGTTTTATGGTGTTCGCTTAGTTTTCAGTAAGTGAAGCTGAGTTCATATCTCAGCCAATTTGAACTAATTTTTTGAGACACAGTATCAAATGATTTACTAAAATCCAAATATATTATGCCAAATGCATTCCCTTCAGCCACTAATTTTGTAATTCTGTCATAAACAAGCAATCAAGTTCATCTGACAAGATTCGTTCTCCTAAAGCCCTGCTGCTTATTTATAATAACCATCTACAAATACATGAAAGATGCATACACCAAAAACRGAAAGAGGCTGGATTTTGCAAGATATGGAAAGATGCAATTTAACAAAAATAAAAAGCAATGCAAAGCAATTCACCAGTTAGATGAATAGCACTCTGAAATGGACACTAAAGAGTGGTAGATTATATAACTTTCTTGCTTATTTTTAAAGATTTTAGATTTTTTTCTTAGATTTTAATAAACACCATGTATTTTAAGCTCCTTGATTCTTTTTTGTGTACTTTGTATTTTCTCTGTGCTTCCCATGAAGTCTATGTGTGACTAAAATAGTTTTCAGAGGGTGTTTTTCTTCAGAGATTGGAGAAGAAGCAGAAGAAATAGTAACAAAAAAGCATAAAAGAAATAAAAACATACAAAAAACAGTAATTAATGAAAAAGGTTATGTAGCAATTTTTCTTTCAGAATTAAAAATGGTTTTTCTTTAGTGATTTAAAAAATAGTTTAAAAATAATTTTTTTTAGTAGAATATCTGTGATGATAATACTAGAGTTACATTTCAACTCTGTTTCGGAACTGACAATATTAGCAATTCCTATATCTTACAAGGCAGTGTACCATGGTAGCTTCAGACTGTACTATAGATACTATAGTGTTATGTATGTGCTACAGGTATAAGAAACATATTAATTTTCCTAGCTGGAGGAGAGGTGGTTAATAACCTTCTAAACCTAAATTATACAATTTTGTTTGAGATAAATGTCTAACGAGATAGGAAATGTTCTCCTTATTTGAAGATCATAGTCTAGAAAATAGTCTAGAACAACTCTATCTCTGATATGAGATACATCTATATCAGATACATAATTATTCAAAAGGAAATTATTTATATTCATTCGTTCAATAAGTATCCTATTTACAGTTTCTATGAAATTACTGAATTATGCACATTGTATATCCAGTTCTTACAGAAATAACTACAAATTAGTTTCTATGATCAACTGAATTGCTAATATTTCCAATTATTTGATCTTGATTTTTATCAAGAAAAATAATAATGTGTTTTGTTTGTTTGTTTATTTGTTCTTATTAACAAAATGTCCAGAAAATTTACAAATCCAGTTGTGGTTTACAACAGAAAGAGTTTAGAGGTCAAAAAAGCAAAGCAAGTTGTGACTGACAAGTAATCAAAGGTATGGATTTGAAGCTAATCAAAATACAAAAGGCCTAAATTAATCTGAGAGCTGATCACAATTTTTTGTAAGTGAAATATTGACTTCTTGCAAACATTAAAAAAGTCTGCAAACTGTTCATAACATTTCAGCTATTTCTCTTAATTTTATCTAAGAATAAAATTTTTCACTTTTCATAGGATTATATTTTTTGCACAAAATTCCTCTCACTCACACTACAATGATTTACCAATAAATGCAATAATCTCAAACAGCCTTTATTTTCCCATAAAGCCTTTTGTTATAATTCAACTTCTACATCTCTTCAGATGATAATTTGCTTAGTAGCGTCTAGCTTACTTCTTCTCGTACAGATTTTTCCCTGCATTGCAAATTCACCTTCTAGTTAGCTACATCATTTATTTGTCCTCCCATCTATAAGATAGCAATTGAGATGCCCGTTAATATTCCTTCGTGTTACAGAAGGACCTTTAGTGAATACCTTGCACTTCACCTCTGCAGATTTGCTGGCCTCTGGCTTTGCAGTGTTTCAAGTAACTGCACTGTTGGTAATGCACGGAAGGAGATTCCCATTCTCAAATAAAACACAATAGTCTTTTGCCTTAAAAACACAAAACACTTCTGGATTTACAGGGTAATATTGTTCCTTTCAATTGTCAGAACACTTTAAACACATTTCATGCTTCATGTCACCCATTACTATATAGCAACCATCTGTAGTGATAAATAGTACTTTTAACAGTTCACAGAAACATTAAACCTCAGGCAATAAGTATGGGATTCACCTCACCTAACTTTAGCCATCTAAAAATTAGATAGTTAATGTAAGGTAATCATGTAAAACAATTTTGTTGTTAATAGAAAGGAGAGAGCATCTTTACAGGGACATTCATCCCATCCTAAAATGGGTTTTAAGATAGTAGGATGTCTTTTTCTTATAGAGGCTTGTGGCTCACAATTACTTTACAGGGTGGCATGATGACTACTGTAGACTAGACAGTTAGACTATAGATGTCTAAATCTGGACAAATAAATCCTACTACGCATTGAGTAGGAAAGAGAAAATGAAAGATAAACAAACTACTTGCATTTGATTGATTCTTGGACTTCTCATTATTACTATGATATTTCACATGATCTTGTATATTCAATTTAGTGGCTTTATGCCAAAATCTTCTTTTGCAAATTTTGTCTCCATTTTTTATTTTGCTTTAGTTACATCTTTGATTTTTAACTGGTGAGTGGGTGAGTGGGCCACTTAAAAAACAGTCCTTCAATGGGATTACTTAGTGTGCATAAGACTATTTACCTTATTTCTGATATAAGCAACCAGAGTGTATTTTAATACAAYGGAATGCAATGAAATAAATTCAATTCAAACAAATGAAGAACAGAACTAAGAAATAAAGGACTTCACTGTGGGAATCATTAACTCTGCTTATAGGGGCTATAGTGGGCAAATAAGTCGATACAAAACCTCCAAGCCTCCAAGCTATAGTCAAAAACACTAATGCAATACTTGACTGTTTAAACAGATGAGTAGCAGCAGGGATTGGTTTAACATTTTTATATGACAAAGATAAAATAGATTGTGGAATTTCTTTTTATTAATACTCTTAATGCACATCTTTCGGAAACAAAGATGAAAAATCATAGAACACASAGAAAAGAACTACAAAAATGATGTAAGAGCCATGAAAATGCCTTACAGTGAGATATTAAAAGAGCTCTACCTATTTACTTTATCAAGAAGAAGACTGAGAGATGATTTGATTGGAGTGTCTAAGTACCTTCACAGGGAGAAAACACTAACTACTAAAAAGCTCTTTAATCTATCAGAGCCTGGCATAACAAGAGCTGATGTCTGAAGCTTAAGCCAGACAAATTATAAATAAAGCACAATATTTTTTAACAGTGCAGGTGATTAACCACTGGAACAAACTGCTAAGGGAAGAAGTGGATTCTTTTTTGTCTTGATACSTTTAAATCCATCTTGGATGTCTCTCTGGAAGATTAAGTGTCTCTTGAAACAGGTAAGTTCAGAGTGAGACTTGAAAGAGAAGGGAAATGTTCAGAGAAGGGCGGGAATATCTGTTAGTGGGCTTGATGTGGAGTTATTCGATTGAAAATTAGGACTTAAAGTATTCAGGAAGTCAGCTTTAATGATCCTATTGTCCTCCCAGCTTTCAAATTCTGTAAATCATGCAAATTGTAAGCAAAGGCCAGTTTCATTCAGAGCGTTATTGAATACAATATGTCTTAATACAATATGTCTCCAGCTGAGACATAGAGTCCATCACAGTAGAATTAACTGGTCTATCAGGGATCTTCATTTCTGAATAACAGTGAGTGGGAAATATCATTTGCTTGAACATTTTCTAGATTTTAGACATTTTCTTGTTCTGCTTAAGAATAAGTTAAAGGGCATTTGCAACTCACACATCTGTCAACATTTTGGGCAATTAAGCTGTATGAACCAGTCTGCGTGGTTTTCCTGCCACCTGACATATAATGAAATCATAATCACCATGATGCAGCAGGGCAATGATAGAGTGTCATCAGGACTTTGGTTCTGAAATGGCATTTCACATGTATGTTTGCCTCATGTTGTGAAATTATATATATATTCATGTACACTGTATGCTTAGACATACAGGAGCAGTGTAATTTGTATGAAAGTAACGGTGCAAATCAGACGATTCTGGCATGGAGAAAGGTGTTTTGTGACTGCTGCAGGGAGCCGAGGAAGCATTGACCCCAAAGGAAGAAACAAAGTCTCTGAAGGTAAAGTTCTTACAGAAAGTATATATTATTTACATTTGAATATATGTTCAGCTGGACAAAGTACATTSAGGTATATGTTGTACAATATTGTGTGCACACGTGTCTTCGTGCAGTGAAGTGGTCTTCATTTGGATTAGGTCCCTGTGTGCTGCTGTAGCTGCTTTTGCTTGTCCGGGTATATGCTATGCTGTAGTTATATATGAAGGAACAGCTTTTAAAAAGAAATACATGTGTTTATGCACGATTAGCTGGCTAAGAGTTTTATTGCTGTCTSTTAGAAAGAATGTTCTTTCTTGTCTCCCCAATATGCAAACATGAATTAAACTAAACTGGCAATTGTAAGTTGCTGCTGCTGAGCAAGAGCATCAGGACAGAAACTATGAGCAGAAGGTTTTTTATTCTATCTTGCTTTGTTTTTTATTTTCTTCCTTTCTTTTTCTGCCCTTCTTTTGGCTTAAGACAGGTTTAGAGGCCGGTCTTTCTCCTCTGCACTCCACTGGCTGTTCCAGCCTGGAGCTAGCTTGTTTTAACCTACTTAGGCAGTTGAGTGCTGTCAGTCACCACTTCAGAATCAATGCTTGCAGATGTGAGCTTGGATGCAATGCTATTTTCCCCTGCAGTAACAAGCAGTTAATGGATTTTATTTTAATTATTCTAACTGCAACATCTTGCACACACACACAAAAAAAAAAAAAAAAGGAAGAAAGTTATGGAGGTTGCAGTTGATTTGCAGATAAACACATGATCACCAAAATAAGGTGAAATCTTTGAAACAGCACTTCCGCATCCAAGTGCAATATCCATAATGATACAAATCATAAATTCATCCTATAGGGAATTTGTTTGCATGAACCTGAAATGTCAGTTCATCAGGATTTTGCTAAAGGAAAGAAATACTCAGCAGGTCTGTTGTCAGGGGAGTGTGGTTTACATATTAAAAAAAAAAAAGCACACACACACATCTACATTTGGAAAGTCAGATCATTATTATTATCGTTGTTATTAGCATTATTATTTCTCCTTAAATGCTTCTCCCTGCTTTGGAGGGATAATCATGATTGAAACTTGTCCTTAAATTTACATTACTTTGCACACCTTTGTTTTTGCATTCAGCTGGCAGCATGCAGCTCCCCCCCAGATGCTGCTGGAATTTGAGGAGAAGCAGGAGGGAGCGTGTGGGAAGTTACTGATCCCAAAGCCAGCACTGACTTTTCTTAATATTGTCAGATACACTATTATTGCCCCTCTGAGGTCTTAAGCGCATTCTAGACAGTCTCAACACTAGTTTTAACCCTAGTCCTTAGGAAATATCAACATATGAGTGTGAYAGCTCTTGTTTCCAATGATGGGTAAACAACAACAGAGCTTTGTAATGGACATAACTAGGATACGGTGTCCCTCATTCCACCTTTTAGAAAGTAATGTGGGGTTCGGGTCATTGTTTATGAAGAACTCTTTTTATGTCTTGACATGTAAGCTAAATATCTTTGCTTCTGTATAGTCCATAATCAATGGAGAACTATGGACTAAGCTCTGTTGCCCACACAAACATCAAGTATCAGTTAAGAGGCCTTAAGGTATCCCATTTATATCCACTGCTTTAGAAAATGTGTCTTTCTGTGTTTACTGTGTTTACTGTGGTGCAGTTGCATAGTTGTAGCTCTTGGGTGCTCCGGAGCATCTTAAATGACACATAAATTCAATGTGTGGACACAGTTAGTGGAGCCARCCAAGTAACTGGAGAGCTATTTGAATGGTAAAATATAAGTATCTCTTCCAGGATAAAATGAGCATCTCTCTGAAAGGTCTTGACGTCGATTACAGAGTTCTTTGGGCTTTGTCATTCCAACTCATCAAAACAACCTAAATGTCTGAATATGAAGCTGGCTGGCACTATGTGGGATTGAATCAGGCCCTACAAATAGACATGCAGTAGCATTAGTGCTGCCCTAGAGCATCCTGCCCAGCATTCATTCCCTGAAGCTTCTACCAGCTCTTTGTCAATTCTGCCAAACTATGAGGTTGTCTCTATACACCATGACATCTCAAAGGAAAGTAAGTGCATATGCATGGGCAACTGAATTCAGCCCTAATTCTCTATTTATTGTGATTATCTTTTAATGACATGTTAATTTCCAGCTGAGATAAACACTCAAATCTGCGTATGCCCATTCAGAGATCACTGTCTGAAATGAAGGTGGTGCAAACAGGCATTTAGAATTAAAAAAAAAAAAAAAAAAAAAAAAGAAAAAGAGTGGTATGTCTTAATTAAGCTAAAAGAACAAGCTCTTTTAGCATTATGCTTCCCAGTCCTTTGTAGAACTAAGATGAAGGCAAATGTTAAATTTTAAATTTATTTAGTGGCCTAATTTAGATTACTCAAAGATATTGGAAATAAAGACTTTCATTTACTGGTGACTTAAACTGATATGTAATTAAACAGGAATATATAAAATAACACATGGCTGAAAGCTGGAGGATTGAAAAAAAAAGAAAGATGATTTTTGACAGTCAAAATCATTAGTTATTGGAACAAACTACAAAGAGAAATGAGTTTTTATTAGTTATTGGAACAAACTACAAAGAGAAATGAGTTTTTTATCTCTGTTTCTTCTTATAGGAAGAGATACTGCTCTGAAAGATAGGTTAGAGAAAGTAGAAGCGAATGTGCTCATTACACTTAAGCAACATAGTGCATATAGGGTGCCATGACAAGACCTATGCAATGCAAGTGTTGAATGCAGCCACATGGACACTCTTGTCTTTAAATTCCAGTAACTTTTCATTTACGCAAAGATGATTGCAGTAAATCATAAGCAAATGTGCTATGAAGTTCCCCCAGAAGTTCTATTAGACCCCCAACCTAGTGCAAAAGCATCAGTCATTACTGTGAAAGAAAAAAAAAAAAATCGTGAGTTTTCACATATCTCCTTGAGCTTTCTACGGAAACTGGCAGTGGGATTGCCAGTTTATATCAACCTGTGGCAGGTTGATGAGAACATATCTCCACCTCAGGGCTTTCCCATCCTATTCAGCTTCAGGAATTTTTTTAAGAAAGAGTGCCAAGCAGTTAACAAGGTGCAACACTTTTGATCCCTTGCCATCTGGGTTGGATCTGATCTGGTCATCTTACACAGTTTGTAAACAATACTCCAATCTGGCTAGTCCATCTATGTTGAAGAATAATTCAGAGTAACTTAAAAGGAACACATTCATCACAATGTATCACAATTTGTCAGAATGTTCTACAATTTCAAAGTTGAAACTATATTCTAGAAGCTAAGGCAACCTTCCCCTATTGGATATACTTATATAAAGCATTTCATTTTAGCCCTTAATAATTAATTAGCCCTTAATAATTAATTCATTTTATCTATAACGGGCTTTTCCAGAGAAGGGGAAAGAGGAGGGAAAAAAATGGGGAAAAGCAGGATGCAAATTTCTGTGACACAAAAGGACAGTTGAAGTCTTTTGAATCTTTTTAGTGATTGTAGGAACAGAGCACATACACTGTTTAAACATGTTTTATTCCTGGATCGAAATTTTGTATTCATATTTAAAAAAAAAAAGTCATAAAGAGAGGAAAATGTTATTAATTCAAGAAAAAATAACAGCTGCATCCCAACATTTCTTCTTTCTAGTCAACACACTCCAAGTCCTCTACTTGGCTTCCTTCCATCTACTGCTGGTGTTTAAAGTTGGCGAACAGCCTCATCCCCATGTGTCTGTAAATGCAAAAAAGAATTTGGAAGTCCCTGAAATAACTCATACCAATTACTCATAAAAGAAGTGCTACCCAGGAGTCCTTCCTTATTTCTCCAAGGATCCTGAGTCCGGTATCATTAGAAATATTTTCGGAAGCAAGAGAGCGATGACACAAAAAATCATTAGGACACTACAAAATATGCAAAGGTTCTGAGTGTTTAAAGTCCTCCCCCCCGCCTCGCTTCTTTTTTTCAAGAAATGTATTTATTTTAATTTACATTTAGATTAGGTTCCCAGCAGCAGATGGAAGAAATTTAAGTCAATTTGCAATAGGAGACAGACATTCTAGCCAATGAAAAAATCAAAGAAAAATAGCAACTATCTCTTGCTCTCCTTTTGGACAATCATCTTTAAAATAATCTGCATCACGGGGGAAAAAAAAATCTTTCTAGGACCAGATGGGCTCCACGCCTTAGTGGTGACAGAAGTAGCAAAAAATGCAGAAAAAGAAACCTGTTCATAGATATATTTAAAATCTCCTTGGAACAATAGCAAGCAGTCTGGCATAGCTAAAGTCTGTCTGTCTTACAACAAATCAAGAAATTTGGCTAAACAAAACAATTATTTTGATTAAGGCAGGAATGTGATGATTAGGATTCCTGTCTAGTCCAAGCAAAACTGACTTTCTGTGTGTGCAGCAGATCCATCTTTCCTCAATTTGGATACTACTAAGAAACCCGAGTTAGAAGCATCCCCATCACAGGTTCCCTTTCTAGACTCAAGGAAGAGATAAGCACCTCTTGCCAATGATTCAATGATTCAGTGCTCTAGCCAATGATTCAGATTTAAAATCGGAATTAAGTACTAGAGGAGACTATCATTCTCCAATGACTACAGTAAGAAGCTATTCTCCAAGCATATAAGAAAAAAAAAAGTGTGATGAATATGGGCTATAACATTCTTGTCTGTCTTGTCTTTCCCACATGTAATACTGTAGTATGAGATAAGTCACTATAAAATATGGATTAGGGATAATAAAAGTATTCATCAGGGCTGTTTAAGGACACAGTCTTCAACCCTCACTGGACCATGAACAATAATGCTAAGCAAATAACCTGTCATAGAAAACATCACACTTCCATTTAGCTATTCAAATGGACTATAGTACCAGTGACTTCCTGTCATCACAGGTAATATCAAAGAACTTCTTGGAATCTGAGACATTTCCTCGTGTCAGGAGGATGCCTCGCAGGCCCCCCGAGTGCTGCAGTCCACCTTCTGTTCCAGGTAGAGCTGACTGTCATCGTCGTTCCTTACAGATGTTTCTCTAATCTTTTCTCAAGGGCTGTCAAAGGTAGACATTGCACAGCTTCCACAGACAACCTTTTTCTATTGCTTCTCTAGCCTTACTGTCAAGGGCTTTTCCTAATATGTAAAGCAATTTTTCTCTGTTGGATTTTAAAACTCTTTTTTCTTTCCCAATATATCAGCACAATGAAAATAAAGGTTATTACTTTCTTTGAAGCAGCCCTTTAGGTGTTTGAAGATTCTGATTGTGTCCTGCCTCAGGGTTCCCTTAGGCTGAGCAACATCAATTCAATCTTTCCTTATAGCTTTTAGGTGCCTGATTATTGGTCTTCCTGTTCCCTTATATTTGTTCTGAATGGCAGCATCCAAAGTGGACAGTGTTCTAGTTGAGATCCAAAGCTGAACATGTCTTGTAGGGATGGCCTACAGTTATGCATCTCAGCATGATGTTTACCTCTATTATGGCAAAGTCATATCTTTAGCAATATTCATCTTATGACCCATGAAAATATTTTTCCCCCCATTGAACTGCTAGATGAGCCATCCTATATTTTCATAATTGTTGACTTTATATATAAACAATTGTATATGCTTCCACTGAAGTGAGTTCCTTTTTTGAACATGTATTTCAAATTCAACACCATTTTGAACACTTTTGCAACAATTTTAGCATTTACTTAAATTTTTCACTTGCAACCCCTCCTCTTGTGGTGTCACCTACGAATATAGCAAACATGCTCTAAACTTTCTCATCCAGTTCATTAAGAAAAGCACATTAAGACCCAGATATATAGGGAATCAGTGACATTTCTTTCCCATATGAAGATGAGAACATTAAGAAAGACAAATTCTGGAGTTTACTTTTCCTTTTCTACTCTTACTGGATTACTTTATAAGCCATGACCTTATAAATATTAATATTTATGATATCATTAGATGGCATTCAATGCTATATGGCATAGTTTCCAGGTTGTGCTGGACTAATAAAACCCTGATATGCACTGCAAGTGACTACCTTCATGCAATTCTTTCAACCAGCTCTTAACACTCAGTATGTAAATTATGCTTGTTTATTTTGCCAATTTACGTCCTATTTAAATCACACTGGAATTTGGCCTATTGAGTTCGTGTTAATCTGTCTTGCAGGATTAGGCCTACATTGGACAGAAAGAAGGAGGAGGGAGGAGGAGAGGAACTGAAAAAAAAAAAAAAAAGGTCTTCCTCAAAACATTTTTACACAGAGCAAAAACATAAGCTATGTAAAAATGCTTCTTTAAATTTCTAACACACTCTCCAATTTAAACACTTATTTCCAGAGGGTTAATTAGTGTATAATTCTTCTAGCAAGAGGAAAATAATTTCCTTCCAAGCTTGAATTTGGCATAAACAATCTACATTATATTTTCATTACAACTGAACATATTAATCTTATTTTATTTTATTTTATTTAAAGTAGATGTTTTTAATGGATAAGGAAGAAATGCATGAGGAAATACAAGTTTCAGTTCATTTTTTTCTTCATTGCTTGTATAGAAAAGCACACCTACATTTAAAAAGTCAGCTTTTACAGATGCTTATGCATCTGTCTAATCTTACTAAAAAGACATTTGAAGTCCATAATTCAGATAAGTAGCACTGGGTATTATTTACTGAATGTATTACATGCAAAGATGGTAACAATGCATATACTCGAGGTTTTCATTTTTCTTTTAACTTTGACATTCAACACCCATTTCTTTCTTCTTTTCATCTGCTTCAGGCTTAGTTATTTTTTCTTTTTCTTTTTTTTTTTTTCCAAGCTTACCAAATAAGGGATTTTTTTTTTTCCTTGCCATAGAAAGCAAGCAAAGAGACAAAGAAATATTTAGGTGGAACTTGTCAGCTTTTTATCGGTTATATGCTCTGACAGTTCTCTGTAAATTTAGCATGTTTCCTCCCCAACCAGATCTACCTGTAAATGGACTTCCCATGCACTAGCACTATACAGTAATGGGCCAAATTTAGGCCTCAGTCACTGTACTTCCTCCTGCACCATCTTTCCTCCTGACTGCTGCAGATATTTTCCATAGAGGCAGGGCAGGGAAAAAAAGTGGTCCTTATCTATGTTTTTCTGGGTCTCAGGCTGGCCCATGGGCAATGAGATACAGTGAAATTCAGAGCATTAAGAAGCAGGAAAGAGGAGAGAAAATTATTAAGGTGCAGGTTTGAGAATTGAGAGTATGCAAACAAATTAACACCATCTGGACCCAGGAGCTAAACCAGAACAATTGGAAATAGCAAAATGGAAGTGATTCCTTTTTTTTTTTTTTTTTTNTTTTTTTTTTTTTTTTCTTTTTTTTTTATTCTTTTCTACCCATGTTTGGGTAGAGTAAGTTGTTCAACTCTGAGTGTTACGGGATTGGAGGGAAGAAAATTAGCAACACGGCAGGAGTGGCACAGTCACCAGAAGACCACAATGCAGAAACAAAACTCTGATGACAATGATKATAATTTTCTGGACAACAATGCCTCCAGAACATGAAAATAAGTTTAAAAGGTATACATAAAAGCAGATCAACTGAAACCACAGGAGCATGAGCAACAGAGAGTTTATTTTAATTAGCGCTGATTCCCCTTTAGAATCAAACCACACCAATAGGTGGAAAAGAAAAAAAGGAAATTGTGCATATGAATTCTTGAACGGGACAGAATGATCCCTGCTTCATGACCGGCTACTTCATTGTCCATGTAATGATTGTGTGTGACTGTCCTGGCTAAACTTGGCAGATTCACACAGGTCTTCACCTACAAAGTTAACCACTGCAAAAGTAGAAATTGCTGGCATTTAGAAATTTCTGTACAAACATAGTTCAGCTGTTTGCATTTGACTGCATTAAGATGCCATCTATTGCATGCTCCATGGTCTTGTAGCTCATCATTAACAAGGAAACAGGATATAGTTTTATTAATTCCTTAGCAATATGGAAGAAAGCAGGAAAAAAAAGTTTTTTTTCATGAAAACTTAGTAAAATGCAAAAATCAACTTTTTTATTTTTTAGAAAGATGCTAAAAATGCAGAATAAGCAATTTGGAGAGTACAAAAAGCAATTGTATTTGATTTATATACCAGCAAAAGGAAGACAGAAAAAATGTGCATCAAGGACATGAAATTTGCTGGTGATATGTAACTTAGGAAAGAAAAATAGTCAWTATAGAAAAAAARAAAGAAAGAAAGAAAGAAAAGGACAACACAAACTTTGAATGAACAGATGTGTATTCCACAGTCTGAAGCAGGGGTGGGGAGAGGATATATCAAATAGTGTGGTAGCTATAGGCCTGACTGGCAGTAYAGGATTCATGGAGAGTCTGTCAACTGTAGGCCTCACTGCCTTCAAAACATGTAGTAAAGTTCATAAACAGCACTATTTATTCAAATGCAACATTTATAAAGCAGGTTTAGGATGCCAGTAAAGGAAATTCTCTACTACAGCATGAGGTTTTTAGCTAGTGTACAAATGTGAAATCATCATTCTTCCCAGAAGATGGGAGAGGGCTCTCAGTCTCCAGGAGCCTCCTCAAGAGCTGGAGTGACTATAGTCGCACTTATTTTGTTACTGGTTGGTGCAAAAGTCTTTTGCTTTCATTTAAAGGTATAGTCAATCAAAAATCTAGAGCACATGKTCAGCGAGGAGTGGTTGTACCTTGGAGGTGGGTAACTTYGGCGTTGGAGGTGTGTTTTGGCAYTGTAATGAAATTTAAACAAGCAAAGTTCAATCGAAGTTCATCAAAGAGGAGTGATTTGCCACCCTTGCTGGCTCAGTACTGGACATATTATCGTATATCTCCCATAGAGCAGCTGCAGTGTGGCTTATCACCATCCCAGCACAGGGAGTACAACGGAGYCCGGCCACGGTATGTTCACACCGCTCCACCCTCCATTACGGCTCTTTGCAGCTGTGAGGAGGGCAGATTGTGCTGCCTGGGGAGCCGTGGGGGAGCAGAGTCTGTGCAAACCAGGCCATCCTGGATGTGGCAACTCTGTTTCACTCCAAACAAGCTTCTGTAATGTCATAGCCCTTGTTAGGCCCTAATTTTTCTCTAAGTTCCCCCTTTTCAAGCAATTCTTGCACAGTGTGTATGGTTGATGCAGTTTTAAATGGAGAGGTATGGGGGATTAGGTAAAGTAGTCAAACAGGGTGGAGAGAGCATTATGAGGGAAAATAACTCTAATAAGGAAATTTCAATAAGTTAATAAATTCCACTGCTAACATAATAAGGGAAAGCTCCAGTGGAGAAAGGAAACAGAACTTGAAACCCTTCAAAGATGCTGGTTAACTATAGCAGAAAACACAAGAAATAAAAATATTAAAGAGACTTTAAAGAGCTGAGAGAAATTTCTATAACTTTCCTTTTTTTTTTTTATGCGTGTGACAAGTACCAAGGTTCACTATGGTTTCCTCAGCTGGGCTGACTTAAGGCCTAGGGACATGAGTCAGCTGCAAGATACAAGGTTTGATCTGACTGGTCTCAACTCACTCAGAACTGAAATTCAGAGTGAATCTAGGAGCTGGAAAACACCATGTGAGCCCCAAATGACAAAATAGATGACATGGTTCTGCAAACTGAAACTCCTCTGGATCCTCTTCTTTTTTATTTCATATCTCTTTTACTGAATTTTCCATTTCTTATTTCTCTTTTGTTCCCGTTCTTTTATTTATTTATTTATTTATTTATTTATTTATTTATTTATTTATTTATTTATTTATGGAACAGGAGGCGGAAAGTGGCATATATTGACATATATAAAAGAGCATGTGATAAAGCCAACATACAGGACCTTTAAAGATTTTGTAAGGGTATCTTTTTGACTATAAAAAAGTCATCTTTTTGACTATAGTCAACTGTGCCGTTCTCCTCTGGCAAGACTGGAGGAGGATATGTCTCCACTTTACATACAAAAGTCTCACAGGTAAAATTATTTATCAGGTTTCTCTTACATATCTGCATGCATTCACACAGAGAAGCAGCAATACAGGAATACTTTAACTTCAGAGACCACACTGTAAGTCCATCCCTTCCAAACCAGGTGCCCAAGTACTGGACACTGTAACTGAGATTCTTTGTGAAGTTTATTTAAAGTGCTCAAGTCTTTTGCATCTGTCACAGAAGTCAGAGATCCCACAGGGGATCTCCAGCGTTTATTACATATTGATGTAGGAAGTTAAGCCGTGGTCTCCTGAAGATCAAATGCGTCACTGCAATCAGTGTAGCAAACTTAATAGCAAAATACAGCTAAATGCTATTGAATAAGACAGTTTACATAAAARCATTGTGTAGAGAAAGAACAATTGGTCCTGACAGTGAGAGAATTTCTTACATAATTATAAGAATTAATTTGTCTATAAATATTTMATCAAAGTTTTATTCCACTGAACTTGAAGTTTATCATTCATATATATATTTGTTACATATTTCCTACTTGTCCTGCTCTTTTAGGGTACCAATATTTCAAATCACCTTATAGAAGAAGGCAGTTAAATTATTTTATTTTACAGGATAATTGAGGAAGATGTGAGAAAGAAAATTTACAGACACTACCCAAATCTTCCAAGTTCCGCCTTAGACTTTTTTCTTTTAAAAAACAATCTAAAGTGTTAGGTCGTAAGTTTTCTATAGATCTATTGATAATTCAATCCATGAACTCTATAATTTTCTTTTTTTGTATTGTGTAGTAGTATATATTCAGTAAAAATCTGTCTCATTTTGTTTTCTGAAGGAATCAGGTAGAACAGCTGAAAGGGATGAAACAGCGGGTTAAAGAGAGCAATTATTTCTCCAGATGATTTTTTTTTTTTTTTTTTTAGTGACGTCCAGATTGTCACTCCTCCATCTCTTGCTCATCTTTAATTTACAGAAACAAAATCTTGCAGATGCTTTGTTTGAAATATATTGCCTTACTCTAGGAAGCAGAATATGTGCTTTCACTTGACACAGGAAGATCACCAATAAATTGTGCAGAAAAACTAAAGCCCCTTTGGCAATAGTCAGTGGTCATACAACATTTGACAAGCCCACTGTCACTCCTGAGAGGGAATTCTTAGATTCTTAGTRTGGTCAATTGTATTAGTAACTAGGAAAGAAAGCAAAACAAGGTGAAAAGAGGTATAAGTGAGGAAAGCTGTGGGGAAAAAAAAAAAAAAAAAAAAAGGAAGAGAAAAAAAGAACACACTGTAAGATACGGTTGTGGCATTACAATGTTTTCCCCCAAAGCTGTTTTTTTTTCTTGTTCTTCCTTTCAACCTGAAACTCAGCATTCCTCTGAACATTCAACCAATGCAACTTAACTTTTGAAATCAAGATAGAACAACAGATCAAGAGACAGAGACAATAAAGGCAGAGACGATAAATTTGATACTTAAGATATAGTATAGTTGTGTAGGTAGCTTACAACTTAAAAATTGGCAGATATTAGAGAAATTGTTGTGAATTTCTAATTCGTAAGTATGTGAATGAAGACCACTATCCATTTTTTCTATGTTGTAAACACATTTCAAAGTGTGATGTTGGTTATTCAGAGTTCCCAGGAGGTTGTCCTTTTATTGTGAATGTTACTGTAGGTATAATTGGTATGATCATATCATATCATATTGGCAACATTTCTATCAAAAACTTTGTGGGACCTTTAGATGGACTTTTATTTTAAGAAAAAAAATGGATATTTAGTCTGCTTAGGTATTTTCAGACATGGTTAATCATTAAATTGGAACTCGCAAACCTCATGGAGAGTTTACATGGACCAAATGTGACAGTGCTGCCCTTATTCTAGACAGTGYCTGCACATGCTGTGGGATAGTTTCTTCTTGGAGGTTCTTATCTTGCAAATAGAAAAAAATAGACAAGAAAATGGAAAAAATGATATGTCAAGATCACCTAGTAGGCCAGTGAACATAATTGTGAGGCAATACTGCTTCACTCTCCTGGGGGCATGCATATACTAAACTAAGCTTCACCTTTTGGTCTTGCATGAGAAATTTTATTTGGGATGCCCAGATCTAGACGAACAGAAGAAAAGGGTYCACTTGATACTATCTTACACGTGCAATCCAAAGGAAACCTACATTTCTGGATGTGCAGACATTTACGATGCTACCGTACAAACTCGTTCTCAAATTTCCATTGCAGTTAATTTTTGTGGGTTGTGGTGGTCATCTGTATATATATATCTACCACTAAATGAGAACCTCTTGCTCATTTGATGAGCATGAGGTACAACTTGCTCAGCAGTTATCATTATCAAATATGGGTCATACCATAAAGAACTGTCTTGAATATGTAGAGTCTAATTACTCATAAAGGTGGAAAATGATTGTCTACCACTAGATAGCCATATATCTATTCTCGATTATGAGGGAAAAAAATGCACCAAACAAGCATCATTATCATTAGCTCAGATTAAGTCATTACTAACCAAATGGTAATATAGGCTTGTAGTTCGAAAAGATAATACTCTGGTACTCATTGCCATTAACTTTCAAAAGGGTGCAAGCTAAGGCTTTAGAATTTGTCTTTGAAGAGGAAATTAGTTATTTCCCAATAGAGCTCTGGGAAACTGTTTGCTTCTGATTTGTGCTTTCTGTTTTTGTTTTTAGGCAGAAAATGATTTTTGCATTTCAATAAAGTTATTCAGGAAAATACTGAGGGGGCGGGGTTGTTAAATATGACTGYCTAACCTTAAAAAAGCCCCAAATATTTTATCTCTCCCCCTGAAATGGAAATCACAACTGGGTTTTTTGGCAGCCAAAGTCTCTCCAAATTATTTTTCTTATCAATTTTTGAAGTTTTCTGTATCTCAACAGTAGCTGTAAAAATCCGATTAAATTGGTCAGAGTGAAAAAAATACATTTATTTATTTATTTGTATTTTGTCTCCAACTGCATTATTTTATTAGGAAATGAAAACAGAATGAACTTGTATTTTCTTTTTAAAAGGATAGGAAAGCTGGCAGTAAAACTGTCTGCACAGGAAAAAAAAAAAAAAAAGATAAGAAAATCTTCAATTAAGTACGATATCTTCATTCTGAAAAGCTTTTAGGTCCCAGTGCAATTTACCTGCAACTCTAAGCCAAAGAACCCTTCTATTCCCTGAATACTCACTCAGGCTATCACTTAGAACTGATTTAACAAGAACCACAAGAAGAACTTTACTGTTTAAATATTTAATATTCCATTCAAATGTGAAACAGCATAGTAGAAATTGGTTCACAGTCTCTGACACAGGGTCCCTAATAGGAGAAAAGTAAGGACATGTAAGAGCAGAAGTCAGAAAGTCCAAGGCACAAAATGAGGTGCTATTAGCTAAGGATGTAAAATGGATCAAGGAAAAGTTTCCAGGGTGTCTAAGAAATGAAGGGTGGACAAAAGAAAGTGTTAAGTCTGCTACTTTGAGGAAGAAGGAGCAAATAATAGATGATAAGGAGAAGGCTGAAATGTTTAATAGGTATGTTGCTCTAGCTTTCACTGGAAAGGCTGTGAGTAACAAGGTACTTATTGCTCTGAKAGTTAACAAGAGAAGAAAGAGGTCACAAGGCAGAATTAGGATAGGAYAGGTTAAAGAATACTGCGATAACCTGAACATAGTCAAATCAGCAAGGCCCGATGAAATTTAATCTACCCTGTTAAAGTGGCTGCCAGAAGAAATATAAGGGAACTTTTAGCAATTATTTTTGAGAACTCATGGAGAAGGTCCAAGCACACTTGGAAAGGGCGCTTCTACTCTGGGACTTTAAGGAAGGATATCGATGAAACTGCAGGCCAGCAAATTTGTCTTCCATGGTTGCTGAGCTGCCAGAACAATGGTTATAAAGTTGATTAGAAAACACTTGACAACCAGGGCCAATTGAATTTCATATGTTCCCACAGATTTTGACATGTGTCAAATCAGGACCCTAGCGCTTACCAAAGTCCAACTGTTTTAATGGTGTTGGATTAATTAGCATTCAACTCAAAGATAACAGAACTCTCCTGTCCACCCTCCCACTCCCCTCCCCCCGAAAAAAACAAAAAAAGAAAAAAGAAAAAGAAAAAATGATTTTTCCTTATTCAAAAGAAAAGAGAGAGTGAATCCYTGGAGATCTGGTGAGCTCGAGATCTGAAATGGTGATCGCTGATGTTACAGGGAATCTTTCTGTTGATGTCTACAACATTTGGATCAGTGTGYCTCAAAGAGTGCTCTGAATGTGAATGAGAAGAGGATTAGGCATGCAAACAGAAGCTGAAATGCTCTACTCTGTTTTCATAGGTCCAGCACAGAGGATTACAGAAAGCAAAGAAAAAGTATGAATACACTGATTTGGGGGTTTTAATAACTTAAAGCTCAGCACATAGCAAAATGTATATATTAATTTCCTTTTGGCATAAGCCAGACAATACAGAAAGAAGCAGATACTTTAACAGGTGATGGCTTCAATCACATCTTAAACAGGATTGCACTTGCCATTCTTACAGTGAATCTAAATTGCAGAGGAAAAAAAAAAAAAAAGGTGGACAGAGAACCTGATTCTACCCACACTTAAGTGACTTTTGTGTATATTGTGAGAATTATTGTCAAATTAAAACATCTAGTCTATGCTATTACATCAATCCGACTATCATTTGTCATTTGCCCTCCCAATTACCTAATCCATGCACAGAGAGCCAGTTCCTAGGGCTAAAAGCCTGGCACTTGTGCTCAGCGTTCATATTTTTGACAGGGACCTCCCTGAGGTCCTCCTCCCTGAGGTCTGATTCTTTCAATAAAGACTTGGGGAACAGATTGCATTAACTTTCTTTAGATCTTCCAAGGATCTCAGCTGCAAATAGAATATGCTAGAATTTTGATAGGGCAATGAATGTCATGAAATCAAGGAAATTACCCTTTTCTTTGGCGATAAATGGGAAGATGATGCATTACCTACATGATGCAAATGTAAGTTCAGGGACCATGCGATACAGAGAAGTACAGTAATGAATCATCAAGAGGATACCAAGAAAAAACTATTTTCAGGGAAACACTGTTCTTCATATTACCATAGTCCTTGAACAATCAAAAAGTTTTTCACATGGTAGAATATGTACTTGAAATAGGCCAAGGAAGAACATGGCTAGTTAATCACATACATAAAGCTTTGCAAGATCAAGACTTCAGTTGCCTTATTACGAGTATATAGGAGGTAATGAAAAGAAAGTGATGTAGCTAAATGTATCTGCATATTTTGAAATCTTTTGGACAGTCACTGCCACTTGCCATCATACTTATTTGAATGGCATTTATTCAGTTTTCACGAGCATTAAGATCAACTTGTCAGACCTGATGAGCATATGCAGATGGATTGCAGTAACTTATCTTTTGAACTTGCCAACACTGGTAAGTTTCTTTTTCTGTCTTTCTCCTTCCATCTATTTTCTACAAAACTGATGCCATGCTGGACTACTGTSCTCCATTCTAGGTACTGTGTTTCAAAAAGGATGAGCAAGAGAATAATAAAAAGGACTGGAAAATAATGTTGCCAGTTTGAGGAGAGGTTAACAGAGCTGGACCTATTCATTCTCGCAAAAAGATGATTGAGAGGAGACATGAAATATCTGCCTACAAATATGTAAAAGGATATTTTAAAGGGAGGAAGARTGAATTATTCTCACTGGTCCATGAGGAGCAAGAGGTAACAGGCTTATGTTACAGCAGGAAATGTACATTAAATATCAACCTTGCTGAAAAATAGAAAAATGTGTTTGCAAGTGTGTTTACCAAATCTGAGCTGGCATTATTTATCCCTTTTATTTYGTTTAGTACAAGCATTCTGATAATCATTTCCTCTATGTACATGTTAGCAAAGAGGGCAGTTATACACAGAAGCACAGAATACACTCAAGAAATATGATAAAGAATGTGCTGCAAAGTATGCTGCCTGGGCAATAGGAAAGCACACATTTATCTTCAATTTCAGAAAAATTTGTGTTGAAACTTTGATGCAAGTTCTTCCTTAAAAAACATCATGTCTTAATTGAGATGTTCAATACTACTAAAACATGCTTGCCTGTCACACCAAGGTTCAAATTAGCTTCTCTGCCAGCAAGTTTCTTCTGTCTGGAGTTCATGCCTAAGGTTAAATGTGCAGGTCATCTCGCTGAAGGCACTCAAGTCACAGGATCTGCCTCTGATCATATTTGCTACTTTTAAAATTGTCTAATTTCGATGGGCTTGGTCCTGATTTACATTACACAAACCTCCACACTAGGCCTGAATTTACTGGCTATTTTGAGAGTGTCTCCTGATGGGAATAGCCCAGCACAGCTTCACTGAGGCGGAGGGAACATTGGTAGAGCATCTGCCTTGGGAACACATCCCTCACCGCCACTGCAACACCACACCTTGACATACATCTACTAGTGATCCATAAAGTGGTCGGCTTCTCTCCTTTGGCAGTAGCGATAGCTTATTATTATTTTAACAAATAGTAAAATGCCACTATMTCCGGGGTGGAACACGGCAGCTGTTAAACAGTGGGCAGCAGTGAAGCACATCATCAGAGGGGAGGAAGCAAAGAAGAATATTGCATGCAACTGAAGATGAAGGGAGCATTTTAAGTAGCTAGAATGTAATTATTCAATCTGGAATTGAGCCAGATCATCTGGCTAACTCCCCTGCTCTTGCAGAGTTGGGGGGAAAGAGGAAAAAAAGACCATAGTTTTCTAATGACCAAAATGGTCAAGCCCTTGGTTTTACATCCCATCCATCTGCAAGTATTGTGGTTGCACTTAGCTATTCTCATTCTGAACCACTTAAAAGGTGAGCTCCTATATAATTGGAATTTTAAAGGAGTTCATGTTGTGTTTATGGAGCAATCACTACTAAATGATTTCATTTAAATTTTTCATAAGCTACACTTTATGAAAAATTAAAAGAAATAGACTCTTCAAAAGCCTTGCTAAGAAAAATTCTCTTAAAGGAATATACATGCCATGTAGTCACACATATTTTCAAATGCTAGCTTTACTACGTACAGATAAACAGAGGGTGGCGTTAATGGAGAAAGAAAGAAGCAGGCACTTTTTGCTTACTAAGCCAGTGACTTCTGTTTGACTGAAATGTGAGAGATGTGGACTTCAGCTTATATAAACATAAAGACATTCAAGCCAGTATTTCCTATCTTCAAAATGATATTCTGCATGAGAAACTCTAGGTCAGTGTGAGGAGAAATGCTACCATATCCCTCCAGTTGATACAAGAATACTGCTTAGATAGAATTATAAGATACACAGCATCAAAGAGAGCTTGAGCAAGCAGACGTGGTCCTATCAATCAGGAGTAAGATGACATATTTAGCTGGGAGTCCTGTCTAGCTGCAATATGTGCACCAAAACTACCAAGTCTCTGCTGCAAAGTGGGTCTTTTTCAGGAAATGTAGAGATTCTCCGGAGTTCTGGTGTTTTATAGGATACAAAACTAAATCATTTGTACAGCATTTGGGGCAGTACTATCTCTGGACATAAGTAGTTTTAGGTCTTTTAGTTCAGGTAATGTCTGCAGTCTGGGATATCTAAGTTGCTGCTTAGTGAGATTTTATGAATTGATGTGCAGTAAACTCCATTTAAAGTGAAATATAAGGACTTAAAATGCTTTCAGTGTCTAATCCATATGGCCTTGGTTATGTAAGCTAAACTGCATATTCCAAGAATCTGTGGGAGAATTACAGAGCTATCAAAAGATGTATTCTCCTATTGTTTAACATAAATTTTCATTTTTTACAGCCAAACTTCTATTTTGGTTTCTAGGGATCTGTTAAAAAAAAGCAAAATCAAAACTCTCAGAGTACCTGGATATAAGAAAAAAATATGTAAAAAAAAATCTCAACAATTGATCAAGCACCAATCCCTAGAAAAGTTTGTTCTGGTAGAAACTCTGTAAAATAAAAAAAATAAAAAAAAAWAAAAAAAGGAGGAAAAAAAARGAATGATGTGTCTCATTAAAATGAGTCTAGGTTGATTTACAGTAGCTGTAATCAAGGGTTACCCGACCTTATAAGCTGTGCTATTCCATTTATAATAAATCTCAGCAGTTAAAAATAGATGAGCTTAGGACAGATAATAAAAGGAACAGTTTTAGAAAGTTACATGATTATTACAGAGAGGTTTCACCATGCCATCTGTCGACAGCAACCATGGAAGTACCCATGGTGAAGCAGAGAGATGCTTCTTGAAGGTGTTTCGTGCAGTTAAACTTCAATTTACTTTTCTGTCAGAAAAAAAGCTTGCACCAACCTACCATTCTGGCACATGAACTGAGATGCTGAGCTTCAATTTCTTCTCTGAGAAAAGGTCCATTTCATGTGAGAGGTCTGCCTTTGCAGGAAGGCTACAGCACATATGATACTAAGCCTTTCCTTGGTATCCATTGTTTTTTAATAAAGGGAACAGTAATCAAACAGATCTTTTATTCTTTTAATATTAGCCTTTCTCAACAGATACTCATATGCAGCAAGGGATTTTAAAAGTGTATGTGGATGAATGTTGCAAAGGAGAAGGAAAGACTAGGTACAGATGAGTTATAACACTCTTTGTGCCATCCAGATTCACAAGAAGATCCCATAACTCTTTGAGGAAACACCCAGTGAAGGTGTCTTCCCCTTCCCATTACCTTACCTTACCTTACCTTACCTTACCTTACCTTACCTTACCTTACCTTACCTTAACACCAAAATGTAATGAATAGGTGAACTGGAAGATTTTCAACCATGGTGAAGTTAATTCAAACACCAAAAGCATATTGATATTCCTTTAGAAATAACATATACTTTAAAAAAGCATATGCATTTAAATTACTTTTTWAAAGTGTATATTAGAGCTAGTTTTTGGCCCTAGATGTTCAAAGAGCTCTGTCCATCAAGTACTAGTTTCTGATATCTTTCAAGGAACTGGGCCACACAGTGAACATGGGGAACATTTGAAAATCGGTTGTGTTTGCTTAATGGATCCTGTAAATCAAAGAGTAATAGGGACAATGGCTGCTGCATAAACAAAAGCTTGGCAAAACTGCTCTCCTCTTTGGATGCCTTGTCCAAATAGATCTACACAAGATGTTCATCATGTTTACACACATGCGCACACACAGGCATAAAACACTATTTGCTGAATTCACCAATTTACATGCAAAGGTTTTTGTCAGTTCCCTACTATTTCCTCATTAATTTAATTGGTCAGTAGTTATCTGAGCTTCCAGCAGAAAGTAAAGTAGCTTAAAAAACCTCAACTGTTTGTATTTTAAGAGACATTTTTTATTATTTAGAATATTGCAACTTTTATTTGATGAAAGTTACTATTAACATATTTTCATAATCTTCTCAGCCTAGCAACAGCAGGAGTAAAAGGTGTGAGGGGCATGCAATATTCATGAAATTAAGGAGAGTTGAGATGAAAGGGAGTTCCATTAGGGAGACCAAGTGTGACAATATGACACATATTTGCATATTTTACACTTTAAATCTTTTCAGCACATCCAAGTTGATATATGGATGTAAACATGCATTGCCAGTTTTTAGCATATTATAAGCCCTCAAGACTTTGCATGCATTTTAATATGTTTCATTATTGCTGTAGATTTTAATTTCGAAACTGCACAGCTTTGATGGAAGAAAGCTGGAAGTCAAAGCATCTGGCCTCTGCTTCAGGCAAGCACAGCCTTTTCCTTGAATACTTTTTGTAGAAGCAAGTCTATTTATTTGTGCATGTGCTGGAGTTTTGTGTGTGTACATGCAAGGAGTGACAAACATGATATACACTTTCTTTGATATGCGTACTACTGAAATGCTATGGGAAATGTCCTAGGGAAAAAGAAGGAAGGGGAAGGGGAAGGGGAAGGGGAAAGGAAAAGGGGAAAAGGAAAAAGAA
>NW_020454094.1:5121858-5140180 GCF_003342845.1 Nothoprocta perdicaria
GAAAGGAAAGGAAAGGAAAGGAAAGGAAAGGAAAGGAAAGGAAAGGAAAGGAAAGGAAAGGAAAGGAAAGGAAAGGAAAGGAAAGGAAAGGAAAGACAACCACATTCTTTAGCTACCYTGATCTGCCAAGCTCGCTATTTTTTTCCATCTGCTGTTTTGTTTTATTTTGTTTGGATTGGACAGTCTCTAGAGGTCACTTCCAACCTCATCCATTCTACGATTCTGTATTCTGTGATTTCCTTACAATTGYTGAATTAAGCATAGACAGAAAGGGAAGGAGGCAGTCAAAATATGAGAGTTACAACAGTGAAGACCTTGATACATACTTATTCTTACATTTGCACTCTCCTAGAGGTGTTGCAAGGGTTAATGAATTAGAGATTGCAAAAGCCCTTGAATGAAAGGGCTGTAAAAGTGGAAATGACTGTTACTGCTATAATCAGCACGTGGTGACAGACAGCACAACATGGATGTCAWCTCCACTCATCTGCTTGTGGGTGGCAGATTCTGACCTAGCTCCACTGAAGTKACTATGGTTCATGATGAGAAATGCGTTTATAGTGCTTTTGTTTTGTTTTGTTTTTCCTGCCGTGTACAGAAGATACATTGGTGGCATTGGCCTGAAGTGTTTTCAAATGTATTTTGTTTGATTGATTTTATTTTCCAGAACATATTACCACAGAAGTAGTGACTGTTAAGGCAGTCACTGGCAGGCTGTTTTAATCATTATACAGGAGCATCCACAGCCACAGACATTTCTCAGAGTAGTGGTACTTTTAATCTTTTCATATAGTTTTATTTTTGTATTGCTAGCTTGCCCTCTATTTGGTTTTACTTAGGCGTCTTTCATGGTCAATGTAGAGAACAAACACGTGCAAGATGCATCCCTAATCTGAACCAGTGTAGCTATTCTTACATGTTTAATATTTGCTAAAAATTTCTAATTAATCAGTGTTAATGATTTCATTAATTTCAAGTAAATGCCTAGACTTTTATAATTTCTCTTACAATATSTCTGTGTGACTTTGTTGTGATCTAGCATGCTTTGAGGTGTAAAAAAGCAGTGGTATAAAATAAGAAAAAAACAAGTTAAATTCCAAATTCTAAAACACATGCAGCCCAACTGCACAGAGATAAAAGTTTGTCCAAGTACTTCAATACTGCCGTTTTTTACCATGAGTCCATGTGAGACATATACTTGCGTTGTCATTAAGTACACCATTAAGTATTAAGGAATATCTTTTGTTGCTACTCATTCTCATATGGGACAGGAAGCATTCACAGAAGAAATTTCCAAGTCTTTCTTMTCTCAAAGGTATTTGCTAAAATATTGAAAATTTGCAGCTCAAGAAAAATCTTCAACAAATGGGTTGGTCCTTCTAAAAGGGAAATCTTTGCAAAATCTAAGTAATAATCATGTTTTAATGGTAGYTCTAAAGTCAGGCTTTGAATACAGCTGTACATGTATGCCTTTGTAGAAAGTCTGAATTACGTACCCAAATCTTACCCAGGCAAAATGATCTCATTTATAATTTTATTATTACTGTTATTGTATTGTTCAGCTTTTATATTGTAGGTATAAATCTGGAAAAATTAGCTTTGAAACCTGGATCCAATTCTGATTTTTTTTTCCTGCAAACTATCTCCATACAATTTTGAATACATGTTAATATCAAAGTAATTTTTATATAAACATAGGAAAGATATATGACCTGTGTGTATGGATATAACTAAAATTGGAAGCTACTCTGATTTGTATCAGGTAAGGAATTTGGTCTAGATTGCCTTCATTGCAGACAATGTGGCCAGAATGGGAGAGGGAATTGATTAGGGAATAATTTCCCTAATGAATTTTAGTCATGTGTTTAAGGTAAAACATGAACATTTGAACATTTGTGAATTGTCATATGCTCACTTTTGGTATTTTCCTTTTTTTTTTTTTTTTTTTTTTTTTTGGATTTGATAGTTGCTGAGTTCTTTTATAGATTTGGTGTGATAGAGGTTAATTTGTATCTTTCTCTTCATAAAAGATTTTGAACGTAAAAGAATAGAAATTCTACTTGTCCTGTTATAAGAAAAAATAACTTTCCCCCTACACCACACATACAGACAAGGAACTATACATTCAGCTATCTTTACCTGGTGCTCCTGCCACCATCTGTTTATCAATATCTTTGCATTGGAGATCTGTAATATGAACTCCAGGAGGGCAGCAAAAAGGTACATTAAAGATCTTGTTGCTTTAATATTGCCATAGGACGTAGCCAAAAGATTGAGCTGGGGAATGAATGTTATGTCAGAGACTGGAGTAATTATGTTGGAGAAATGCTTAGCTGTATATCCTATAATATTCCTGGGGAAAAGAAAACTTTTTTTTTTTTTTTTTTAATATTGATGTGAAAAGGAAAAATCACAGAACTGAAGTTCTAAGAACCAGATTATTTAGAGAACAAGGAAATTTTTACTTCACATTTTCTCTGCCTCTTATATTTTTTCTTCTAAATATTTTATAAGTTAATGATATTTCATCTCATTTTTTGAATGATATAAGGGCATGGCATACTATGCATAATCAATATTTTACACTTTAAGCTCTGTATGTGACTTCAAGCATTGGACTAATGGACCGGAATTTTAACACAACTTGCTTTATGGTCAAGGAGTTAAAATGTGCCATTGTCTTTTGGAAAGCCAAGAAATACACAAATAATATCTAGAAGACATCAGAACTTCTATTCTATATTCTCCTTTTTTTTTTTTTTTTTTTTTTTTAGTGATTTATCTAAATCCAGTTGCCACTTCCCTAAGATACCAAAAGGCCAAGTTCTCCTTAGTATAAAAAAGACTGAGAGAGAAAGTAAGCGGTATTAGCATGCCCATGCCCATGTGTGTGTATGAGTTCATGTGTGTGTAAGAGCAGGGGAGAAAGGGAGGGAGCAATAGCAAAAAAGAGGGAAGGAGAGAGATTTAATGAAAAATTTGGATTACAAMAATGTTCCTCAATAATATGTCCAGGCCGCAAAGCAAATTACATTTCTTTTCCAACACTGAGAAGCTTAGTATTAGATCTGACACTTTAAAATATGCCCGCCTGGCTGTGCCACATCCAAGCTGCCAGCTTTTGAAACAGCTTCAAAGCCAAAGCAGGGCATGTGATTTAAAGAAAGCAGCCTAATTTCTGAGCTGAGGCTCAGTAAAGCATGTAGACAAAATCCTGGAAACGAAAATGGGCTAGGGGCTTAAGTAAATATAGTCTGTTCCTCTCCTTCCCTCCTCTCTGACACCCTCTCTTCACAGTAAACATAATTTGGATTTCCTTGTCCTTGCTGTGGAGGGGAAATCCGCATGGCTGGGCTGGAAGAGCAAAATGATGCCTGGACAAAGGTTCACAGGGTAGGCAGGACATAACACAACAGAGGGGTTTGCATCCCCCCCTCTCTCTCTGGTGTATGAGGTTAATTGCCCTGGTCTCAGCAAATCAGAAGCCAAGCAACAGGGACATCTGTGCATAACATTCGGAACCTCAAATAATTTCTATGTAGAATTGATGGAGGGGGAAAATRTTTATTTATCCTAGTGCCTACAGGCTAGGAGCACATCCTAAAGAGGGGAATGCTTGGCACGCCAAGGACTGCCTTTGCCCTGCCCCAGGAATGGCATTTCAGTGCTGAGCCTGAGCTTGCTGATTTTGAGGGGGATCTGAAAACTTTCAGGCAGCTGGGTTGGTATTCTCAGCGTCCAAGATACTCATCATCTGCAGAGCAGAAACAGCTTTTAAACTTTTTTTCTCCTAGACAGAAATATTTATTTCTTATATAGTGCTTTTGGAAAATTAGTAACTTCTTTCTAAAGACCATGCTTCTGAATCTGGGCATTTGTCACTTTTTAATGCTTGCCCAGATCCAAATCCTAATGTACAATTTCTGGAAGCCTGGGTTGTGGCAAGAAAGTCCCAGACTAACCACTTTCAATTGGGATTCAGAAGAAACAAACTTTTTTTTTTTTTTTTTTTTTTTTTTTCCCCTAGGAAAGGAGTGATAGTTTGGTGCTTTTCTGCTTTTCTGGTACCATCTTTTTTATTTCTTTTTTATTGTAATTACTTTAGCCCAGTTGATGAATGCTAATTTTTATGAGATTTAAATGACCAGTCACACAATATAAACCTGTTTAACCAACTCATTTGGTAAGTGTTCGGAAGGTAGGGAGGTATTCAAGAGGACCATTTGTGACATAATTTTGAACAATAATAGAAATTAGAGCTGATTACAAAATATTTGTAAATGAGAAAAGAACAGAATGAAATTCCTGAGAATGAGGTTAAGTGCTTTGAACAGTTAGCTTTGTTAACAGCATTATGTTCAGCCTTCAAAAGGAGGTAATAATGATACATACTGATTCATAACAAACAATTTAAGGTTTCCAGTATACTCAGCCCATTTTAGAAAGAGAATAAAATATGTAYGCTCTATTCCATGCTGAGTCTGTATATGCAATACAATTGACATGATGAAAAAAAAATCACAAAGTACTACTAAGAAAGTATTACAGTTTCAACAAGCATAAGGATCCATTGAAAAGGAAGATAGTTTTACACACCTGTAATTCATTAGATGGAAATGCATAAATATTTGTTGTGCACACACAACGGTTGTACCTTTGTCTATAGTCAATGGAGAGAAGAGGCGTGASAAGAGGCAATATATTTATCTTGTCTATCTTAGGATGAGATGACATCTTTGGATGTTAAGCCTTACTTTACAATATCTAGAAGTTTATAATGATGACTTCCAAGCTTAGATGTTTAGTTTCTATATGATTAGGTTGACTTAGATGAACATTTGTTATTCCCTGAAATGAGGCTAAAAAGCAGAAGCTGCTACTGGCAGTTTTTGAGAAAAGGTTCAGCAAGGCCATTTTAATCTACATTCACTTAGAAACAGTTTTTTATGGTCAAGAAATTGAACAGCATGAAGCCCACTTAGGCAATCAGCCAGTAGGAAAAATAAGACTTCCATTCATTCCAAAGTATGCCTTGCAGCACCACAGAATATTCCTTATCCCATAGACATGCACACAGCAAAATGTTCAACTTGATTCCATCTTGGAACGTACTTTTCCTAATGCATTTCTAATACAACTACATCTCCCTGAACATCGGTATTTTTATTAGGCTCACTTGCATTATATTTATTTTAGCTCATTTAAGATTACAGATTTACATAGTGACTTTTTTTTGGAGAGAAAAGATTTGTGTTTAGCAAGCTCGTGTTCTGTAATATATGAAATTTCTGATCTTGGTTTACACAAAACAAGAGTAAACAACTTCAAAAATGTGTCATTCTTTGGTACAGCTGCACTGTTGTCTTTATTTTTAGTCCTTTCTTACATCAGATAGATGCCTCTCCATAGCTTATGGTACATGATTGAAGCAGGTACTGTAATTCTAGAGGGAGTGATAAGGGCTGAAAATAAGACCAAAAAAAGAAATGACTGTAGAAGCTTTATGAACTTTTCATGCAGAGGAAATCAAGAATCATCAAATGAAAATTGGTTCACAAAGCATGTGAAACAGAAGAGGAAAACTGACCATCTGCAATTATAATAATGCRTTGTATCCTTCACTGAAGGTTCTCCAAATACTCCAGAGATGTGAATTAATCAGTCCTCGAGGCATATCCATCTGGCTAGTGGCTCTGGCTGGAAGGAAGTGAATTGATGCATAGGAGGATAAGGAAGTTGTTGAAGAGGTTGTTACAGGAGATCTGAGATGGCCAACATAAATGCTGAAAGACTTTGAGTGTCCTTGTCAATTTGATAGCATGTGCTACTTTGCATGAAATATTCAGTGTATGTTTCTGGTTCTTTTTGCCATGGGAGCGAAGATCCCCCACATCATTAGTGTACTTTCTTGATGCAACAATTGCAATAAGGAGAAACTGAGCCACGGAGAAGGGAAGGTGCTTTGCTCAGAAGCATAGAGATTCTGAAGGTAGACTCAAACCTTTTGAATATCCCTTTTTTCATCATAATACTCACAAAACTCTTTCCAAGTTGGACTGGAAAAGCACTACCAAATCACAACTGTGAGGCCTTCCCCCTCATCTCTTTGAATCCTAAAAGTGTTATTGTTGCTTTTCTGTGTAATGGAAATGTAATSTGCTAACCTCATTTCAATGCTGCACATGTTCATATTAGATGGACTATAAGTATATATATTAATGGGGAGGGTATTTAATCACTAGAACAACTTACTTAGGTTTTTGGTAAGTAATGTTGGAAAAGTTTACGTCAAAATATTCTAAGAGATATGTCCTAGTTCAAACAGAATTAGTTCAGGGAAGTCCTATGACTTCTGTTATAAGAGAGGTCAGATGAGATGTTCGCAATGGTCCCTTCTGGCTTAGTAATCTATGAAGCTATGAAGCTATATGAACCTCTTTCAAGAAATAAAGATGATGGTAACTGTCTATAAATACTTGATAACATGAAATTGCTGGAGGAACTATTTAAGGTGGTTAATGATGGTATTATAGGAAATAATGTCCTCAAACTGAAAAGACCAAGGTAGAATATTTAAGAAAGACAGTATTTTCTAGAAGTGAGGTCAATTGCACAGTGGAGTAATTTGCAAAATTGAGCTCTATAAAAAGAGCTGTGCAAGAAGAGAGTGAATAAAGCATGTGATTAGTCTCTGAAATAAGTCTGTTCTAAAGCTGAGTAATTCAAAACTAAGTAGCTTCGGAAGTCCAACCCTACCTTTCTTTCATGATTTTACAGAACTTTTTTTTTTTTTTTTTTTTTTTTTGCGAACTGATTAGAAAATGATTTACCAGCCTCTACTTTCTCATGTGAACAGGAAACCTCAAAACTTGAGATAATAATTATTCCGCCTTGACATACAACAGATCCTACATGGGAAACTGGTAGTCCGTGAATAAAAGAGCAAACTTACCTCTTGTAACTGTGTTGCCTTGTCCMTCAAAAGTGAAAATATTTCCTATGTAGACAGATATTTAGGAGCACTCTAGTGTATATCCTTCCACCTCAACACAAGCTGACTCCAAATGCCAAAGTTGTGCATAGGCAAAGGGGTGCAGGGCTGACATTGCTTGTAACCGTGGTCATGTTTCCTGCAGTTTCCCTCAGCTTCTTTTGCATATTGAGGTGTTTTGTCAGGGTTTTGCACACAGTCTGTGTCTGAAGGAGCCTCATTACTGGCCTACACAGAGACAAGGGAGGTGGAGAAGGATGACAAGGTTTGCATTAATTGCACAGCTATCTGTTGTTCTGGGGGCCACTCAAGCATATAATAACTTAAGTAGAGTTTCAGTGAGTTGGAAGCTCCTGCTTTTTGTAATGTTTTGGCAAGCTGATTTCTTATTATAGCACAGTTGGTCTTTCTTTTTAAAGTCTTGACAGAAAGCTGTAGGTGGTCACATTGCTTTTGTCCTGCTAGCAATAAATTTTCAACATTCCATTAGCTAGGCAAGAAGCGGACTGGTACAACTGGATTTTACTGTGTTTAAGTTATTGGTAGAGGTCATCTCGGACATCATGGTTCAGATCTGAATATACCTGCAAATTCCTCTAATGCACAGGCATAGCAACTGCTACTTTTGCTTTGGTCTGCCAATTAGGGATGGAAAGCTTGGCTCAGTGTCCATATTCAGATGCTTCTAAGTCTGGAATATCTATTGTTCTTGAGCAACAAAGGCCATCATATCCAGACTCTATCCTTTAGTAAATTCAGTGGAATTATGCTATGTGCTTTATATTTTTTCTGAATTCCTATCAGGTCTTTTTTTTTTTTTTTTTTTTTNTTTTTTTTTTTTTTTTTTTTTTTCCCCTCAAGTTACCTAAAGTTTTGTACCTGTGTACATTTATGTTTCTGTTTGGAAAAGGCTCCTTGATGTTCAAATATCCTGTAACATCTGTGGCCTTGGAATTTTTAGAAATCAGTGGGACAAAGAAAAGAACCTGGTCAAAGAACAATAAGCAGTTAAAGATTATAGTATAAGATTATATTAAAATAGATTAGAATAGCATATTTGAAAATAATGATGTCTACAGATTTTGTTTTAGCAGGGAAAGAATTCCTTCTTTTTCAGTGTCATTAGAATAAAAATTCTCTTTTTCTTACTGATTTGGCATTTGCCAACTTAGTCATGAGGATTTCTTTTCATATCCACTAATTTTTTTTCCAGTGAATATATATTTAAACTTTAATTTCCTTTTGGTTTTAGTGGGTATTTTTGTAATTGTGCTTTTTCTGTAGGAAGAGTAAGTAAAATACATGAAGATATCAATGAGAAAATTCCCTAAACATTAATGGAAGTTGCTGAGCATTAAATACCTTTAACAATTAGTCCATTTCAAAGCCTATATTAAGACACTTACATTTTTTAAATCGTGGGGGCAGTCAGTTATAGCTTTCCTTAACCGTACTGCTACAAAATACTAAACTATAAATTGTATTTAATGAGTACATTAAATACATACTTTAAGGTATATTTTATGGTTTGGCCACTTTGTCTCAGTCTCTTTTGGTGCTAAGCTTTGGTATATAATGTTGGTGTTACCACATTATATCCTATTTTGTATATGATGGAGCACTCATGCTGGTAATTCTCCTCCCTTAGTGGCCAGTTAGGCCAGCTACAAGGCAATTTAGAGCAGCCTTCACACATACAGTAAGGGACCTATATAATACAATCACTATCACGCTCAAAAATATTCTAAAAATTGCAAAAAATTAGAGGTTAAGGCAGGTCCTTAGATGAGGTCTGTACATTTTGTTCTATTTTTAGTCCCTGACATCTGTGATCCATGATTAAACGTACATAGCAAAACATCATGGCCATGTTTCAGTCACTGCTATTAGCAGTATGAGCTGGATCCTCCATCAAATAGTTTTTCATAGCAGTTAAAAAAAACCACAAAATTACTTATAAGATTTAAAACCAGCTGATTATAATTTACATCTTATTAGTAAAGGGAAAAAAAAGGATATCCATTACCAAATGTAAAATTAAATGATCATTAAGCTAATTAGCCAGTTTGTTGTTCTCATTGAGTTTATTGTTTCAATTGTATCTGTAAATTAGCAAAGAGCTTAATTTGGGGAGAAATCAATAAATTCTTTTGTTGTTGTTTTTGTTGTTATGATAATACATACACATATTTAAATCATTTCAATAGGAAGGATGGAATGAGAATTCATGTTAGRCTTTGACAGATACTCATGGCACGTGAGGTCACATGGACAAAAATCCAAGTTGCAGTTGGAATACCTGCTCATGACCATTTAGTGCAGCCTGATCATGGACTGTATTGGCTGGATGTTTTCAGACTCCTGTGGCATGATGGCTCTTGTTACTGGAATCTTTTGCAAAAGGGAATGCATTTGCTTCATGCTTGAAGTCTAAGTGTATATGTAAAGGGAGAACTTAAGGGCATAAGACTAAATGTTACATAACCTTCAAGCAAATAGTCTGGYGCAATTAGATTCTACCTGTTTCCCTGCAAAAGTACTAAGAATAGTTCTGCCTCCAAAAAGGACATGCCARGAGACATAATTATTGCCCCTAAAAGGACTTTGATTCTTCAGTGGCATGGGTCATGGTGGCTAACATTTCGGCGTCATGCTGGTGAAACTCATAATCACAGAGGCTGAAATTTAGCTCATCTGTGTTAGCCACATAATCCACACATTGATATGTGATTTCACTCAAGATTTCTTTATTAAAAAAATAAAAGAAAAAAGAAAAAAAAAAACACAAAGCACCTAGAGTATGAGTGCTCATATATTTTTAATGACTACATTATGATGAGAGGAATCACCCTTAAAATGGTCTATTTTCCTCCAAGGATTATAAAGGATTATTAGGATGATGATCTTAGATGAAGACATCTGCACAGCAGATATCTGCATCTCAGCAAAGAAAGCMCACTCTTAGAGTCTATACATAATACATAGAAATAGGCACATCAGTGCCCAATCCATTAAAAAAAGAAAAAAAAATGTTGAAGAGCTTCTCAAATAAGACTTGCATTAAATTGGCTAAAAGCAGCACACAGTTTTCTGACATTATTGTAGGTTATAACAGTGATACTCATGATACCATTCCTCCTCTAGGCCTGTTACCTTCAACAACATGTGATAAATTTGCTTGGAAAATCCTTGTTGCTGTATAGCGAAAGGCCTGGGGATGTGCAACAATATGAAGTRTTTGTATAAGATAGTATGAATTTAGATCTTTCAAGTATATAGTTAAAGCCTCCCACATGGCAAGACAGGAAAAGGATTATGCTGCTTCTCCTGTTGCATATCCCAAACCTAGCAAGACTGTGGGATGGAGTTCAATGAACGCTGAGGCAAGGCCGTAGAGAAAGTGAGGAGAAAGCTAGGAAACCTTGACCAAAAAAAAAAAAAAAAAAAAAAAAGTGAGTTAACTCATAACAGTGAGCACATACAGATGTGAAACTGTTCTGAATAGTAGAAGTATTTGTTAAGTATTTGTTCGTGCTTGTTTCCAGTTTTCAACTACCTTTTATTGTATATATAATATATATATTGTTTTATTTTAGTTTGAGTTTCCTGCTGGATTCTGGTAAATTCCTATTGTGATTTTCCTTTGCCCATATAACTTCTGTGTAAAATATCTGAGAATTATTTCTTAATGATTTCATTAACCACTCCAAGCCTCTCTGGAGCCTTCCAGAGTTTTTTTGTTTTGTTTTGCTTTTTAGAGAAATACCTCTCATTACACCGTCCCATTCCTAAGGGGTGAATGAAGTAAGGAGGAGAAGCTGAATAAGCAAATAAATAAATAAATAAATAAAAGCCTCCCAAGGCTGGATCATACAAGCAACACAAATTCATAAACAAGAGAGGAAAGGGATAAACAACAACAACAACAACAAAACACAATTCCCCAAACAGTTGGCACATAAAACCGCCCAGAGGCAATCTCTCTTGTAGCATACCAGCCAAACACATAGGTATTTATGTGCAAAACAATTCAGTTTGCTTTCCCTAATCCTCCTGATTCTTCCCTCCCCTGATAAAAAACGGTAGTGCTTATCACAGGAAAGCTGGTACTTTGCCATCTTGCTTGTGTAGCCTGTGGGTACACCTGGCTTTAAAAGAAGTCCCCTCTGGTGCTCTGTTGAGATGGGGCAACAAGGCAAGCAAGGGTGAAACTAAGTTTCTGGACAAAGTGAGGGTGGGATTCACCCATCTACACCAAGCTGCCGTGTTTCATGTTGATGTAGATAAAGTTAAAGTGATTGTGCCCTATGAATGCATCATCTGAACCCATCATAAAAGGCATCTAGATTGGCTAGCGAATGCTTAGAAACCCAACTATATCAGCTCTACTTAGGAGACAGGTAAGTGCTCTCCAGTGCAACCTACTGATCTGTGGAACATTTTAGTTGCYCAATAAAACCTTAAAATAGCCCCATCCAGTCTGTGCTGAGCATGTGCTTAAGAATTTTCCTTGGCTAGGGCATGTGAATGATGGCAGAGCATGATCTACACTGCTGAGGTACATTCAGCCTTACCATGATTTGCATCACTATACTCTCCATCATACTGCTCATTTTATTATTAGCAAAAAGTGGGAAATCAGCTATTATCATCCTTTCTTCTTTCAGTGTTCAATTAAAACATCATGCAATGGCTCTGAGGATCAGCCAAACAAGTGCAGTACCTGCTGCCATTTACAGCAGCAGTACCTGTATTTGCACCTGCACCTCTACTGTACCTATATTTGCTGCTGAAATTCAAGTATTCTTGAACAGCCAGTTCAGTTGGAGATAGGACATTAGCTGATGCCCAAATGATATGAAAGAAAGTTTTCTGATCTTGTGTCATATGACTATCAGAAACCACATTTCCTAAATTATTTGACATTCTCACTCCAGTCTTTTTTTTTTTTTTTTTTTAATTTTTCATTCCCATTTTAATGGGCAAGCAGACAAAAACTGAAACAAAGAGTGGTGCTCCTAAAATAGTATTTTTGCATTTTTTGGCAAAGATATCCACAGCTGTATAGCATAAAATATCCTAATCACCCACAAAATATCTTTCTGTGCCCTAAAATCACTATATTTTTTGATAGCAATTTCAAAATAGAATACTGTGATTTCAGAATCATGTGTTTTAGTAACAAGATAGCAAAATCTCCACGTGATTCTCAAGTTACTATTAAAATTGTAGTAAAGGATCATCATCTGCTTGCCATACTCATATTTCTGCAGAGCAAAATCCAGGCCAAGAAAAAAKTCCAAAGTTTTTATTCTGGTCATACTGAATCAATGCAATAAAACTGTGAGAATGCTTATGACACGGTTTTAGAAAGGAAGGAAATGAAAAAAGATCATTTGGAAGATAGTCCTGGAAAGATGACATAGATATTATACCTTACAGAAAACATAGTATTACCAACTTACCATCTGAAACATATTTCTGCCTACAGCTAGTAAAATAACAAAGAAATTCCAGAAATGCCACTTTTGCAACGATTCAGAAAAGAAATGTCTTCTTGTGTTCTTCCTGTGATTTTAATTCATTAATTAAATATAAATAAATGTATATAAAAGGCTTCAGAAGTAAATAAGAGGATGTAATATTTAGGCATATCTTGTTATGAATAACATATTGTCAGGAAACGTTTACCTGCTCCTTCCCCTGACTCCTTCTGTCTCTGGTATACACAATATTCCTGGCCAAGCTTCTGGTTAAATTCACTAGGAATTCTGTTGCCTTGCATCATCGTAAGCATACAATTTCAAAGACAGTCTGGATCTATCAGGTTCCCAACTCTAAACCAGAAACTGGAACTGGAAACTGTCAGAACAAGCACTAAAAAAACAAAAATTAAATTTGTCTCTTCACCTTATCAGACTTTCTGTCATGAACTAGCTACTGATTTTCCCAGCTGCAACAGTGGTATAAGAAATGGCAATTAGCAGGACACTGTTGTAAAATTATTGAAATCATGTTCCTCATTATACAATTAGAGTTATATCTCCATCTTCACAATTAATTACACCACATGGTGAAAAGAAATTATTTAATACTATGGTAGTGCCTCAAGGGCTAACAGGACAGTAAATGTGCTAGTTTCCATATACCTACCTTCAAGATGAAAAAAAAAAAAAAAAAAAAAAAAAAAAGTCATCCCTGCCTCAAAGAACAGCCTAAACAGCTAGGAAAGGTAAAGGATTGAAGGGTACCCAAGGGCACACGAAGCTGAAATGACATGCCCAAGGCCTTATAATAGATCAGAATTAAAATTGGCCATGGAAATCGGATTTTCAAATTCTACACTTTGAGCCACCTTTATGTTAAATAAGTTATTGTATGGAAATCCCCATAAATTTAAATTATGATGAACCTTTGCACTTCCATGTAACACGGGCTTTCCTACCAGAAAGCTATAATTACTAAGCTGAGCCAAAGTACATGTATCTTCAGACATTCCATTGTAGATGACACAGGGTTTGTCCTACTGGAACCGTAACTTCAAACTGAGTTACAGATGAAAGCATCTTCACAAGCAATGAAATGTTACTCAGTGATATTTGTTGCAATGATCTAAAAAATACTAACTTTGATTTAGAACAAATTATGGTCATAATATTATGCCTGAGCACAAGGAAAAAGTTGCTGAGAAAAATTAACGACACTTCATTATTTTTAAACTTTCCTAGTGATACATGTTAGTCGCAGACTCTCACAGAATTGCATCTTCATGATATATAACACAATTACAAATGTAATTGATCTTTGACCCAAATCTCAACAAAATAAGTAGCTAGGTGAGTGCTAAGGCAGTGGTTAAGACATTAAAGAATCTTTCCAGCCAGCTAGCATAGGTCACACAGCTTTGCTTAACCATGTATTTTATTGGTTCTGCCTTGAAGGCACTAGGATGCTCTAGGGGATGAAATAAAGACACAATTAGAAAAAGAAAAAAAAAAAAAAAAAAAAAAAAMMCTCTACCTGCTTAACTGTCTACTTACAAAACACCTGATAATGTGCAAGGTGCATAAAACAGACTAAGAATATTTGCTCTTCTTCTAAATATGAAGAACTTACCAGCTTGTACAAAACTGGGATATATCTTGACTGAGGAASAGGAAAGTTAGATATAAGAATTTATACTTATGACATCCTTGCTCAAAGTGTTAGTTTCATGAGAAAATGCCTCATTCAAACCAATAAAAAAATATATGTTCTCTTCACGAGTTCTGTTCACCTTACTGGCAAATTCCTTGGCCTGTGATAGAAAAGAAGATCCTTTCTGGCCTTAAGACTGATGAAATAATGGGATACAATTTGKTTTTTTTTACTCATGCCTAACTTGGGGAAAATTGGTGGGATAATAAAAGGCTGTGGGATTTTCTGTTAGAACCAAAAAGCTGAGGAGAAGGGGATATTTGTGGAGGCAAATGCTAAATGTTTTTGAATTCTTTTACTAAAGATATTTTGTTAAATGTAAATGAAAAATCCTTATTTAATRTTGTTTACAGTATTTTTAAAAGTCTTTTTTAAAACTATGGTGATTTAAATATMTTTTGTAAATAGGCAGTCTAATAGTGCTGGTCCAGTTATGCTAAGTGCTGTGCTTTACATAATATATTGAGTAATATGTACTGAAACAAAATTATGAGACTTTATAATATTATAAAACAAAATCTCTATTAAAAATGTCAACAGAGGAAATACAATCTGGAGATTAAATGGATGAAGAGGTAAATTCAGTCTGAGTTATACTAAATGGGATGTGTGTGACTGTAAGCAAGTTACTGAATCTTACAGTGCTTTAAGTTCTGATCTGTGAGAACCATCTGTTAATACTCTAGGATGGGGGGGACAGCTTGTCTTACCTGTAGGATTGCAGGTTCTGTAGGACAAAAATCCCTCTTGCAGCCTGTATACACAGTGCCAACAAGGGTAAATATCTAAGTGTAAAGGAAAAATTGTAGAAGGTCAGTAGATACACCGGCATCTGAATGAGAAACAGGTTTCCTTGAGACTGCTAAACTGCCAGCTGCAAACGTCTCTGTGGGCAGATTAATGATCTCTTACTTGCTGGAATAATATAAACCTACAAGGTAAGCTACTCTTTAGAAGTTAAACTTAATCAATTTTTTTGAAAGAAAGTTATGGGTATATAGCATGAGAACAGTCCTACCAGCATGTTGATACCTACAATGTGAGTTTTTATATTTGAGCCAGTTTTCTTGTCTTCTTTATAGCACTAGAGAACTGCCACCTGCAGAGAATGATTTCTTGGGCATCATGCTTTGATAGATGCACAAACACACTAAATGAATCATCCTCTGGAGATCCTCTATCCTACTCTTGTCTAAAGGGAGATCTATATGAGATTTTTTAAAGATCTGCTGTGGAAATAGATGAAGCATGCTCTGAAGTGTTTGTCCTCCTGCACACGCTGCCAGGGGAAGCTAGATGTCTACACTGCAGAAATATGTGTGTTTTCAGAAGTCTCCTTGGGAGGGTGAAAATCCCGTGGTGAGGATGGGATGGATCTAAACTTTGGACTCAGCTGTATGGCCAACTCCTGACCACACTTCTTAATGATATTCTCCTCCTCTTCTGAAGTTGCTCACCTGGGTTACCTGTTCTTTAGTCAGTTGTTGTTGGTCCCATTCTGTGAGGTTTCCTTCCTTCCAAGTGTGTGTAGGTATGTGGCAAGCAAGAGAGTCTGGTTCATTAAGCTATCTGGTTGAGCACTTTCCTGTATAAAAGAAATAGCAAGTAACAAGGAAAGTGATAAATTAAAAATAGAGATAAAAAAGGACAAGTTCAAGGTCCTGCATCTGGGGAGGAATAATCCTAGGCACCAGATTATGGGTTGACCTTCTGGAAAACAGCTCCATGCAGAGGAATGTAGGAGTCCTGGTTGACAACAAGTTAACCATGAGGCGGCAGTGTGCCCTTGTGGCCAAGAAGGCCAATGAGATCCGGGCTGCATCAGGAGGATGTTGCCAGCAGCTGCCCCTCTACTCAGCTGTGGTGAGGCCGCATCTGCAGTTTTGTGTGCAGCTCTGGGCTTCTGTGTGGGCATATTGTGTGCAAGCTCTGGGCTTGGAGTACAAGAGGGATGTGGAGCTTCTAGAGAGGGTCCAGCAGAGGGCAACAAAGATGATTAAGGGATTGGAGCATCTATCTTCTGAGGGAAGACTAAGCAAGCTGGGCCCRTTTAGCCTGGAGAAGAGAAGGTTGAGAGGGGATCTTATCAATATTTATAAATTTCTGAGGGGAGAATGTAAACAGATAGGGTCAAACTCTTCTTAGTGGTGGCCAGTGACAGGGCAAGGAGTAATGGGTACAAGTTGAAACATAGGAAATTTCGTCTCCATATGAGAAAGAACTTCTTTACAGTGATGGTGACAGAGCCTTGGAACAAGCTGCCCAGGGAGGCTCTGGTGTATCGTTCTCTGGAGACCTTCTAATCCTGCCTGGGTGCAACCCTGTGCCATGTGGTCTATGTGTTCCTGCTTGAGCRGGAGATTGGACTACATGATCTCTGGAGGTCCCTTTCAACCTCAACCATTCTGTGATTCTGTGATATGGTGAACTTTTGCTTCAAGAAATCTTTTGTAAAGAATCTTCTTATACAAGAAGCAGCCTCTTTCCCAGCCAATATACTGCCTTGGAATGGGGATCTGAGCAGAAGTCCTACTGGTGTCTTAGCTACGCTACCTAAAATGCATCCCTTTTCAATGACTTCTGCTTCCATTTCACCTATTCACAGCTCTGAAATTGTTAAATCTTCACTGACATTTCTATGGCTACATTTTAAATGAAACATTCTTGCTAGAGATGCTTTTCTAATACAGACAAATCACATTTCTGTTCTCAATACTAGTAGTCTTTCAAGAACTTTATTCTCATTTTGAAGTGCACTTTGCAGCTGCTCTTTCTTTACTGTGGATTGAGCCAATATCTTACATCAAATTAACTCTGAGACTAGAGTACAGAATTTGTGCTTTTTTATACTGCTTTCACTTGATTCCAAAGTTTGCCTTGAAGCGTTAAATTTTGGGATCTGTTAAAGAAAAAATACACATGGCCAGTAATATTTTGACATATTTGGATATTATTTCCATTTCTTTGGTTTTGTTTTGTCTTCTGGAAAAGCTATTTATATAAGCAGAGAGAAACACAGCACCTATACAGTCCTCCTATTTAAAAATACAATTCAAAATAAGGTGAAATCTGAGACTCATGAAAAAGGCCAAAAAAAAAAAAAGTCATTTTTTTTCATTTCAGCTGCAACAACAGTACTGAACACTGAGGAGTTCCCAAACTCAATTTAAAGAGGAGAGCAAAGAAGTCATAAACAAATTCATGCCATGAGACCTGTTTAGCAAGTTTCCATCTCAGAGACATTCAGAGGTATGAGAGATGTGATATGTTCGTAAGCAATTCTGATTATTTTCAAGACTTTACTTGAACTATTGGGTTATCTCTTTTCCACAGTGTGTCCCAGTGTATCAGATCACTGTGCAACCATAAATTACTAATTTTTTATACCAATGAAAAATACTAAACTGCAACAGCACAAAATATACCCAAACTCAGATGACAAACAGAAAGCAAAATTTCAACATTAAGCTGTAAGTAAAAACCTTAACTAGAAGTTTTGGATTTGTGATTTCCCACCACAGTTAACTCCTCAAAAGGTCAATCCATCTTTCCATTTAACATGATTAATTTCCATTGATATAGCCTTTGTCTCCATTGGTCTAGGTGTTACCTGAAAAATGATGAGCCCTATGGTGTTTTGAGAAAAAGATCGGATGCATACTCAGGTGGTATGTGGTTCAAGAATTATCAGCTGATGTAATCTCCACGAATGTTCACAAATATTCATCTGGTTTTAATCTTCATTATTCTTCTGTGACAAATATGTCTTATTACAACTAGTGAGTGTCTGACACCCCCAAATTTCCTCTAAGAAAATGGCATTGTTCCAAAAAGACCAATGAAGTTCTGTTAATTACTATTGACTCTAGGTTTAATTCAAGAGGATGACTTGTCTTTCAGTGATTTGAAGATAATCTGGAAGTGAAATATCAAGCTGCACCAAAAAAAAAAAAAAAAAAAAAAAAAATCCTGAGGTATGCAAGGGCTTAGTCTAATTTGCTTGGGATATCTGCTGAAAACATTGATATACAGGATAAAAGAATTACAGAATCACAGAATCACAGAATATTTAAGGTTGGAAGGGACCTCTAGAGATCATCTAGTCCAACCTTCCTGTTCAAGCAGGCACACCTA
>NW_020454094.1:5140236-5141602 GCF_003342845.1 Nothoprocta perdicaria
AAAAAAAACAATCCCCAGTAAATTTTCCTATTAGAAAAAAATAGTATTTTAGGACATAAATTCATACTGTAATCCATACTGAGGGGAAGGCAGCTGTCTCCCCACAAATCATCTGTGATAGGATGGCCCACTTAAAAAAAAATTTCTGATCTCAAATCTTATCATCAAGTAACTCTCCATGCACCTTCTAGATTCATAAAGCAGGCATCCAAAAGTTTTAATATAATTGAAAGCATAAAGCTCCGAGACAGAGTTGCTACCTGAAGCTAGTTTCTAATGAATCTGAGAAAAGCAAGGAAAGGAAAAAAAAAAAGATTTTATGAATCTGAATCTTATCTATAGAGTCTTATCCCAAACCCTACTGAGGTCAATAAAAACACTCCTGTAGAACTGATTATTTTTCATTGAGCTATTAAAAGATATGACTAAAAATATTAATTTTAGTTGAATTTTTATGGTCTAAGGCTGGCAAATCTTTTGCAGGCACTTGGTTTAGCTTTGCCTCTAGAGCATGGAAGAAGTTAAATGTTAGATTAGATGTCTAAGATATATGGGGTGAGACATCTATTGGGAGAGATCATTCTTCTTTTTTCACTATAAATGGGACACAAATAATAAGTTTTAACTAGACATCAAGCAAGTGGATGGCTAAAACTGAGGCAAGGCCAACTAACTGATAAATAAAAGATACAGACAGCACAGACAAGGACTTATTTTAATTCTACCACTGCCCAGCTGAAAATATGTGAAAACTTGGGACTGCTATTCCAGATATCCTTGCACAGAACAAATCTTGCAGAAACTAGAGTGATGGCATAAATTAAAGCACTTCTGAATGAACTAATGTGCCGTAAGTCACTTCAGAAGACAGTCAGCGTGGCTTTGAAATATGCAAGTCTTGAATTTCTCTTTTGTCTCTTATCTTTCTGTTCTTAAGCCCAGCCCCTCATAATTGTGACTAAATATGGGAAGTTTAAAGAAAATCTTAATTGAAGGTAAATCCCCATCAGTTAAATTCAAGAGTTTCCTTTGATAGAAAAAGCAAAGGACTCTTAGAGGTAAAGCACACAAAATTCTGATTAATCTTGAGAGGTTGTTTGATGGCAGCGAGGCAAATGCAATTCTCTTCAAAATTCTTTTTATTTATTGGCTGTTCTTTTGAATATTTTTTCGGATTAAAAGTAGTTCACATTGGTAGAATAGAACAATGATACTATTTTGATATTGTGCTTGAGTGAATGCAACACACATACATTAACACACACGCGCACACACACACACACATACATACAGAGAGATAGAATTTTTCTGTCAACTGGTACACTTTTTTTGAAGGAAAAAAAATTCCCTGAATTAAAAAAAAAAA
>NW_020454094.1:5141621-5145391 GCF_003342845.1 Nothoprocta perdicaria
ACCTGAAGCTAGTTTCTAATGAATCTGAGAAAAGCAGGAAAAAAAAAAAAAAAAAAAAAAAGAAAAACATGTAAAGTTATTCATGAATGAGTTATGGAAGAAAGAATATTTTCTGACCCCTTTAGGCCAAAAACAAAGGTCCTGAGGCTTGGAATTCATAATGGATAAATAAAGTGAAAACAATTAGCAACTCGTCCTCCTTTCAGACAAATGACATATTCAAGGACTCACAAAACAAAATAACTTTTCTGACTTTGGGAATTACAGTACAGTTCCTATTATGCACCCTGTAAATTTATGAAAAGTAAAACAAACAAACAAATATAARAGGAACATCAGCATAAGATAGCCAGAAACCTTAAAACAGCAGCCTACTTTTAGTCATAATTTTCATTTTTATGATTTTATTAATTCTTCTCAATTTAATTCATCCTTCTTTCTTGACATATACATGAAAATTATATTTGTAAAGTTAATCATATTCTTTCTCAAACTTCAATTTACCAAACAGCATGATTAAGGCTCTTCAAAACTGTCCTCCTATATAGATAGTCCATTCCAACCTTCTAAATGTCCCTCTAGTACTCTTGTCTATTACAACTTAAGTCCTATTGCCATGTCCATGGACACATGACATTGTATACAGCACTTCCCTTAAAATCTTATAATTCCCTTGTATTATAATAAAAACACATTTTCTGTAGTAAATATAAGTAATCTAATCCATTCCAGGACCATGCTAGCCTTTTTCATGATTTCATCTTGCAGGTATCCCTTTGTCATCATCTGAGCAACAAATATATGAGGATCTTGTGCATTCTCATTGCTTCTAGGATACATTAAAAACTTTTTTTTTTATTGTTCACTTCCAATTATTTTCTTCTAGTCACTGAATACAATTCTTTTATAAGGATATGTGTTTTCTCATGATAGGATAATCTATGTTTCACATGAATATGCACCTTCAAAATTAAAAAAAAAAATAAATAAAAGGTCTTAAAAAAAAAAAACAGCTTGACATTGAAGACAGAGTGCAATGAAAAATACTATCAATTTAATATACATCAGCTTTTCAGAGCATATTCCTCTTGGGGAAGATGACATGTAACTAGTGCAGTATGTRTAGGCAAAGTGTTTTGTGTTGAGTACTGAGATGAGTTGTATAATCCTAATTCTAGTATTTAACAGTAATGGACCCACCGGACTCACTGCATGCATCCTTTAAGCTATTTTTTTTTTCACGGAAAAAGGCTATTTAATGCATTTTTAAGAATCAGAAATATTATCTACTTAGTGTAAGAGGCAGGCTTTCATAGCATTGCTATATGGAAAAGCTGTACTACCACAGAAATATCAGCACAGAACTGTGTCACATTGGAACTGAGAACAGAAGCTGGAATGAAAGGACTGGTTTTCCACTTGCAGAAAAGAAGTGAATTCTTTTGGAACTAAGATAATTAATGGAAAATTATCTCTTTAAATATTTTAAATCAATAGCACTGGATGGAGATTTTGGCTGAAAAGCATGAGCTGAAAGAAAAGAGAAAGCAAAAATCTCATTTTAAAGTTTGAGCAATAACAACATCTCTGGAAGTGGGYGAGGTGCTGGCCTCTTGACTTCAGTCATTACACAGAGGGGAGAGAGAGAAGCCAACAACTGTCTGAGAGCAGGAAACATGATGGCCCTCCTACAGAGTAAGAGAGACTAAGAAGATTGTGCGATCAGACAGCCCATGCGAAGCTGCTTTTAGGACCATCTACACAAAATTAAAAAGGTTTAAAAAAAAAAGAAAAAAAAAATCTCGATAAACCCTAAAAAGAGTGTATGCACTCCGTGCAGTCAGCAGTCTTGGGAGCAAATGTTTCTGCTTTAGTGATGGGTCACAGCTGGTCTCAGAAATGTACTGAAAGCTTCAAGTTTGGCATGACCGAGCATTTACCCAGCTTTAAGCAGAAGCTTTTGACACTCAGGATGGCAAACTTGGATGGATGACATGCATGCTTTGAATACAGTAACAGCAACAACAACAACAGAAAACAGACCTACAAGAGTAAATAAATAAAACATGTTTTCTGGACAGCAGCAGAGGAAACTCTTCATCTCAGTGGGGAAGGGGATGCATGTAGGAGCTTGCACAGTCATGACACATGGGAGTAGGAACCTCCTGTGCCAACACAGGGAAGCAATGCAGAGAGGAAGCCTCCTACCCCACAACCTGGTAAATCTGTGCTAGGAAACTAAATTAGAAATGGATAAATCAGTCCAGACCTCTCCTCTAAAGTTTAATGCTTCTTTTACAGAGTCCATAGTATCTTGGCCTTAAGCTACTTTTTTTACTCATAGAAACTCTTATTGTTATTCCATATTAAGTGAGCGAGAAATATGGGGTAAAGAGTCAGGATAATAGAAAGTATTGCCAGAAGACTGTTCCAAACTTCAGCGGGAAGAGTTCAATCGGTATTAATGAGCTTTGGATTAGGATACAGATTCTCATCTTTAAACATCCTCTACTCTGGGGAAACTCTGGACTAACAAGAGGGGATTATTTCTGCTAAACTCTTTAAAAGCTCTAACTAATTTCTGCTGAAACAAAGTGCCATAAAGAAGTCACTGCAGCAGAAGTTGTTGTGTGAAATAGTATTTGCAGTCATCCCTCTTGCATCATTAAACAGTGTACTAGCACCAATCAAAAAAAAAAAAAAAAAAAAAAAAAAATCCATGTAGTTTTCATTCTAAATACAGAATGATTCAGATGGCAAGACATGTTAACAAGGACACAATATGAAGGCATTTCTTTTTCTTTCCTTTTTTTTTTTTTCCCCCTATCATGACACTGATTTTTAAATTTTGATCCAATATGAAAAATAGGGAGCAGTCTGAATCCATCTTTATCCATGTTCCCATGGATAAAAGTAATTGATCTCCTCTACCACAACGACATTCACAACTTTCAAGATTGTGTGGAAATTTTTTGAAATCTTTATATTGAATCCATAAGCCTGTATTCACAYGCTTCACAAAGATGAATTTCACTAATATGTGTCCCTCCATTGCCTTATAATTAATAGTTTCTATCTCGGACGCACATATAACCTCCAACRGAGACGGAAGCCCCAGGTGAGCAAAGCACAGTGCTGATGTCTAATGAGTGACTGTCCCAGACTTGAACACTTTATCAYTGGTGAAATAGGAAAAAACATCAATAGTCCAAACATTTTCCAGTGTAGGAAAATTAAGCTACCATCCCCTTTAATTCAAATCCTTAATAAAACATGAACAGACCTAGATTCATCATTCTAATCTGCCTGCTAATTTTAGTGGGAAGCAACTACAGACAGTAAGTGATAGATGCTAAATATTGACACATTTGTTTCTTTTGTCACCCGAAAGCTTCACTGTGACAAATTGTTGCTTACCTCACCTACCCTTAAAGCTGCTCCCAAGCAAGAAAATGGCAGAAAAAAAGAAGCACCAGGATACTTCCAAAAGCAATCTTCACTTAAAGTCAGTCTTACCTGATATATTTTTCCTTCCTTCCTCCGTTCCTCGCTTCCTCCCTTCCTTCCTCTCTCCCTCCCTTCCTTCCTCTCCCTCCCTTCCCTCCCCTTGCTCTCTCCTGCTGTTTTTTCTTCTTTTTATCTCACTTTCTTTCTTTTCCTCTTTTCCTCTTTTCCTCTTTCTTTCTTTCTTTCTTTCTTTCTTTCTTTCTTTCTTTCTTTCTTTCTTTCTTTCTTTCTTTCTTTCTTTCTTTCTTTCTTTCTTTCTTTCT
>NW_020454094.1:5145552-5166278 GCF_003342845.1 Nothoprocta perdicaria
TCTCTCTCTCTCTCTCTCTCTCTTTCTCTCTCTCTCTTTCTATTTCTCTTTCTCTCTTTCTCTCTTTCTTTCTCTCTTTCTCTCTTTCTCTCTTTCTTTCCCTCTATCTCCTCATTAACTTGCATCCAAAAGCAAACTCCTGCCTTTTCCGCTCTCCTGTGCTGACAGAACCTGAAGGAAATGGATGCAACCAACATTTCCAATATGACATCCAAAAAATGACTTTTTGATTTTCAATTAACCTTGTACAAAGAGGGAGGCCCGGAACTTGCCCCTTGGTTGGTGGCCGCAGCTGGTGGTGGTTGGTGCCCATGCAAGCAGCAGCACTGGGCAAGGAGGACCAGGCACCTGGACCATTGCTTCACTGCTGTTTGCACAAGGTGAGACAAGGCTACCCAGCAGTAATTACTTGCGGAAGAGGGAAACAGGTAGGGGAGAGAGTGCTCTTGTCATTTGTGCGACTTAATTGTATGCTTTTATGAGCCGTAATGGCTGGAAGGATTAAAGTTACTTTTAATAACGCTTCCTTTCAAAAGAATTTGATTGGAGATTTCCCAGCAGGGCTACCTACCGAGCAGCAGGACCCCTTTTTTCCTTCCAGACCCCTGTTTCCTCCCCCATCCCCCTCTCCTCCCCCTTCTTCTCCCTCCCTCCAAGGTCCCCTTGTTCTATTTGGCTGCCAGGAGCCAATCTACACAATGCAGCATGAAGCCAATTTTATACGTGTACTTAAATAAATACATGAAACTAAGAAAACCTGTGCATAAAGCCAGCCTTTCCCAGGGTACCAAAATTTGTCAAACTGAATCATAGCCATATATACTCTGGTTCTCCTTCAATAAGCCCCAGGAATAGAGAATTACAAGAGGAAAACAGTTCAGTAGGTGTCTACAGAGCAGGCCCAGGAGTATTTGCATAAATCATATTTGCTTTTAAAGAGAAAAAAAAAAAGTTACGTTAATAAAGGTAAACTTTCCTTTAGGAAAGGAAAATGTGCTGCAGTCTTTARAATGGTGTTTTTGATGTCATGGGGAACTCTTTCTTGGCTGTGGAGGCCTTCAAAGCTATTTGGTGTGCCCTCATTAATAAGTTTAATTTATTTTATGTCTTATGTCATTCAATTATAAGCCAGGAAGGAAAAGAGAAGTGGTCAACAGTTGTGAGAATTAAGTTGTCCTTTTTCCTGGCAGCTCACAGAGAGTCCTCTATCAGTCGATAATTTGGGTCAAAGTAATATTAACAGGCTATATTCAGCAAACTGTAGACTGATAAAGATAGGCTAGTTCAATATCTGTYCCCTGCTTTAATGTGCAATGTTAAATTATTAGATGAGAGTTATTGTAGGAAATACTGTACACTTGCACAATAAAAACCATCAACTGCTAGTCTGGGGATTTTTTTATCACTAACATTACATGTTTGTTTTAACAAGCACAGCCTCAGAGTTTGTTTTGCTTGTTTTCCTCTTGGCTTAGGGGAAGCAAGATTAAAAAATAATGAAAAAAGAAAAAAAAAAGAACAGTTTCACATGAAAATAATTCCTCTTTTTGCTAAACAAAATCCTTAAAGCTGGTGTTTTTAATGATTTCACTGTCAATTTACATAGTCATTTATAAACCCTATGTAGTGTTTACACACTTTCTGTGCATTGTTTATGTTTACATGTACAAACATCGCTTCTATAATATCATAGTTGCTCGTTTGATTTTTCAACTATTTGGCAAAGAAGCCTGATTGAATCTTTTTTTTTTTTTTTTTTTTTTTTTGAGTATCTAGTGTTAAACCCTCTCCTCTTCTAGCTTGTGGACACATTAATGTGTTATGAGTCGGTTGCTCTTCTGATTCCATTATAAGAGAATAGTTGTTCTTTCATCTATGAATGCAAATCATCATACACTTAGTTTACTRTCACATCAAGAGTCCAAACCACTTTCAGGCCTATGGTCGCAAATAACAAAATATTTTTGTATCCTTCTTGAAGCCAGATTTCTAGTCCTGCATCTCCACATCCTTTAGCACTAGCAGAGAATGCTGAGAAATGGCAGATCACTGTTAATCTCAGAGAAAACAGAGTGGCCTATTTGAGACACCTTTATGGCTACAAATTATAAAAAGTTGTAAGATGAATTGTAAGACCACAACAGGGGTCAAAATATGAATGTGATATACACAGGCTTCGGCTTGGTAGCTCCCAGGTTTTGCAGGCTTTCTTTTTTAAAATGTTTGAAACTCATAACACTAAAGATCATTTTTATTTATTTCAGCCCTCCTCCTCTTTTAGGATAGAGTTAGGCAATAACTGCTAACAGGACTAACCTGTCACTTGTAGCCATACTCTAAGAGCACTCAGCATTCTTCCACAGATGTTTCTACAAAAAAATGAACCTTGAACTCATGTTAGTGGTTCTTTTTTTATAACTTACCCGATCAGGGATTTCAGTGAATGAAACAGTCTTTGTTAAAATTTATCATCTCCCTTAAAAAGAAAAAAAAAAAWATCCAAACCCTCAGCAGCTACTGCAAACCTAATTATTTCCTAAGACCATGCAGATGCTGGAAAAAGGCAGCACACATACAAACTACTTCTTTCTTCTATTTCTTTCTTTCTTTCTTCTAACTGCACTTATRTGGAATAACAGTTCTTTGTCAAAACACTAACAATATCTGCAAACCATTGGACTGAACTAAAAGTTTTGCTTTTTATTTTGTATTTGCATCCTTTGTAAGGATGTGAGTGTCATATTTTGTAGAACACCTAGAACACTCATTAATTTTTTTATTGTTTCCATCTGAATAAATTCAATCTCTGAATAAAATTCACTCTCCCTGTTTCTTATGTGCTATATTGATATTTAGGACTATATGATCTCCTGAACTCTGACGGGATGCTTATACTGATCCAGCAGCAGCTGTCCTGATGACATCGATAAATCAGTTCTCTCTGTTCTCACTGCTATCTGTGTGTTATTCATCTTGAGGTGTAGTGGTCCTGYGGCCTACTTTCTTTTGTGTTCTTGAACTTCATCTCATCTTTCTTCTTTTTCCATTTTTTATGAATATCCCTAAATTATTATGTTCTCTAAGCACTCTGTTTCTTACCTAATCGAATGCCCACATTTAGYGGGAGGACATTCATAGTGTATTCTCTCAATCTTGTGGATAAGTATAACTATAATAGAGTATTCTCTAGAGTAAAAACATTAAATATTTAATTTTCTGGAAATTTTAGGGGGACATTGAGTGTTTATATTTTTGTTTGTTTTTAGCAAAATATATTTTGAATGCTTCTAATGTCTGAATCTCTCTGAAGCCATATCTGAAACCATATTCAAATGTTCAGATTTTGTTTTCAAGCTAATTCCTTTCTTCTTCAATGTCTTTAAAAAGTTTGCTAAAGCAGTGCCTACACTGCTGTTCAGTATCCCATTATCCTGAACTAGTTTGATTAATAAACTAAATTTAGATACAGCTGTATCAAAGCAGTGTAACATCTACGCATTTTCATCAGGAACAGGACTTTTTAGCATTAAGTGAGCTAGTAACAAACACAAACTGTTGAGTTTTACATATTTGTTTTTTAATGCAGGATGTGCACAGCTTTCCCAACATATGTTCTATACGTTTGTATTTCCTGTGCTTGGTTTTAGGCTAATGGTGATTTTTTGTCTGAAAAGTTTCAGCTGCAGCAGTTGAGCTAGCTCAGAGTTATGTGCATAAGATGAAACTCTGATGTTTCCATATGTCCCGTTTGGGATTACTGTGCTTGACTAACTCCAAATGGCTGAAACAGGAAACATCAAACTTAGCAAGCTCATAACACTCTCCAACAGCGGACAGACAGTGAAGCCTCAAAAGAAACAAGACTTAAAGTTATGAATATTTAAGTCTGGCATATTTACAAATACAGACAGTCCATTTTTCATGCAGTTTTTCATGGCACCCTCAGGCTAACACTGTTTAGTACACTTGGTGCACATCGAGTCCCTTTCGATTTAAATTACCTAAACTGCTCAAAGCTTCAGAGTGATAAGCAACTCATCTTCTTTTTTAAGATATCTGGGACAAACAATTTCTCTTAAACCTATTGGGTGCAAACTTGGTCCTATTAGGAAACTGGGCAACTCCTCTTCATTAATGGCGTAGTTCATCCATTGGAGACAGGAATAAAAAGTATTTTTTACCATAAAAGGAAGTGAATGATAATTATACCTTGGGTAGCCACCAACATAGAAATAAATCATAATTTAAGTGTATTTAGCTTTGGCTGTTTACATTTAGAATACAGCTGTCACAGTAATTTTACTTGTCTGATGTTTGCCATAAACATATGAAGGTGACTTTAGCTTTCCCTTTCCACTCTCAATAGTAAAAAGTCAAAAAACTTTAAGGCAAGAAAGTGTTGAGACTCACTGATACTATTTATACTCTCAAAAGTTAGGCATCTAAGCCTAAACTAGTGATTCTATTTTCACTTAACAGTCAGTAGCAAGAAAGAGCCAGCTTAAGAGAATGATTCACCTCATTCTATGACATACTTTTAAAGTAAGGAAAATGTAACCCTCTAAAAATGACTGTTTTTCTCCATGAAAAATAAATTCTATATTTTTAAACTTTTTTTTGGCCTTTTTTAATATGTATATATAAATTCAAGAACTCCACATGATCATCATCAAGGCTCTTCTCAGGGACTATCAACTCCTTTTTCTAGCTGTCTGCTCTTGGAACTTAGCGACTTCTGGAGATTGCAGCTGGTTTCAGCAGCAGGCAAAGCTGGTAACTACCAGGGGTAGCACATTTCTGATGGAAATAATGCARTTTATGGTCCTGCTCTCTGCTTTTGCTGGAGTAAGGAAAAGTCAGGTCTGTTGTTATTCTCCCTGAAGGAGGAGCGGAGTATACCARGGCACCTAATTCAGAGAAGAAGGCAATTCAGGATTTCAGGAAGCAATTTCAGGAAGCAATAGCTGGTCACTGCTTCTACTTGCCAGCCCTCTGACAGCAGGAGAAGCATCATAAAGCCTTCCCCTCCAGAACTGTTTCCTTCATTTCTGTCTCACCTCTACTTCTTTCCTTTCATCCTGCCCTTCCCTTTACAGAAATAGCTCTGCTGCCTGATTACAGAGGCAAAGGTCAGTTTTTCCTCCATTGTCACAAACTCTATGTCTACCTCAGGTTCCTCTTCCTCTAATTCCAAGCAATGATTAAGAGCATTTCATCCAGGATGGACTTCTGATTTTTTTTTTTTTTCATCCTTATCAAGTTTCAACTACTTAAAATAGAAATTTAATAAAGGAAAGAGAATGAATTTTGATGCTACCAACTGTTAAGCAATTTAAGCAGTAGCTGCACTAACCTTAGAGTAAATGAACCCTGGTCTAAGAGCTGCATGATCAAATGCAGTTACAGAATAATTTAGTCCAATAGAATATTTCAGTAATGAAATAGAAACTCATTCAGGGCATATTTAAAGCTCTCACTTGTCACTTGCTCCTGAGAGTCAGGTTCCATACAGATGTTTAAGTTCCTGAACAAACTTTGAATAAATGTTTCAACTTCGTATCACAAGCTGCGATTTTCAGCTGATGATTGCCAACCCTATAATATCTTCCATGTATGACAGAGTGTGATAGCCTTTAGAAACTTGTACTGATATCTAGTACATATATATATATGTATATGTATATAAAGTAGTCTTTACTGAGAGTAGATTATAACTTTCTGGATCAACAGCTCTCTTCTCCTTATCTTGTTCTTATTATGAGACTGTTTTTAAATGACTAATAACACAGAAAGAGATCACAAGTCACAATAATGACCACTGCAGAATCTTCAATTTTATGACTCAAATGATTGAACAGGGGATTGCATTTTAGAAACCACATATTTTTTCTCAGGTCTAACCTGTGGCCTAGCAGTAACCCTAGATGAGGTATTTTATTGTACTGTGCCTGAAATACCTCATCAATTAAATGAACAAAGTAAGACCTAAAATCTTTAAATACTATAGCACGAAAAACCTCCTCAAGTTGCTTTCTACAGTCTTGGTAAATTCAGTCAATTATTGGATGAATATGGAAATGAAATGAAATAATGAAAACTCTTTGTAGTGAGTTTTTAGACCYTTCAACAGGTGTTACAGCAATCATTTCATTTGACACCCAGGCGCTAAACCAATTGATGGTTTTTGGTAAAGGTACCTGATACTTTATAATTTGCACTGTGTGAGAGTCTTGGGCAACTATATGGCCATGAGTGGTCAGGCTTGAGGAGATATTGACAGGGAAACCAGGACTAGAATGTATGACTTCACTTTCCCCGTTCTTCCTTGATCCTTGTTGGTATTTCATACTCCTTATTCCTTACCCTAAAGAAAAGGGGTATCAGATCTGCTCCCACTATCTGCTCCCTCTAGGCTTGTTGTGGTCTCACCAACCATCTCCTCCACCCTGCATCTGTTCTTATCTTGCAGATTTAAATGCTTTCTCATGTTTTATTGTTTGTAATACTATTCTACAAGTCTCTGTTTGTCCTTTTGTGCTTACATMTTTTTAAAATATTTATACCTAGCTGGTTAACATAGTCATGGGGCTATACTATTAATAGTGTTATAAAGTGTATATTGTATATATTGTATATAAAGTATATATTGTCCCCATTTTATCTCTTTTAGTGTGCTCATGTCTGCTTTTAAGGCAAAATACTTGTATCTTGTTTAGCAGCTTCTTTGCAGGTGCATCAGAACTAGCTGTATCTCTAAAGAAAAAAAAAACAGATCTTCTAAACCTTAACTCATAAATAATTAACATGATTTGTCTGAYTTACCTGCTTTAATTTACTTACCACTTTTTGATCAACTCTTATAATGTACAATCCATGGGAACACTTCACTACAGCTTTCCAAACCATCCCGATTATTATTGATTAGAATACCTCTTTAATGGAATAACATGTTGCCAATTAGTTATTGAATCTGTTAAAAAAAGTAAATGCTGGAAAATTTTGAAAGATACCGGTRATTAGGATAGTTTCTTCCAAAGTATTGCAGGTTCAAGTCCTGAAACAAAGGAGTTCGTAGCTTTTTCTCCACTCTCTCTTGGAAGAATTGCATTTTCCTTAGGGAAGCTTATGTCATGTTTAATACATTTTTTAACTTAATGATAGCTGGTGCCAGTGGCTTCCCCAAGTTTTTTAATTTTTTTTTTTAAAAAAAATTTTTCTTTTTTTATTTTTTTTAAAAAAAGTATCTTTAGAGCCATATGGCACAATACAGATGAATACCTAACTAATTTTTTATAACATTTCTTTGTTGCAACCATCTTGTTATTTTTATCTCTTTCTAGGCTAAACAGTCACCATCACTTTAATCTCTCCTAACTAGCTGGAATTTGGAGGCTAGACAACTAAATCATGCAAGCTGCAAGGCAGCATTAAATAGAGTGTTTATTTAAACATCTTCTGAAATCTGTTTGTCTACTTGACCTAGCTACTGACTTAAATGCAATAAGAAAGCATTTTAACACCATTAGTATCTGGATTTCAGCCAAAGGAAAGCTCCTTACTTTATATCCCTTTAGACTGCACTGATGAAATGGTCTAAAAGCAGGTTTAGTATTACTTAATTCATTTTAAATGGTAAGGCAGCTTGCAGAGTGTAGCACAGGAAGATGAAAAACAAGGTTCTGGATGCTAAAGGYCTTGTACCAGATTGAAATCTTCCTAATGTATATAACAGCATTGTTTTCATTTCGGACAGTCACAACAGAGTTTAATCCTATACGATATCAAGACTTCATACAAAATTTGCTCTTGAAATTGTGTTGAAGAGCCTTTTTTTCCCCTCACGACTTTGCAGTCCGAGTTTACAACATTATTTTTTTTCTCTCTCATGCTAAAGGCATTAGCACAATGAAATTAAGCAGTCCAGATTTCTAATGCAAACTGTTTAGGGACAAGATGCTAAGTGATTCTAAGTGTTTTGTTGAGAGCCACTGCTTAAGTAAACATTACAAATTATGGTTATGTAGTATATAACGTAGATTGAAACCCCTGAGCAATGTATTATTCATAAAATACATCACTTTATCAGTTTGATCATGTTGCTTTTCTTTAAAGAAGATGACAAGGTTTTTAAGTCCTATTACAGAGGCAGCATGTTAAATGGGAAGAAGGAAACATTCTTAAAAAATTCCATTTTCCTTCCTGGGTGTCCCCTTTGCTTACCTGAAAAAAAAGGAGTGACTTCCCTAAGATGTCCTTTCATATGAAACAGCATACCTGGCACACTTAAATGTTAGAAAGCACATTTTATACTAATTTCCATAGGCTAATTCATCATTTCCCCATTTTTATATCCGTATTTTGTTTACATTTGCCTATTTTATTTATTTTTTATTTAATTTATTTAATAAAACAAATTTTCTATAGTAAAAAAAAAAAAAGGAAGGTCAAGGCAATTTCCATGCTAGAAGGCCAATAGGAAACTATAATACAATATAGGAAATAAAGTTCATGTAAAAAGCTTGTAGGGTACGGGTCTATTTAATTAGGTCTCAGTTAGGTTTTACTGTAACTCATAACCTCTAGGTACAGATTAATTTCTACTATAACTCATACCCTCAATGTGCACATTAGAAACAGATGTCAGCATGTCACAGCCACACTCGCAGTTYCTATATCACTGTCTGTGAGGATCACATGTCTGATACTGATAATGAGATGGAAGTCTCGGCTAGAATAAAATAGCCATGCAACAAGTGAGTTACACGAGAAGTGAAAATTGAAATGGTTCAAAACTGCTGCCTTCATGGGCAAGAAGGCCAATGGGATTCTGAGGTGCATTACAAAGAATGTCTCCAGCCTGTTGAGGGAGGTGATAAACTCCCCTCTACAGAGCCCTGGTGAGGCCACATCTGGAGCACTGTGCTCTATTCTGGGCTCCCCAGAACAAGAGGGATGTGGAGCTGCTGGAGAGAGTCCAGCGCAGGGCTACGAGGATGATCAGGGGCCTGGAACATCTGCCCTATGAGCGAAGGCTGAGGAAGTTGGGCCTGTTCTTCTTGGTTGTTGTAACATGTTGTCTGCAACATACTTCCTTGCAAGAACACATGATATGACTTCAAAGATCGTACAATACTATCTGTTTATTGCTCTTTACAAGAGAGGATTAATCCAATAGTAACATGTTAGTTTTAAGATATATGATTAGCCCTTGCAGAGCATGAGCAAAAGTAACTGTTTCCAAGTTTTGTGAGTATTTTAAGTTTAAAGGCTCAYTCATCTGATGCCAACAGACTTTTTGCTCAGCTTAGAAAAGGTTCTATATGCATCGCCTTGCATTAAGTTATCACTTAGTCACAAACCTCTGGAGACCAAAAGAAAGTCCTCTGGGTAAATGTACTTGCTTTGTTCTCACATTCTTCCCTGGGCAAGTGTATATCAGAGAAAGAATACTTGGATAAATGGATCTATGGACTCTTCCGGTCTAGTCACTCTCACAACTTTTGTGGAGCTGTTTTGCTGTTTCACTTTTTTCCCAAAATTATTTCTCTGGGAGTTACAGAGAAGTCGCATGAGCAGAGCTTAACATTTATGGGAAATGTCTACCGAGAATCTCTAGGCAGTCCTCAAATTGATAAGCTTGTTAAGTTCCATGTGAGTAATTAAAATCTTTCACCGAGCTTTCATATATTTCAAGTGGAGAACTGAGAGCAAGTTTTTACTTCTGACAGCACCACTGTTGGCACATACAATCAGTTGCAACCCACCCTTGCCTTTTTTTTTTTTTTTTTTTATATATTTGTGCCATAATCAGGTACATATGCTTCTCACTGAAAACATCCAGAGTTTGCCATCATTGCTTAGTTTCTATAGTCTGTTATGTTGTTAGGGTTTTTTAACAATTTACTTTCCAGATTCCTTCTTTACTATGAAACACTGGTAGCAAAAATATAATTTTGTACACATGTTTAAAAAAATATATCTTCTGAACATAATCACTGTCATATATTAACACATGCACTATAATCACATCTGCTAATACCTATAACTAGAAGTTGTGGTCTTTTTACTACCCCAAAGTGATGGCATGGGTGGAGAAAGCATTCATGAATCATGCAAGTTGCCTCCTACCAGGCCAGCAAGATTATCTTCTCCACACTAATCATCAATATCATTGACCTTTGTCATAAAACTTGGGTCACTCGTATCTATATTGCATTAAAGGTATCATCCCACGACCACTTCTTTGGGTCTATTAAAGTCATGTCAAAAAGAATCATTGACTTCTTGTCAAACACATCCAACCTTCCACGTTAATATATCCACAGATGCCTCACTAATCACCTAGCAAACAAAGCATGGTACACACCAGGCAATGAAAAGTGAGGACTTTGGAGGACCCTGTCCTCCTCCAGGCATGGCTTGGATGGTGACAATGATAAATTACTGGGGATACTCAATACACTTTCTCTCACTTCCTGAGATGAAGAATTCGGTTTGTTTTCTCTTTCATCTCTCTTTTCTGTTGAGAAGTACAAGAAGAAATCCACTGATCTTTAAGAAAAACAGTGAGACAGTCAGTTTTGCTGTATGATTTTTAAGCTAGCATTTTTGCTAATTCCTCTCTTTGTCATTTTAGCTTGCTTTCTAGAAACTTTCTTTGTATGCAGTCCTGTGCTGAGTGGAGATGTGCTCTTTATATTGCTTTGTAAAAATCAAATAGTACTGGATTTGAAGAAATTAGGTTTATTCTAAACTTGTCCACTCTTTTTACTATATGATACTAATATGTTAGTCTTGACTGGTTTAATGCTTTGTAATTTGTTCGAGCCACTAGAGCACCAGACCACCAGAAGACATCGAGTCTACTTTTAGCTTGTTCATTGAAGAACTGTTAATCTAGTCATACAGTTCTCAGACCATCCCTTTCACCTTCAGTCTTTTACACATTTTTTATTCAAAGTGTAAGTTCTTCACAGTAGCAACTATCTTTTTTTCTCTAAATTTTTGCAAAGCATCTAACTCATCATAATGGGAAGAGACATTACATAGCATTGTAATGGAAACAAAAAGGGATAAAAACATGATTTTAAGAAGTTCTCAGACTCCGCTGAACACAAAAATTTCAAAGAACTGTGGGTTTTAGTAAAGCAAACACTCAGTAAATGAGGTCTCCAAATCTGTGAACACTAGAAATGCCATTTTGAAAGAAAAAAAAGAAACTGTCCTTGTCTCCATTTCATGCTAATTCCTTAATGGATGAAATGCTGATATATATCCAACATAAAAGAGATGTTTTGAAACTAAATTTAATAGTCTTTACAAAAAAAAATGCTTTAATATCTCTGAATGGGTGCAATGCTCTAACTGCAAAAGATTACAATTATTTCTTTATTAAATCCATTAACAACCTCTCAGGGGGAAACAAAAGAGTGAGTAAAAAGGACTGGACACTTCTAAGAACCTAAGTAAATAACCATAATTGCAATGTAAAGAAGAACTATAACAGAAATTATTATTAATCATAATAGCAGCAATAAAAGAGACAATTTTGGAAGGGATATAAGTTCATGTGCTTCAGGGCATGAGCTAGTTTCTACCTATAAGAGCTCAGAAAGAAACTTCCCCTATGGGCAAATTGCTGTACTATTCATCTATTTCTCTGAAGCATCTGGTGCCAGCCATTGTCAAAAAGCTATTTCAGATCTGTTTCCTGTGTGCTGTGGCAATTTTTATGTTTCCGCAAGTTGAAATGAAATTGTCTTTACCTAAAACTAATTTCAAGGTAGAGATACTATCTGTGCCAGCATTGTGCTGGCAGGGCACTCTATAAACTACTTCTGAACACGGTGCCAAATGCTGCCCTTTTGAAGATCTGCAGGCTTAGTCTGACAGTTTTGGCAGATGTCTGGTATACTTCAAGGGCGTTGAAGTTCATGCCAGATTTTCTTCTTTAATTTCCACAGATCTGAATGCACACATCTGGTTGTGGGAGGAGTTATCACATATCTACATCTGCCAAACATGGCCATTCTTTAACCCGTGCATATTTCTTTAGTGCCTGTGTACTTCTTTGCRACAAGCTAATTCCAACAGTGAGTTATTTCAAACAACATTTAATTGAAAATATATTTTTTTTAAAAAAAAGGTCAAGGGAGTGGGGAGTGGGAGAGGAAGGGACCCTGACAGAGAAAATCTGAGTATGACTGGCTGGATTCCCATTGGACTCTGAGGTGGCTGTGTGCTGTTCAAAGACATCAAACCAAGCCAAAGAGTTAACACAGGAGCTGAACTGTGTAAAAAAAGTGTGTGATTTCGGAATGGAGCTAAAACCAGAAGCATTAAAAAGTAGATTGACACAGAGGGGAATGTTGGAAAGAAAGTAAAGGGAGAAAAAAWAAATTGTAAATTTACAAGTGGAAATTCAGATAACTTGCATCAAAATATAAGCAAGATAATTAAATTATATCAATTGTTAATCCTGAGCTAATAATTCTAGAGGAAAAAAATAATCAACACATTCCATTTCCATTCTTATTTGCACAATCCCAGGACATGGTTGTGAGCTGTTATTGTTATTTCATTTACTCATAGTAGAAGTAGACCTGTATTTCATATATACATATATATATAAAATAAATTTTAAGGTTTTTTTATTATCTCTGAAGTATTCAGTACATAAATTTTGACTTGACTTGTGTTTTGCTATAATTAGGCCCTTGGGTCACATGACACATTTGTTTTCCTCCAACTGGAGCTGATAACACAACCAAAGGCATCTGTCGAAGAAACTACCCCTATTCTGAGACTCTTCAGGGATAATAAGCGTAAACAATAGGAGATTTCAGAGCTATCAGAGCTTCGCACAATGAAGTATTACAGCACATGCCCCAAACTTGCACATGCACACATTCACACACACCAACATGCACATTCTGGCTGTTAAAATTGCCAGTAAATTACACAAGTATAATTGCAAATTAGTTTTAAATGAGGAGCTGAGTTAATAATGTCACAATCACTGCCCATCTTCTGCTGATGCTGGTTTTTAATTACTTATCTGAAGGTCCATTTTGTCTTGAGCTAGAAAGTATAGAGAGTGCAGACAAAAACAATACATGGTAAAAGAAAAGGATCTGCTAAGTAATTTTTGTTAGTAGCTAGCACAGAATTTCTTTTCTTTTTGATAGGATTGAAGACAAATAGGATTACTTCTGATTTTATCTAAGGCCTTTTGGACCAGGGTACATGGTCCAAAACCCTCTTGAACTCCTGAACTGCGTTTGTGAGATCACTTGGTGAACCCTTGATCTTAATAGGTATATGATCATAGATATATGCATGTCTTAGTATATATGTTCTAGGGAGGTAGGAGTTACCTTAGACTTGTCTCTATGTGTTATGTGCTAAGAGTCATAAGCACTTCAATCTGACTGTGGACACCCGAGGAAATCCAGCTGAATGAACATTTCCCTTCTGACCTCAGCCGTGCGAGCTTGCACAGGAACATTCTTTCAGTACCAATAACTTCTGACTCAAAAGATGKTAAAAAAGACAATTTCTCCCTGTCCCCATCTCTCTTCATTTATTCTTGCTGAAGAAATCAGAAATGATCAAAACCTTTTTTTCCAGAGCTAGTGGGAGGGGAAGATGATGCCTGCTGTAAGGGAGGGATTTGAACTCATTTCTTTTAAGCAACTGCTGTAGTCTGTGTATACAAGGATGGATCTCTTTTGTTGAAACTCTCATTTTCTTCATACGGATTCCAAATTCATTGATCTAGGGAAAGAGAACTATAACCTGTATCTAGCCCGTTAGCTTCTTCACCTGAAAAGCGTATTTTCCATCTCCTGGATCTACTGATAGCTATTTATTTTACTTTATTTTAAAGCAGCTTTAAAAGCTCGGTGTAGGAGTATTATATACAATGTCCTCTAATTGGAAGTTAGATTTGTAGGTATTATTTGGAAAGGTGTCTGTTCTCTCTTCCTAGTTCTAAGCAACTGAAAATTGGTAAATCAGAAAATATGGACTCTTAAATTCTGTCCCTCCTCCTTACCTTCTGAGTAATGTTAATATATTCTCCTAATAAACCTAAGTTCAAAATCTTGCTCCAAATCAGTTAGATGAAGATGAATTTCAACCTGCAATTCCGTATCACTTGCAGTGAACTCGAACCTTCAGATAAAGCTGATAGGGAAAGAAGGATATTTTTCTTTTTTTTTTATGCATAGGGTTTTTTTGTTTGTTTAAAAAGGAAAATATAGTTAATATCACTAGATGTTCTTCTTTTTAGGTATTTAAATGAATGATAAAACTTTCTGAAGCACAATGTCAGTGAAGCAGGCACCTTCAAACATGAATGTAGAAAAAGGTTGTGGATAAAAAAAAAAAAAAAAAAAAAAAGTATATATAGAGGACACTTCCGATATAGTTAAAAGTGAATGAAAAAAAAAAAAAAAAAAAAAAAAAAAAAAAAAAAAGAAAAACAAAGATAGATCTTCGTCTGATATAAAGTAGTCCATGTAAAAAAAAAGTAGTACATGTAAAGTAGTACATATAAAATAGCACATGTATAGCCATTTTGCATCAGCTGAAGATCTGACTATGGAGGTTTTCTAAACTTAAAGGCTCTAAAGTTTATTTTGCAGAATATTGTCTGAGTGAATGAGCAACAAATCCTAAATGCTTGAATGACTGAGCTTCAAAACTAAGCTCCAAGACAAGCAACACCTTGCATAGCATCATAACTATTATTAAAAGTACCAAATTATGTCTTGTAATCAAAGCTGCTAGTTATGTAAAATCACTTCTTTTTTTTTTTTTTTTTAWAGTTGCCTTATCCATACAAAGCAGATTAAAGAGGATGATACAAAGCAAAGAAGCAAAATTTCTTCTTTACCAAGTCAGTACCAAGGTGCTGCTGGTGGTGGCTGCAGCACCGTGGCTAGATTCTCCATTCCCTGGTGCCTGGTGTGTGTGTGCGCGTGTGAATTTTCTTTCTATCTTTAGCCTGCAGTGCACAATTGCTATGTTAGTCAAAAAAGGTGATAATTTTACTGCAGATAATTTTACTGATTTCAGCTATCAGCTATATATTATATTGTATAAAAAAACATAATCAAATTATAGAGTAAAAATATACCAACAGAGACTAGTCAGGGAATAATAAATGGGACGGTAAAGAGAAAAACATCAGGAATTTAGACCATGTGCTAAGATTTTTCTTTCCTTTATCCATACACAGATGTTTAAGGAATGAAGGTAATTGACATACTTGGTCTGGAATTCAGAAGGTTTAAATACAGAAAATTGTTGTGTTTTGCCAAGATTTAAAATACAGTTCTTCACTAAMGGCTTTTTTCTTTTTTCTTTTTCTCAAATTCAAAAGGAATATATTGCTGTAGAACTGAATAAAGCTTGACCTACAAAGTTAAATAATAATGCTATTTTTAGTAGCAAATTCTCAAAAATGTGTAGAATTAGCAAAATATGTCCTTATTTAAATTTTATAAGAAGGATTTATTTAAGTGCTCAATTGTAGGAAAGGTATGGAAACAGCAGCTAGAGAAAATTCCCGTCATTTTTCTCTAAAGCCCACAAAAGTTTTTAAATATATAAAGAAAGGAGATTAATATTTTATTTAAAAAAAAGTTTATAGATTTAATACACAAAGTAGTTTGTTTGACAAATAGTACAAGCAAAGGGACAGGGAAGATAAAAACGTGGCACTATAAAAATATATGTAAAAAGATACAACACTGAGCAGATGACACTGCTTGTGGATAAATGACATACTTAAAGGACAAAGATTAAAATGTGAGATTTGCTATGGAGCATAGCAAATGGAGGGAAGAAAAGAGGCTTAAAATTCTTCTCATGGAAAAATCTTGCAGAATTTAATAGTGAGCAAGAACTTTTCTATATAATTCTTATACTAACTTTTATAACAGAAGTATAACTATGTGTTAAGAAAATGGCTAATTAATATGTAGTTTAAAAACTGTAGAAAGGATATCACTGTATATTAAGACTCCAATTCAACAGAATATTTAAGCATATGCTTAACTATAAGTATGAGCTGAAGTTCCATTGATGTAACTGAAGTTAAAGACATGAAGTGCTTTGACGAACTGGGGTTTCAATTCAACAGGATTTAAAAATAAGTCCCAAACTAGTCTCTCTAATTTTTGTAGAAACTTGATGCTTTAATCCATATTAAATGCTACAGGGCATTTCCATGGGAATAAAGGCTTATTTGCAAAATCCTTTCATATTTAGTGTAGGTTTTGTTTTACCTCCAAACCAGTTTTCCTTCAGAGATGATCCCTTCTCACACCTACAGACATCAGGAACAAATGAGGGCTATAATATACATACCACAAGTAACACATACGAACACCAATAGATTAAATAAATTGGCTGCAGAATAACACCCCATTTATTTCTCCATCCACAGGCATATACCTGATCATTATCTGGATTAATATATACCATTTACTCTATGAGAGACACACACTATCACATTAAATTGCTCTTTTTCATATAATTCTCCACTAGACCATTCCAATCCCCCATCTTTAGCAGCTGTAAATATTTGAGGTCCATTATCTTGGCTTTATGGACCACACATGATATAATGAAAGACCATTTTAAAAAGGTGAATGAAGTGTAGAACAGAAACCTGCATGGGACAGAATAAAAACTAGTTCATAAGACTTGTCGCACACAATAGCTACGAGCTCTGGCACAAGAAAAGCTCTGTGAGATATCCATGCTGTTAGGAGCTCTAGCTTTCCAGCTACTTCCAACCCTAACTCTTTCACACAGTTTTGTGTGAGTGTGTGTTTATTAATTTCCTTATTTTTTAATGTTTAGTTCAAAATGAATGAATAGAAGGGACAGAACTGTAGAGGTTACATCCCTGGGGAGAAGAAGTACAGCTGGTGATAGAAATTATCTCCTTCAGTAACAGCTGTGAAAGCCTTATGTGCCAGTAGCTGCATGTGAACCCTTTATTTTTGTAGTATAAAATCTGACAGGAAAGTGTAACTCTGGAGAGAGTATTTATATGCAACTGAACACGTCCGCTGTGCATTACATGTCCTTGTTAAGCAGGCTGCTGAGTTCCTGTCCTACCTGCCCTATTTCTGTGCACTCTCAATCGGGTACGATCGCCAGGTCTCCAGCACTTGGGTTTGGGCACACAGTGTGCCGTTGTCAGCTACAAGGTAGCCCTGTGCCCCTAAAAATGGGCACAAGTTAATCAGTTAGTCCATCTGTCTAATATACACTCACTCAAAAATGTTGAATTCTGGGAAATGAAGGGTTTTTTTTCATCCCCTGCAACCTTCTTGCAAATCCTTGTAGCTGTGTAGGTTGAATGCACCAGTCGTCGAGTCCTTCCAAAGGTGGCATCCAGGATCAGGTCCTCTCTGCCTGTCTTGTAATACCTGCAGAAAACAAGCACAGGAGCATCATTCTGCTACTGGCTTCTCTAGCTGTGACCTTCAGGAATTGCCTTAAATTCAGCGAGTTTATCTTCTCCCTTTTGTTCAGTGAGGAGAATGCTTTCCTACCTTGAAATCTTTATAAAATACAGTTAAAATTAAAGACTGTAAGCACGTGCCAAGTAATCTGCTCCCAAGCCTATATGAGCAGTGTCAGTAGGAATTTTCCTATGGAATTCAATGGGAACAGGGTCAGGACCTATTATAATTGAGAGAAGTTGTTAATATACATCACTTACCGCCTGCCTGCAGTTCTGGTCTAGTTAATAAAGTCACTCACTGGCATAACAATATAGAGTGCAGGAGCAGGTGACATGCTCCCCTGTGTGGTTATGAGGTCTTTTATAGCACACCTTCCCCTTTACTATACGGCGGAGGGTATATAAATATATCTCCATATGCTTTATGCTGCTATATTGAGTAACTTTTTTAATGTATGCTTTGGCAGTTCAGCATATCTCAAGCAAAACGGATGATGTGACACCCGTAACAGATTAGCAGCTTCATGAAAACACCAAAACAGTCTAACACCAGGAGCTGCTGGTTATACCTAATTGCCTTTCGGAATGCACTAATAAACCCACTTAGATTAGGAAGAATTGATGGCATGTTTGTTTGTTGTTTTAAATCTTTCCCTTTGTCATCAGAGGTTCGTATTAGTGGCGTGCCAAATATGTAGCACTAAGAGCAAAATTACATTGCAATCAACATGTGAAGCCATCTGTTTTGTCAGGGGGGACTGTGATTGTGAGATGAAAAGAAAGTGGTATTAATGCTACCAAGCCCTTCCTCGCCCAYCCTTCCTCTGTCTCTCACCAATCACTATTTTACCTAGGCAAATGTCCATGCAATGTGCTATGCCTCTCTCAGGAAAAGCTACAGCATGGGCAGCTGTAACTACATTGAACTGCTTTACAAATCAATCACATTTTGACTGTCAGCAAGTCTGAGAGATGAGCTACTGAATCCCACTCCTTCYACAGAGTCCCAGGTTCACTGACAATACTGCTAGAATGGGTGGTGAGATCATCTAACAGGTARTTTGATGTCTTATAGCAAACAGAATACTGTGTTTTATTTAATTATTGAGATCAACTCCTGCATTTGTCTTAAATACCTTTTTTTGCAAAGACATCTAACCTCTTATTACAAGGCACAAGATGAAAAATTCACCAGGTTTTACAGCTTGTTTCAGTGGCTAATCAGTCTTCTGAGATATATGTGATCTATTAAAAAAGACTTTTTCTATCTTTCAATCTTTTTAATTATTGACTTATTATTTTCACTGATTGATTAAAAAAAAAAAAAAAGCCAAAAACAAATACACACAAAAAACAACTTGAGACATTGCCTGTGAACCAAAGAAAAAGATCATTCAAAGATGAAGAGATATATTTATGAATAAYAAAACTGCATGTGATATGTCTGTGGAATGTAGGTAATTTAAGAAAAGCCTCTAAAAAAAACGGATTTTTTACTGTCTTTGATTAAATAACTATTAAGCCCTAAATAGTAGTAATGAATTTTGTATCTTTGTGTATGGTGGCTGTTAGACATGGACTTAAAGACTGAGTTTGTGTTCAATATCAACAACTCTAAGAAGATACTGAGGAAGAATAAAAGTTCACTCAGCATCTCCTGAAATGGTTTGAGGCCTGAAGAAAAATATCTTTTATTTGGAAATTTCAGAAAGCTCAACCCATTTATTTTACTAGGAAGAAGATGGAGACCTATTTCTGTTAAATTGTATTAGTATACCTTAATTGCAAAATTTAGGGTAGATACGATGTCATACTTATTGATAATGGTGCTTTCTGGTCCAGAATACTATGTACCTGTGAAGACCTAGTTAAAAAAATAATGATTTTTTATGGCCCAAATGCCTCTGTTCTTTCTGAAGTGGCAAATTTCCATGATAAATGATTTAAAATTTTAATTTACTTTCTAATGAGTCCTGTTTAGAAATTTTACCCTTTTCAGAGTGTGGCACATCTCATTCTGTGCTGGATTGCACATTGTGAGCAGAGAGTGGGGCCAATTATTCAAGCTACTTCTGGCTAACTGAGATTCAAGATGCCTACCCATTCCTAAAATGGTACGTCCTGGTTACTATAAGAAGGGTTTATTCCAAAGTGTCCAGCTATGTTTTAGATGCATGCAAGCATGATTTTTTTTAAAAAAAAGGAACTGTTATTTAAAAAAAAAAAGTTAATACAATCTTATAAATGTAATTCATATTTTGTTATTTAGCTTGGTGAAAAAAAACAAACAAAAATGACAACAAACTATGACTCTATTTTGTGAACACTATTTTTTTCAGTTTTAAAGTTCTAGTGACAGACACATCCTTTTAAAACTCACACCATGTATGGCTGCAGTTGTCACTTTACATTGAATTGTAACGTGACAAGAAAGTCCTAGCCAAATGCAACACTTTAACAAGACAACACATAAGACAATGAGAGCTGAAATRACATGATTTTCATTTTACACTTTCTTTTCTTGAGGCACAGTATTTTTCTGAAGTCATGATGATAATAATATTAATAATAATAAAGGATGCTGTCTAATACCGCTATCCATTGGTTATAACAGTACTTGGGCACCTAACAAACTCTCACCAGAACATTTAAATGTCAAAATTGAGATGGGATAAATCTAGACCARAATAGCAGAGAAAGGTCATGGACTTGGGAAAAGCTTTTATGGAAAGGATCTTTGCATGTCTGTTTTTCTTTTTTCAGGAACAGATGATCTAAAAAGAATTAATAAGAAAAACACATTAGCTGAAAAAGGAGGGTAAAGATTTGTGTTTTCTTTCCTTCTTACCTGCTGCCAGTGGATGCATTGCTAGCCTCACATTAAAGCATTCCGTTTCCGAAGCTCTGAAACCAGTTGCAGTAAACTGCCCACATACTGCAGAACCCAGAACCCAGAATACCTGCGTTAAGCAGTGACAGGGTAGCTTAACTCCAGACCTCACAAAACAGTCCCCCAAAACAGCTTCACTCCTACACACCTATTTTGTTTTCTGAAAACCATCAGTAGTAGGACTCACTACAAATTCAACAGAAAAATTACAAAATCAGGTCCAATCTCCCACAACCATCACCACCTCCCCTTCCACTCTTGCCTCCCCATGACTCATTTCCAGTTCTTTAAAGCATTGCCTTGCAAAGTACCATTATGTGATACTTTTTTTTTTTTTTTTTTTTTTTT
>NW_020454094.1:5166454-5183153 GCF_003342845.1 Nothoprocta perdicaria
CTCACTCCTTTTTTGTCTGAAATACTTCATAAGAGACATGTGTTTTCCCCAGGGGTTGTACAACAAGATTTTGCTCTACTTTTTTTTTTTTTTTTTTCCCCTAAATTAAATTAAATTAAATGATACATAGCCCTTAAGGAGGGTAGTGGTGGTCAGGAGTGCTCTTCATATCTTAGAATGACAACTTATTTTGAAAGCAAGTAACTTCTGAGTAGATCTAAACTGTCTCTGATAAGGGAATGAGGTGGTTGGGTGAATTAATGTGAACATTTAATGAGCTATGGTGTTACTGTCTTACTGAGAAAGACTAAAACTTTCTGGAACACTTAGGGAAGGATGAGAGTAGATGTAATAGAATAGAAAAAAAGAGAATGTGCRTGGGAAATCTGAATTTCTATTTCTTTGATATTTTTTAGCAATTGCTCATTTAAAACTTTAGTCATATCACCGGAATGTCTTCTTAGTATTTTCTGTTAAAACCACAACTTTTAAGAAAGGTTGCCACCCTGTAACTTCTTAATATTAGTGTATAAAGACAAGAATAAGTTACTGAAAAGTAACAAGTTATAATCTTCAAGACAGTATTCCTTAAGGGAAGTAGAGGTGAAAATCATCAAAGACTAACAAATTACCTCAAGGTATTTGGAACAGTGATTAAATGTCTTATCAGGATATGAACTCTTCTGTGCTATGCCATATAGAAATGAAAAAGATGGGAACTCTATGAATAAACAAGGCAACTAAATGATGGGAAAACAAGAGTCTAAAGGACACAGTGACTCAGTTGCTCATGATTGGCACTGTATGGCATGAAAGGACCCAGGAGAGATGTTCTCAACTTCATATTAAATCTAGATTATAACACTGAGAGTTGTGCTTCTTGTCACTTTGTAGAATGCCTAGTCCTTCAACAGAGGCCCTGGTTTTCTCTATATAATTAATGAATATTGTTATATAATTCAAAATGTGTTTATTGAGGATACACATAATTAATATCTGCACAGGAAAGAAGTGAGACAGAGCTTCTCATACCCATCTTATCCTGAAGATCTCATACTCTTGTACGATTCATATTCTGTTTCTCTGTGATATCCAAGAAAGTTTCATTCTTGCAAAATGCTTGTCCAATTGTATTTCTTTATGTAATTATGCTAATCAAATTCCAATTCAAAATTATTTCATACAGAAATGAAACATTGTAACTCACACAAATAAGATTGACCAGGTCTGTTTTTTTTTTTTTTTTTTTTCCCCATTATGTCCCACCACTTTTAGTCCTGAAAGTCTAAGCTTTTCAAAGCTACTATACAGCTATGAAGTATCTGTAGAATAAAATTCTCCTCTGAACATCCCACTCTCTGATCATGCTTATAATGATGACATCTCCTTGGCTATGTCAGTATTGAAGGCAAGATTCAGAGTACAGGTCTCAAAACAGTGTTACGAAAAATCCATAAAAATTACTACAGAAAGGGAAAAAAATAGCAGTATTTTTTGATATGTGAATATTTTCTTATTTTTTTCAACAAGGTCAGTTTTGGTCAATATAACAGTTTTGAAAAGTGTGCATGTCTTATTATAGATCTCTTACTATAGATTATCTCATTATATATTTAAGGATCTAAATTTAGATAAGATTATAGCTAAAAAATCACTGAAAGAATATTACATCTTCCCTGAGAAAATGTGAATACAAAACTGTTTGAAATCTTTATTGTTCCATAAAAGAGTCCTTCTCAGATTCTTTTTGGAATTTTAAATGCTCAAAAGCGATATATATAGATGTAATAAAAACCCCTATTATTTAATACACTGGAATTGTGCAATGAGTTAAATTATCTTGTCATCACATATTTAAAAAAATACAAACTAAACAATAGATATGATAAAATACAAAGATATATGTGCCTTGTTTTCAAGAAACAAGTGATTAACAGAGAAAAAGCTAAGTGTGATATATTGGTGTGAACATTAAACCAATTTGAACAAATTTTATGAATATATGGATCATATATTCTCTTCCATAAATGCTTTTTAGATAATAATATCCTTCAGCAATGACAAAATGATTGCAGCTAATCTATGGTGTATTTTTCTTTATGTACTTTATATCCATGCAACAATAAAAAATTAAAATCTCAAAAAAAGAAAAAAAAAGAAAGATTGGAAATATGGGAACGAAAAGCTACTTGTGTATTGCTGTTTTTAAGCTAAAATTAATTTTAAAGAGGTAGCTAAATGTGCAGGGACAGAGCAACTCTTATTCAAACATGTCTCAAGGTCCACCTTTTTAGAATCTTCTCTTAAAAGGTAACACRTATCAGAACTTGAATGATGGACCAGTTGGCATTTGGTGAACAGAAATATTAGGGAATAAGATGGCTCTAAAACATCCCATGAGACTTGAATTTTATTTATCTTTTTACATGTCCCTGAGACTTTACATCTGAAACTAGACCCTGTAGTACCAGCCTCTTAGTATCTGCTATGTCTGCCTTTAATATGTGGATGTTTTATGCATCATGTTATATAATTAGGGTGACTTGTGCAATATCATTTCGCTCCAGTGTCAGGATCTATCAGGATCTATCAGGATCCTCTGTTTAGTGGCAATTTTCTCATTCTGAACTGAGAAAGAAAGGAAAAGAAAAAAAGGAGAGGCAGGAGAATAGGCAAGTGCTCATTTCACTGATTAGAAATGACTGTTCCTGGATCATCTCAGCATTAACCTGAGCATCAGGTAACTCCTGTCTTCTGCTTTGATTGGAAACTGTTTGCAAGAGGCACAGCAGTGTTTTGCTGAAATGGCAGTATATTGGCCAGAGAAGGGGAAAAACGGAACAGAAATGAGTGCTATCTGGATGGAGAAAACACCATTTATAATGCAACTTTTCTCATTATCTATCTTCTATCAAGCACAGCCACGCTGGGGCCCAGTTTGGCCCTCTCTGTTTGAAAAGTGCTTTGAAGTTGAAACATACTTTGTAAAGTGCTAAGTATTATTATTAAAATTAATTGATAGAGTGACTGTTTGGTGCAGCTGCCTGCTAGCTCAGATTGAGTTATACTGCAGGATATTGTTTGTGCTGTACTGAAGAGCGCCATGGTAATACTCTATGACTACCTCTCCCCTGGGAGCTCTCCTGAAAGCAGGATGTGCATCTGATGAGAGTAGCCCAGTGAATAAACTTTTAAATATGTACATAGCATGAATAGGAATGAAGAACATGTGTGGGAGGTAATTTCTGAGGGTTTTATAAGCACCCGTCTTCAATTTAGATGAGAATTGACTTTGGTCATTATTTTCCTGCTGTGGAGGTAATGGGCAGACATAAATTGACTTTGATATGGAAAAGAAAGCTTACCTGAACCCCCTGAGATTTTTTTTCTTTTTTTTTTTTTTTTTTTTCAGGGTCAGGTTCAAATAACTCTTGTCCTTTGTAGCATTGTAACATGGTCTTCTTTGATTTTCTTTGACCAGTCAATGAAATTTTGGACATTTTCATCTTTTCACCTAAGTTTAGGGGCCCAAAGGTRTCTAATTTATGAAGTCCATTGAACTCGGTGACCATTGTAGTCAGGGGTAAAGAGACAAGAAGCAAGGAAAGTGCAAGTGAAGCAGGATAATTCAGGTCTGCAATGGACTGTGTGGCATCCTCTTCCATTGGCTGGAGAAGGATTCTGCAGGAACTGAGAACTGGTTCTTCAGCTGGGAGGACAACTCTGGGCCGGGACAGTTTGTCTCTATACAGAGGCAAGATCCAGTCAGACATCTGACCTCAAAGTCAGTTAGATGGAACAAACTGTCCCTGATAATCACCTTATTTGTGCTCCCTATTTTCTTTTTCTCTTTCTGCCTTTTTTTTTTTTTTTTTTTTTTTTTGAATGCGAGTGCTCTGAATCCTCTGCTTGTTCTTCCAGATTTCCAGTGCTAAGTCTCCTGTGCAAACAGCTCTGCTAGGATGCAGCTGTCTCATTTTGCATAGCAGACTCAAAACACAGCTCTCACCAGCCTGCGTTATGCTAACTTATCATTGAAACATTCAGACCTGAACCCCTGGAATTTTCCATCTGCTTTTCATCTGCTGAGCTGACGCTAGAAGGGCAACTGCTGCGAGAAACCCTGCAGGGCAGGTTTTACCAGTGGGTGTAATTGCGAATCAGCAGCTAACGCTCTCAGATACAGGGCAAGGGATGGTTAATAAAAGAAAATATAGATCAAAAAGATACGAACACGCATCACAGCTTGATCCAAATCAGTGTTGTTGTTAGGTGGCTTTTTTATATACATATACACACTCACACTATCTCAAGAGCATGTGTGTTAACGTGTCTCTTTCGAGGATGTATGAAATCCAAGATTCCTGGAACTCCATCAGCATTTCAATGCAGGGCCTGGTCTTATTGAGATTCCAGACAGCGAGACAGGAAAACTGAGAACCACTTCCCCACCAACAGTGTCACCCAGTTCTTGAGCAAATCAAATAAAAAAAAGAAAAGAAAAAAGATTTTAAGTGCTTGAAGCAACATGCCTTAAAGTACCAAGTATACGAGCCTGATCCTACAGTTTGCTGAACAGCACTAAGCACTCCAAGGYCCTGTTTCTATCTTGCAAGGTTCATCTAAGAAGTGAAGAGGCTGAATGTTRATGGTGGCAGGTAAGCTACCCACAGCCACAGGAAAAGAGTTATGTACAAATTGCTATCTCAGCGAACAGATAGAGTTAAAATCTTTAGCTAATTCCTGATCAGTGGCACTGAGTCCTATACTCTGTAAATGGGGTAGGAAAACATTCTGCAGCTGACAGGAGGTTGCACTTTTTCATAAGAAATATTAAAAGGGTAATAATCAAAATGTGACTTAAATGATCTCTATTTCCTTTCATGTTTATTTGATTGAAAAGAAAAATAAATAAATGGAAGCTCAAGAAAATACACACAAATGCTCCTGCATGTGCACACACACACACACACAACACACATAGAAAAATAGTCATATAAAATGACCAAGGCAAATAATTATTGTGACTGATGGAGCAGAAACCCCATTATGGCAAGATGCTAGTTCACAATATACAGTTCTAGAGGTCCACCACTAAATGCATTTTTTCAGTATCTTTAGCACAATTTATTAAATTAAGTTTTAAAATGAATCACATTTCTTTCCCACACTATTTTTTTCCCTCCTCTTTCTCTGCTTAGCAATTTGTTGCCTTGCCTACATTCTATAGTAAGGGTTTATCACAGCTCTAGTTTGGTTTGCTTCCTGTCTTTTTCAGAGCTGATTCTGGATAGTGAAATTATCCATGCCTATGTGATGGAGATACTATTCATACACATAGGAATTCTGAGGACATGCTGGAAGTTGGGGAGGAAGGGAAAAAGTATCTAGAATGGCTTTGCATATTGTCTGACGAAATCCCAAGGAGCTTCATCTCAAACCAAATGAAAGTTTTGTCTTCTGATAATTTGTGGAACAACCGATCAAGGCAGATATAAACATGTCCAATAGCTTCTTAAATTGGTAATACGAAGGATAATATGATAGACTTATTCTTTAAAGTGTRTATGTCTGTCCCTGACCTTCCTCTTTTCTGACAGGGAGTTTCCAACATTGGAACTACCGTATTTCTTAGTCTTATATCCACATTCATGTTGGTGGCCAGAAGGAAATCTGGTAAGACCTTTTCTCAGACATAATCCTTTGGCCATGTACCTGGTTAATCCCAAACTCTTTCTCTACAGCTAATGAGTCTGTAGAGAGACTATTCTTCAGGTTTCTTTCAAATAGAGAAAAAAAAAAATCAAAATCATGTAGCATATGGCACACATTGTTAGGATAATTTTTACTTGAGTTTCATCTTTCATCTTTTAAACTTAATATAAGCTAAAAAAAAAAAATCCCATGAGCTTTGGGTATCGTGTCTCCCGATTTTTAACTCATTTGAGTCGTTTTCCTTTTACSTCACCTCAACTGATCCTGGCTCTTGAAAGTAGGAATAGATGTAACCACTTTTCAGGGAGATAAAATAGACAAAAGCAAAAGGATATGGGGAAACATCACAAAAAGAGGCGATTGCAAAACGGACAATGCCAGAAGTCSTGTCATAGGAAGCACGATACAGGACCATAGCAGAGATGCCCATTAGAGGCAAATGTCAGAATGACTCATGGACTCAAGAAATTATAACAAGGAAATAAAGTCRGTTTGGGGTTTCTGAGAAAGAATTGCAAGAAAGGAAATGGGGCGTAGGAGGAACCAAACCCTAAAATATCTAGCAATGCCTTCTTCTGTTTATAAAATATGAAAAATGAAATCAGTATGTAATTACTGACATGGGTTTCACCACACTGTCTACTCACATATGCAAAAAAAAAAAAAAAAAAAAAAAAAAAAAAAAGTGAGTAGYTCTAAGTATAACCTGGTTGAAGTGTGATTTAATTAATAACACTCAAACTCTGAGCTTTCATTTAAAGTAAGATCCTCTGGGGCTTATTTCTTTACACCACTGCTAGAATACAAAGGAGATTTGACATTAGCGTAAATTACCTTCGTACCTTTGCATATAAGGTATGCAAAATGGTATGTGTTGAAACGTCCATGCATATGTAAATAAATATGTATGTGTGAATATGTGAATGCGCATGTGTGTGGGTGTGGGTGAGAGTTTCATATTAGGTATAGTTGTGTGAAGAACACATTTTCTAAGRTCTTTATTCTTGATTTAATTTTCCCCTTTTCATAAAAAGGAGCATGGCAAGATTATCTTTTGCAGTTATTAGTAAGGATCTATTTATACAGATGCCTTTCTAAATTATGAATTCAATCATCATCCCACAGATAAATGTTGAGTCATAAAGGCACATGTTGATTTAATATCTGAGAATGAGACTTTTGAGTCAAAGGACTGAATCACATTAGAAGTGCTGGGTTAGAAATGGTTAGGCTTTGAAACTTAATACTACAGCAAATAAATCTGACAATACATTTTAAAATTGAGAAGGAGGGAAAAAAAAAAAGATAAATGGCAGCCATGAAAGGATCATCAGAGTATTTTTCGACCAAACTGCTGCATATTTCAAAGGCGTATTATCAAGGCAGTTTTCTGTTTGAGGGCCAAATGAATAAGTTGTTCATCAGTGTAATAAAGCATGTTATACTCCATGTAAACATGTATGATTTAGATAGAAAACAATAAAGACCATCAAATTGGTAAGGTCTGAAATTTGCTCAGGGAGTAGCAAGAATAAAAATTACAGGAAAATTTTAGTTACGATAAACACAGGAAAAACTTTTTTTCATTGGAAATTATCACATCTTTCAAGATGTATGACTGAAATTTTACCTGCTTTGTAAATTCAGGGCCAAATTTGAGAACAAGGAGACAGTGTGTTTGCACTTAAAATCCTATTCATTGTATACAAAGTTTTGAATACAGACACGCCCGGAAAAACAAGACCACCTTTTAAATTACAAATAAAAGATTACAGCTAGTGTGGACTGAAAAAGAAAGAAGAAAAAGATTTCATCCCAACTAAACTAAATATTTTGAAAATTATTGTTTGTTGAATGTGRAGAATTATCTGGTCTTCTTGGTTTTAGTCAGAGCTTTGGATTACCTTCATTCAGCATATTAAGTAAATCATTCATTTGCTTTTCAAGGAACATGAGAAATTGTTCTAGAAAGGCCTTATTAGTTCTGCTTTTCCAGGTCTCAACAGTGTGACATTATGAACAATGATAGGTTTTACAGACTTAGTAAAATGTGTTATTGTCCTTGCTGACAAACCCTGGCAAGCTGCTGTGTATGTTTTTATAGAGCACAATGTCAAAACTTTCTCATGCAAAGCTTGAGGACCTGTACAGAATAAGCTACAACAGGCAAAGATTAGCAAATTCCCAGTGTAGCTGTTTACAGATTTGCAACTTGGATATTCACTTGCAGGGCATCATGGTTATATATTGAGCATCCATAAATCACAACGCTCCCTGGCCTTGTTATGGAAATATGACAATTCTGCTCGGCACCTGCTCCACCCTCTATTTCTGTCACTTGCCAGAATGACAGCGGGCTATAAACGTCTCCACATCCTAGAGCCCCAGCTCTGATTCTGATGGAATTAAATGACCTTGGCCAAGATGATATTTTTGATGTGGAGAGCTTATCCTATTCTTCATGCAAAAAAAGCAGGGCTCTAAACCTGAGTGACAGAAGTCAAATCTTCTTGAAAGAAAAATAAAATAATGTTGACTTTATTTTAATATTTCTTTCCCAATGTGCAGAAGTTTTACTAGGTAATTGCCCGACACAAATATTTATGAATGTCAGACTCTGGGATTCTGTAGCATTTGCTCAGAGAATAACATCACTTAATGAATTCTACCATGCACATAGGACTCAGGTCTTTAATGAATAGGTCACTGTGATTTCTAGAGATGGCTGTCACTTTGAGATACGAGAATCATTTCTCTTTAGTGAAGAGGAGCTTGGATATGTGCATATTTAGGGGTTCTATTTCGCACAACTTTAGACCTCTCAGGAATGATACAGAGCCAGGGCTAAGATTTAGGACATTTCAGGTGTCATATCACTGATATTCCCAAAGATTGTGGGAGTAAAAGCATACAGATGAAGAAAGACAAATGTAATTAACCCTTCAAATTAGTTATTTTTGTATTATTGCTTGAGTCCTGAAGCACTGGAAACACAGCATTTTTTCATGTGTTTTACTTTAATGATTCATTGTTCATTTATTCATTTTGGCATTATTCATCATTTGCCAAAATTTCAGGGTTACCTTTGTGAAAATTATAATTATTTTAGTATAGCTACATGTTTTCACTTATAATTATTTTAGTATAGCTACATCTTTCAGGTTGTTTTTTTTCTAATACTGGATAGGATGAATTACCTAATGAAGTATTCTAATACTGAATAGGATGAAGTATAGGATGAACATGTTTACCACTCAGGAAAGATCTTGATGGTCCTTTTTCTGCAGCAATCTCATGCATAGATATGTATCTACAAATATACAAGGAAAATTAACCTGAAAAAAATCAATGCATATTAAAATCATTTTTACTTGTCTCTGCACAAAGAAAACCTGGGTTTCTGGTGAAGCTGAGAAAAGTTGTGATTCCTTTAACTCATCTGTAGAAGGCAACGTAGAAGCACAGCATTGCTGTTTATGACTCTGTCAGGGGAAAAAAGGACTTCCGTTCCCATGTTGTCTGCCCAAAACAGTTTTTTTTTTTTTTTTTTACAAGACAAAAATAATAAAGTAATATATAAAAATTTGCCTCTGATCTAATTTAATTGTTACAGCAGTTGCCACCTTCGGAAGACTGTGGTCCCTGCACCCCTGCACTGTGATGCCCCCCACACACAGGGCTCGGACAGACAAGTCAGCTCCTTTTACACCACTTTCTCGCTACTCCTCTCTCTGCTCCTCCTCATTTCCTTCCCTCAGGTTTCCCTATAAAGTCCCGCATAGTCTCACTGGTCCCTCTTTTATCTAAAACTCCTCATATCCATCTACTTAATCCTTCTTTATGAAATCCAGGTTGGCAACATCTACAATTTTTAATGGCCCAACAACTGATGGCTGAAGGATTTGCTCTTTGTTTTCTCTTTGTTATCTCTTGTCTACTAAGTTGGGGTGTTTCTATGCCTCTTATTTACTGCTTTCCCCTTTACTTATTTTCCCCTTTGCACTGAAATTGTGCTTGACTGAGAACTTTAATAACACAGATGCTGTCACGTACCACAGATTCTTACAMAGAGTGGAGTTTAAATTCAAGGACGTTATTCCAGAAATATCACCTCAACCCCTCATGCTGAAGGGCATTTGCAAAGACTCTTACCATCTTTTACTTCTCTTGAGGTTTTAGTCTCTGCACTCCGGTGCCTGAAGCTGTTACCTATTTTAAGGTGAATGACCTCAGGCAGAAATTTCTGTTGGCTGGTACTTCTCTACAAAATATAAATCTGAATGTTTCTCTGCAATAACATTACCTTGTAATAGAAATGCTTTTCTAACTTAAATGCTACACATGAAAAACGTGTCTCATGTACCTCCACAGTTCTTTTACTTTTATGCTTTTCTCCTCCAGATGTTTATGTCATTCATTTTGAGGGGATATATGTCCCTTTGGGAATTCCAAGGGAGGAAAACAGGAAGAGTTTGTTTACTATTTTAGCTGTAACAGTGAGGCCTGTAGTTGTTTAAATTATATATGAAGTTTAGAGCTTGAAAATGTGAGTGATTTTTATTTTTAAAGTAAAAATCAATACAGCCTATACTTCACAAAAAAAAAAAAAAAAATACAGATTTTTGGTATAATAGTTTTACAAGGTTTGTTGCAGTTTAAGAATTTGCACTGAACATACTGCTTACTGTAGGATTGCTTCACTGTGTTCCTAATGCCAGCCTAGCACAGCTAATTTAGTGCTCATCAAGTCAGAAAAAAAAAAAATCAAATAAGCTATATAGAGAGATAAAATTTCCAAACTCTGTATCAGCGAAGCATGTTTAGATTTTTGTAAAAGAAAAGTTCCCTTAGTTTTAATTTCAGCAATCACTAGAAAATACATATTATTTGACAAGTCAGACAACACAGACTATGGAAAGGAACAAAGGAGATGATTGCAATATGGACCAAAAGTCTCCAATTGCTGTCCCTGGGCTTTGAGAAAACCACAGTAGAGTTTTAGGGAGGATTTTGAGCGGTTCATGGGGTGTCCCTGTAATGGAGCAGCCCCTGGTCCTGATGCTCCAGGACTATCCATGGGCAGGAGGGTCCATGGGTCTGCAGAACCCCTGGAGGCACCAACTTTTGCAACACTCCTCGATAGGGATCAAAGATTTTATGTTAACTTAAATTTTAAACAACAGGCAATTTGCGTCACAGACAAATAGTAATGTGAATAAATACAGAACTGGTAGTAGGAACAGGCAACCTTATCCTTTAATATTTTTTCCTTGCTCTTCACCACTCAATTCTATGCAATTCTTAGACTGAAGAAYAGCAGAGCTTCTTCTAAGGAAACATTTCTGCTGGTCGATATGACCAGCAATGCTGCCCAGGACTTGGTCTCCTGACTGCCACTGTGCTTTATGGATTCAGCTGTAATGCTGCCACATTCTTTCATTTCCGCCCAGACACGAGTGGATTTTAGCACATTCTGTTGTTAACTTGGGGCACTAAATCATTCTCTTTCCCATGTAGGATACTCTGTAGTTTCAGGAAACCACTCACATTTTAAAGGAGAGCTTTTTATTCAAAYAAACACCAAACAATAAACTGGCTTTCCAAAAAGGATGCTCTCTTAAACTGGCAGTGACATTCTGTGCCTTAATCCACTCCCCTGACTCCAGAAATAAAGTGACAAATGAAATCAGTGACTGTTGAGAAATAACCATGTTCAGTTCAGCTGGATACACACACACATATTGCTCCTGAGCAAATCTATCTTTTAAGCAAGCACTCTTTAAAGTAACAGTGTCAGATTCTGCGTTGTAAAACAAAACAAACAAATCCCATCAAAAAGCTCTTTTAAAACATATGGCTAGAGAATAAATAATAGATAAGGCTGCTAGTTGATGAGCTGATATACAGATTAGTTCCACAGAAGCAGCTGAAGATGTGTGGCTAAGCGTGGCAGGTACACTCATTCTCACAAAAGAAAACACTAAAACCCCTCCAGTGMTCTATGGCAAAGACTCTAAATGCTATTGGAAGCCAAATTGTTGTATCTATTATTGTGGAATACTGCAATATTTGTTTTTAATAAGCATTATGTCTAGACTTCTCTCCAGTGTGTTCATGTTCACAAAGACTAATCAATAGTTACTTTACTTACTCTATTGAGTTTCAGCACATTAATTAATGTATCTCTCAGTAATCATGACAGACCTCATCACTGGATCAAAGGGAAAAGCCTGAAATTGGTTTTGTTAATGGTGAAGGCATTTCTCCCCTCTCTCTCATGACCTTATACAAGGAGAATATAAGTGTAAAATGCTACCAGATCAGAACAATCATTTAATCAGCTCATGTGGTCCAGGTAAAAATATCTGTCCAAGATGAAGGCAAGGGGAAATCAGTTCTGATCTTTGCTTGGCATTTCATATCGATCGATAAAATCATAATCCTTTAAAAAGGACTGATCGAAAGGGAATGAACTTACTCTCTTGACTTCAAAGAATTTAGAATTAAACTTGTATTATCTTTTTCTTTTCTTTTTTTTTTTTTTGCTAATTTTGCATGGTGTGCAGTTTTTGCTCTAGTACTGACAATACTTTGGAATAGCACAAGTGAAATGCTCATGTGGTTTGTTCAACACACTGATGATTTCCAACACTTCCATTCCCTGAATTATTGTTTTACAACTTAAAACACTATTTCTTGACTACCCACATACAATGTGACAGCAGAAGTCACCACTTCAGGTTTATGAACTGGGACGTGGTTGTAAATCAATATTGAAAATCATGGCAGTTTGCCATGTTAATTTAGATTTCAGAGTGCCAGGCGGGAGTTGCTGCCTCTCAAAGCACTTTCCCCCTTGATTTTGAAAAAAAAGCAAAAAAAAAATCACAGAGGATGTCTGTTATCTCTCATAAGCCATACTGGCACTAGCTGCTGTAGCAGGAGCTGGTGTTGGTGAGATACCTGTTTTAGAGACCTGTTGTAGCTCTGCCAGGGCAGCTGTACCTAGGAGAGCTGCATGATGCAGGCTAGAGAAAGGTGGGTTATTTTATGCAGAGTCCAGGTTGGCAGCCAACGTATTCACAGAATAACAGAACGATTGAGGTTGGAAGGGACCTCTGGGGATCTTCTGGTCCAAATGTCCTGCTCAAGCAGAGTCAGATGCAGCTGTGACCAGGTCACTATGACATCCAGTAAGTTCAAAATGTATCCAGGCATCCCTCTAAAACCTCTCTGGACAACCTGTTCCAGTGTTTAACTGCTCTCACATGCTAAAAAAAACATTTTTTTTTTTTTTTTTTTTTTTTTTTTTTTTTTTTTATGTCCAGGCATAATTTCTTGTATTTCTGTTTGTGCTCATTGCCTCTTCTCAATTGAGCACCCCTAAGAAGAGTTTGGATCTATATATCTTTACTTCATTTGTATTGTTCTTAATGGACCTGAACCTTTTCCTCTCTAGGCTATAGGGTTCTCCTCGCATGAGATGCTCCTGYCTCTTAGTTGTCTTTGAGCCCTTTTTCATCAAGCCTCTGGACTTGATGCAGTAAGTCCATGCCTTTCATATAAAGGGAGCCCAGAACTGAACAGAGCAGCCCAGATGTAACCTCATCAATGCTGAGTAGAGGGGAAGGACCACCTTATCATGTACTTCTTCACCTCTGGGTAGGCAAGCTGTCAGGGCACACTACTGAAGATTCAGGTTACAGAAAAGAAATTTTAGCTCTAGTGAAATTGTAAGCTTTTCTCTTAGGATGCTGCTACCAAAAATTCATTCCTTGGAGACATTTGAACTGTTGACTGTTTTCTTGGGCAAATCAAATGATTAAAGGTGAAAAAGCTACAGTGGAACCTCAGTTCTGAAAATCTTTTATAATAAAAGCTTGAAAAAATGCAATGTTTGCATACTTAACCTAACAGGATTTTCACCTACCCATTTTTAGAGTATTTAGAGTATAAAAAAAAATCATTTTTACCTAAATCATCCTTCTTTGAATCCAGTTATATAGATAAAATGAGTTGCAGTTGCAGTTTTAGATGAAGCATTCATGCAGAATGTATATTAGGTGTTAAGATATCTTTGTACACCATTTCAATTTCTTCCTTTCATTGTTCCTATTTTCAATTTACTTGGTCTGCAAAATAAACCAATGTTGAAACTAGTAAGAAATACCACTGTATTTGAGTTGTCTTTCTGAAAAACATTGTTTTCTTGCAGTTTATAAGCTCTGTTGAGTTGTCTAGTCTCCTTATAGATTCATTGAGAAAGAGTGTATGCTCCAGGCACTCAACTGTAACAGAAGTTTACTAAGTTTTATCCACTTTTAGGTTTTCTGAAAAAATCTTTCTGAAAAAATCACCAGCACAGCAACTTGTAGAGAATATTCCACTTCATTATGACTGCGGAAGGATCACATACCAAAACTTCTCCTCCTTCCATTTTAGATATGAGACTGAAACATCTTTTCCCATAATAAGATGACTATCAGAGCCAGGCAAATGGATATTCTCATGTGATACTGCACATAATATTTTCTAAAACAGAATGCCAAGATGATCCTAGAGAGGCCTTCTCATTCTCTTTTCCACAGCAGGTAAGGTCAAAGCTTAGCTTCTTACATATTTTCTTTTCTTTCTCTCTCTTTTTTTTTTTTTTTTTTTTTTTTTGGTGGGGGGAAATGTGAAAAAGAGGAGGGAACTAATTTAAGTATGTTGACAGTGCTTAATATAAGACAAGAACAAAGATGATCCTATGTGGTGTACACATAGGAAACATATTGATGTAATCTGGAACCATATAGAGTCAGATCCTTCCCTCACTGAATTTTAAGAGTTGCTTTTATAGAAATGATTTCCCTCTACCTCATATAAAATATATAATATGCAATAAAATGCAACTCTACTTCATTTCAAAACCTGCACATATCAACATTCAAAAAAAAAAAAAAAGAAGACAAAGCTCTGAATGTCTAATGTGTCATTATAATGAATGTCATTAACTACAAATTAAACAGCACACGCTACATCCTGATTTTCTTCCTCTGAATCATAAAAACTGAGAAATTAAATGTCTGCTTTGTTTCTCTTTTCCTTTTCATTTCTTAGAATTTGTCAACTGTGTTTCTCTTTTGCAAATCATGGTTATTTTCCTAATATAAAAGATGTTTAACTAAGGAAGAGTCTGCAGTTCTGAGCTGATGCAAACATCTGAATGTCACTCAATAATAACACAAGATTAACCTAAGGAGCTGCATTTATCTGTTTAGCAGTGAGACTGAGAATTAGTCTATTCCCCAAAGAAATGGATGCATGACAGTACTGCCATACTGACTTGAAAGCTTGGACAATGAAGGTTTAATTGCTTTCACTCACATAAAATGTAGCTTAAGAGCAGGAATGAAGTCAATTTGAACAGATAAACAAAATATATATATGTGTTTTTCAGGTCTGTTCCAATTTCTTTGCAGGCTAGGTATTTGCTTAGCATATTGAAGAGATGAGGAGTTTGTAAGAAGCTTTATTATTTTTGTCACTTGTAGGTCTGAGTTGAATGAACAGACTTCTACAAAAGGAAAACTTTGACATCAATAACTTCAGTCACAACTAATCCAAACCAAGTTCTCTTTTCCCAACAATATTTGTTACAAATTTATTTTGCTGCTATTTCTATATACATCACTGCTGCCACTGCTGCCTCTGCACATTTTGTGATCTATTTTGTGATCTACAATACTTCTATATGAATTGTATTTATTCATAACAAATTACCAAGAAATATCTTCTACAAACAAAACCAGGCATATTGGTCACCCACTACTCTGATCTTTTGTCATAAGATCATAGGACTAAGTCAGAATATCCAGGGGACAATATAAATATATCTATGGAACAAGTCCAGTATTCCTGTGTGATAGTGGGCAAACAAAACTCGTTGCTCAGGTCCTGATCAAGACCACAAGTAGCAAATGCAAACCCTGTGTTTGCAGACTWCTAGGTGCATCTGTTCTAGACAACCATAAATCTCTGTGCAACAGGGTAGGGAGCACAACGGCACCATGAGGCCAGATGGAGGAGAGCAGAACCGGCATTACTGGGAGAAAAGGAAACTCTGYCCTGTTCCTTGTATCAGGAGTCATGCCAGTGATATTATCTAAATGCCTCGTGTGGCTACTATTGAAGCACTAGCTAATCCCTGCCTTYTCTGGTTAAAGAGTTTGGCCTAAAGTCTGCAGGAACACCTATGGAGTTCCACAGCTTTGGAATAAATTCTGCTCAGGATAAAATCTTTGGGAATATAAACAACAGTAGCCCCGTGGCAACTTTATGGGGCTACAGTATGATAACTACATGCATTTCTTTGGACCTTTTAATAACCCTTCCTATTTTTTTTTCTCAAACTAGCATTTTTATTTTTAATTGCTCTCTCTCCATATGAAAACATGCAAACATCTGACATTTTTTTCTGAACTTCTCCCACCCAGAGGATGCTTAGACTTTACACTGCTTTTAAAGTATTGTTCATCCAACTCACTTTGAACTTTAAAGCTTTTTACTGAGATAACAGGATCTACAGTGTGAGATCAAGCTTAGAAATCACAGCTTGAAATGCCCATCCAGGGGAAGTCATGCAGAAAATGAAACATATCTGGCAGAACAAGACAGTGGTCGGAGTGACAAGACAAAGTCAAGGAAAAGGGCAATGAGGAGAACTCCAGACAGGGAAAGACTCCCTGGTGCTGCTGGGAGAAAAAGAGGGTAAAGATACAGGGGAAATGAAGAGTTAAAACCCACCTCACAAGTGTGAGATTGAAGTGCAGGAATGATTTCTCCCCCACTCCGCCCCTCCTTCCAGTAAAGGTCATTCTGGGCAAAAACATTTTCCCAACTCTGTGTCTTTGCTTTTATTTTTCCTTTGTCTGGGGGAATTTTGTCTCGGTGCAATTTTGTCTCGGTGCAATTGTGGTTTCTTTTTCTTTCTTTTTTTTTT
>NW_020454094.1:5183192-5192264 GCF_003342845.1 Nothoprocta perdicaria
AAAAAAAAAAAAAAAAAAAGGAGGTAGGGAGGGGAAAAAGGAGGCAGTAAATTTAGCACTAGGTGAACTGACTGCTGTGCAACCACAGATGTTATAATATAGGCAGGAAAAGTCCATTTCCCACGGGCGTCTTGCTGCCCATATCATATCCCACATGATTCCTCGGGCTGGGCATTCCCCGGAGACCTGCAAATTCACTACACAACAAACCAGCAACCTCTGACATTCTGGATGGCCTTATGGGCCCAGTTCAAAGCACACAGGTAGGAACATCTATCTATCTCACCACTGACCATCTTAGCGGATTTTTTTCCCTGCCATTTTCTTAATTTGACATCCCTGATGAGAAAGCAACATAATAAAAGCAGCACACCAACAGCTTTTGCTTAAAAGGAGTAACTCCTGCACTGCAATGAGCAGAACCTACTCTTATAGATCATCATCCTGCAAATTTTAATTCCTTGGAAAAAAAAAATCTGTGTATCTGTGCGTAGGTATAATAGCAATATGAGTGCGTAGTCCTTTCCCCTAGATGACCATGGGTACAACGGCAGTGCTAGGAGACAAGAGCCATTATTGTTCCCTTGTTTAATTCACCTTCGGGAAACACAAATACAATCTACTCTTAAAACCAAATCTAGCTAAAGTTTTAGGCATCTTTGATAAAAAATTATGAAATTTATCACCATGGGTTTGAGGAACTCTTGTTAATGTCTTAGTGTCTTAAAGAAGAATAAAATGTAAAGCCTTTCTAGCACTTTCTTTGACAGGAAAAAAAAAAAGGGGGGGGGTGAGAATGTTTTCATAAATATAGATCAGTTTAATTTGTGTATGATACACAAAATACACAGATGTGATTTGAATAAAGAATTGAAATTTCACTTTCGTTCAGCTCTACTTTAAGGATTTTCTACCCTTAACTGAAAAAATTACACTGAACTACACCGAGTTGTTATAAAAAAGAAAGACCTTTCAGTACTTTCAGCAGGACAGATAGAAACATGAGACTCTAGCGCAATATGAAGACAACTAAATGATCTAAATTGTTCTTATAAGCTTCTGTAGAAAAAAAAAAAAAAGATAAAAAATAAAAAGCTGAAAATAATGTCTCAAAATAGAATCCCATTTTTTTTCCCTTGGTATGTGATATTTTATTTTATCGATTTCTAGTTTTCTAAGATAACTACAAAATTTCCTCTCTGAATATTTTCACCTGCATGTATTAATTTATAATATGATGTTTACATATGCATATATGTTTTTATGGGCATCAATATATAAACATGAAGCTAGATGTTTATATAAAGATCTGAATAGTCTATGTGTATGTGTGTGTGTAGATATATATATWTTTTTTGTAGAAATGTAGACACACACATATGTGTACATGTRTATCTATGTTTATGACTATGTGTATATATATTTTTTATCAAACATAAAAAAATCTTTCTTTCATTATTGCTTTGTCTCACTTCAGACTCTACCCAGCATAAGCTCTTGTCTTCTGTTCTACATTGCCTCTTATAAATAACAAGACACAGATTCTTAAAAAAAAAAAAAAAGAAAGAAAAAAAGAAAAAAATACCTACAACATCTCGTTTATTTTGGTGTAATTTTTCATTTAAAAAATCATTAAAAATGACATTGTCCTCTAATTTTTCCTCTGTGCAGCAGCTGCCATTGTCAAGCTGTTGTCTTTGTTACAGTATTTTTGTGTGTGAGAGATTGTGAACCCTTTTAAAAAAAAAAAAAAAAATGACAGCTTGCTTTTACTATGAGGCAGATTTTAATGGAAGCAACCTCTCTTTTTAACCCTAGTTTCTCTTTTAAAAAAATCCAGTCCTCAAGAAGAGCGGAGACAGATGCTCAGCTGGAGAAACTGCAATAGCTTCATCTGATTTACACCAACCGAAAGGCGTCTGGAAATTATACCAACAGCTTCTGTAGGGAATGTATTGAATGCTGTTTTAACTGAGCTAACATGAGACAGGTAGTCAACACAAAAACTGCAAGCTGATCTACTCAATATAGCCCCGCTTCCATGATTTTCACCAAAGCTGTCTATGTTTTTTTTCTAGAGAAAAGGAAGCATTTGCAATCTTTTTTTTTCCCTCTTATCTGAGATTAAGGGAAGGAACTCAGGAAGGAAAATTGTCCAATCGTCCATCTCAAGGGGATAGCACAGCATGCAGAAGAGATACCAGCTTGGATTCAAACCTTGAGTTTCGTCAGGAAAGTGGCAAGAATAATTAGATATCTGATCTCAGACGTCTAGGACAAGAACTTTCACAAGTGATTATTTCCTTTATCTACTTTTTCGTATAATGAGCATACCTAATACTGATTTTTTGAAGGCAAATGTGTAACCTTCTTTCCTTTGTCTTAATCTGAGCCCTGGAAAGGTATCATAATTTAAATTTATCACCTTGCATAGCTTAAAATCCCATTGTCTTATGCAACAATGAAATACCCAGTTTTAAAAAGAAAAATTCTGTGGGGTAATGGATTTGGATAAAATGGGACTTTTCCTTTTTTTCCTTTTTTTAAAATTTTAACGCCTTTGGGGGTTTCATTAAAAAAAAAAAAAAAAAAAAAAAAAAACTTGCAAATGAACCACCAAGCAACACAAAAATGTATCTTTACTCAAAACACATAAGCCTTCAGTTACTTTGGTATAACACATAAAAAGGCAGAGGGATGGAAGAAAAGTGGGAATTAAACCTTACTGTTATTTAACAACTCAAATTATGAAATCATGGTCTTAGGTCATGCAAATCAATTGGTCCAAACTTTTCTAATTTCTTCTTCACGTTGTCCAGATTTCCTTCAAATGGACAACTACAGAACTAGTATACATGATACTTAAACTCACTGCATGGATGGCAAATTGCATCACCTCTGTAGTGGATCCCCTGAAAAAAAGGCTTTTCTATATTATATATCGGTCCAACTGTRGGTGTGTGCTTCCTAAGACCATCTGAAGCTCCTGCTTCAAGGCATAATTTTTATTTGCAATGGTTTCTGAAAAAGAAAGCTCTGAACCTTTTTCTCCTACTCCTTGTAGGAAATAAAGACTTTTAACTGGCTTAAATGATTTCGGTTTTGCTACCTAATATGAAGATTATTTCAACCAGAACAAGTATTTATAAGTTCAGGTCTATATGCAAACGCTCTGATAGCAGCTGAGAACACTGCAATAATCAAATTCGTTATCTGTGTAAGGATACAGAAGCTTATATCAAATTTAAAAAAGATTGCTGAATAAGAAATCTATGTATCCCTTTATCTTTGYTGTCTTGAGTCTCAATAAAAAGCTAATCATATCCATTATGTATATAACACATCAACTCCTATTTACAAGGACACATATATATTAATCATGTTGCATGATAGAGTGATTCCCAAGAATATCATCTTTTTATATATATAATCTGTAATGGGTAGCTCAGTTTACAGCTGATGTTTAATTAGGAGCTTGCAGTTGCAATAAACTTTTTTTTTTTTTTTATTGCACTCAGCCAAGGTACAGTATAATGAAATGTAAGTGACCCAAACTAAATGGAAGCACTGAAGTAGATAATGTGGCAATATATCAAGTAAAATACACTGATTCTGCAGTCAGTTCATGCCCTAATGGCAGAAAAAGAGTTTGAAAGCCACTTTAACCATAAGTAGTGTGTTTATGTATTATTCASAGTAGCAAATAATTGCAAAATGTCAACATTTCATTTTCCTCTTAAGAATTTCTTTTGATTAGTGACCTAATTAACCATTAAGAGGGAAAAAAAGGAGTATGTATTTTTATTTTTTTATTTTTAAAGTGTAAATACAAAAAGCATGAGTGTTGCCTAATAGAAAGTAATTTATGATCTTAAAATGTCACAGTCAGCATTAAGAGTCACTTACTGGTTCAAAATAAAATAAATAAATAAATGCAATATCTTCACCTATCAGTGTGGAGCTTTATTTTCTTTTTTTCCCCTCCTTTTTTTTGTAGTGGTGATGGCAMATATCACCATGAAAGAAGTTATGTAAATATTTCCACATTTGGATGGCAATTTTTTTATTATTATTTTTTATTATTATTATTGCCATTATTCTTTTTTTTCTGGTCAGTTCCCTAGAAGATAAGTTTTTTGGATGATGACTCCTGTTCCAGACAGCACACAAACATACGACAGGAAAAAAAAAAAATCTTCCTTGCCTTAGGATGTCAACAAACTGAGACCAAATTCTTTCATCTGAGCAAACAATGGAAGTGGTTCTACAGAGAGACTACATTTGTAATATATTTATGTATCTAGCAGCCACAGCTGACTCATATCTACAAATTATAGACCCTCAAAATCCCTTCTCAGATATTATTAAACTCCTTAGGAATCAATGAATTTGCCTAATTACCAAGCCTATTTCTTTAAGCATGAACAGAATAAGGCTGGTACAAGGAGCTCAGCATCCAAATTTATAAAGCTTCTCAGTTGACCCTGAACGTCCATCCTTCTTGAGTAAGTCCTATTTTCTATTTTAGCTCAACTTTGGCTTGCTTTCTCAGTGAATGACCACAAACTATTTCCTGTGCAGAATTTCYGCAAGGAATCAGATGGGGAAAGGCCCCCAATATCCATAGGCCTTCTTCTGGATCAGCTCCACCTGCACGGAAATTTGGGTCTATTTTAGGCAAGGAGGGTTTTGAAGCTAAGACTTACAGGTTTCCAGCAGGAGGATCCATTCAGGCAATGAACTGGCAAAGCACACATTCTATGTCTCTTTATGAGAACAAAGCGATAAGCCCTGGTGTATAGCCCATGGAGACTACACAGCTGAAAACTTTGAGTAAGGAGGAAATAAATAGGTGAAAATAAAGTTCTCYCCAGCAGAGGCAGAGTGGAAAGTTCCTCTAAAGAGCACTTAGAGGTTTTATGTGTTGATGACCTCAGCTGTATCTCTGTTTCCTTACTTCTGAGAATCATATTTTTAAGTATATATTCCTTTCTTTAGTCAGGGATAAAGGATTTGGCTAGCTAATTCAGGACTGGAGTTTCCACTGAATTCACTGAGCATTATTTCAAACTTCAGCCTTGTCCAGCAGCATCATTTTAGGAGTATGTGCATAGAGGATAAAATATACATAATCCCCAGGCAAAAATAAAATAAAATAAAATAAAATAAAATAAAATAAAATAAAATAAAATAAAATAAAATAAAATAAAATAAAATAAATATAATTTCATCTTCTCATTTTTGGCTTGTGATTAAAGTGTAAAAACAGAACAAAAAATCAGTGCTACCACTCATAGTGAATCTCCTACTTTGCCAAGTCCTAACAAAACAGAGGAAAGACTACAAGCCAAAATAAAAAGCATTTATTAAAAATTATTTTTAAAACACTTTCACATTATAGTTATTAACTTCTAAAGAATTCAGAAAATTGGTACAGCTCATGCCTTGAACTATAAACAACCCAAATGTACATACTCTATCTCAACKTTGTCACTGACGCTTAATGTGTTACAGCATATTGCTGCACCAACTGACCATTAGCAAAGTGAGCACATTGCAAAAGTGAGGTAAAGAACATTACTTTAAACTATTTTCCATCAAGCCTAGGTTAGTGCATAAAACTGCTGTTTGTTGCAGGATATGGAGGTGCAAATTGTCATTTACTGTGACTGAACACATGTGGTAAGTCATGCTAACATGACCATGTGTTTGAACATCAGGTATTAAGGGATAAAACACACATATAGATATATATATGTATGCAGGTATGCATACATTCTTTTTATATGGTTTTCATTTTTCCCCTGATCTTGTGAGTTGATGTCAGAATATGCTGTTGATGATATGTTCAAAACATTCTCTGAATATAAATCAGATATCTTGTCTGATGCTGTCAGAGATTCATAGATCTAAGGTCCAGAAGAGGCTAGTGTGATCTTCCAGTTCAACCTCATGCGAAACACTGTCATAGGATTTCCTTGAATTAATTACTGTTACAAGTTCAATTGGTTTGTTTGTTTCTTCAGGAACAGAAAGGCAAAAGAAAATTTCGTAAATAACTTGCAATATCTGCAAGGGGTGCTTTTTTTACAACCAGTTTCTTCTCATGTTTYTTGAAGTCTGAATACAGAAAAATATGTCCTTTAAATGCAGAACTATTTAATGTATACAACCTTTTCAGTACTGGCATGGCTAAATGATCCCACCAAAGACTTTTCAAATGTAGTGGAAYGAAATAAAACAGTCAGATCATTAGTACAAGAGCTATACGGAGTTACCTTTCTAAAACTTAGCTTTGCAGCTTAGTTACATTGAGAGATATCTATTAAGAACCAAGCTTTCCAAAACTTCTCAGGAACACCATTAAAATGGTCAGCCTCCACAGTGGGCCCAAGCTGTGAGACACAAACCAATGGACCATTTCATTCTGCCTCTGCTGCTCAAAAACCTACAGGGTGCAGCAGGTATGGATGCTCCCAGTTTGATTGAATGCAATGGGATGGTTTTCTCCYACAGGATGGGAGAAAAGCAATATTCCCTGCTGCTTGGTCCTCTGGAACTTCTCCATGCCTGTAATTTTCACATGTGAGCCCTAGAAAAGCTAACTGACATGCTTTGGTTAGATAATATCTCTAGAGCAATTATTTATCCTCATTTTTTGAGACCATCATCTGAAGCATGAAGGCTCATCTGAAGGCACTCAAACCACACAAGCACATATTTCAGAGACAGGCTTCACCTGTTTCCAGCATATACGCTCCATACAAGATATCTYGTTGATCTTTTGGATCAAAATGGAAAGGGGAAATCTTCAGTCCTGAAAGGASCTCTGTTTGGAAGATCCAAAATCCAATTAAGAAACTGAGGTAGGTGTCAGGATGTGAACTGGAAAGCTGGAGAGGTGCAAACAGCTCTTTTTGCCTTGCTCAGACAGGTTGTTCAAGGAAATAGTATAGGCCCGAACCTTTTGTAATGCTGTTTTCCAGTATATAAGAACAAATAGTAAAGGGGTTTCAGAAAGACCTCTCTCTGACCTAGTGTATAGAGGCAATTTGCTACACTGAGTAATTCCTGTGATATTTATTAGTGCTGCTTTTTTTTTTTAATTTTATGCCACGTAGAAAGCAAATGGTCATACAAAAGCATCAGAGCTGCTTAGGTGGAAAAGAAATGAGGACGGGAGAAGTGGAACAAGCTACCTCTGTAGAAGTATTATGAACAATAGGATTTGRTGTATCTTTTCCCAGGCTTTGTTGCTTTTGAAGGTCAAACTTCCTGTACTGTCTTGCAAGCCCTTTGACAACTGAACAGAAGGAATCAATMTGAAGCTTGTATGAAGTTCCAAAAATCAGATGTTTCCTCTCACAGAAGAGACCTCTGTCTCAGAGCAAGGGCAACTTCCACGTTAGAGATATCTTCAGAGTCAGATAGGGTTATTCAGGGTCATATTCGGTCAGGTTTTGGATATCTCTGAAGGTGGGGATTCCACAACCTCACTTGACAACCTCCTCCAGTGTTGAAGTATCTCCTTAATTTAAAAATTTCTAGCAATGAARAATATAGCATAACCCTTGACATTGAGTCCCATACATTGTTAATTACCTTCCTTGTTTTATGTATAGTTCTTTTTTTTTCTGTCTTCAACTTTCAGATCCTAGATCTGACTTTTCTTTTGTCTGTTAAGCTATATTAATCAAATTCTGATTTTCACTTTTAAAATAAATATATTTATAAACCATGGTTATGTCAGCCATTTATAAGCTCAATAGATTGAGTACCTTGCAGGTCTCATGATGAAGCATGCTTAATTATTCATTTTAATTATTCATTTTTAAGTCTTCTTTGAAACTTAGCCTGGTTTCCAATGTTGTTTAGGATTTTGGCCATGAAAACAGGGCACCCTATTAAAGCAACAATTGTACTTATGCCATATAAACAAATAACAYAGGTATTCAGGAATGCAGGAACAATGTGGCTTTTTCCGCTTCCAGGTCAGATGTGTCTTAATTCCAGTTTTAAAGGACAGAAGCAATTCGCTGCAGGGCTGAACCTGCTAGATGACAAACCCAGACAAGAACGGGCTGGGCAGTTCCCTGGGCTCATTCAATGTACATTGTACTTTTCAAGAACACATTTGACTTTCTATGCAGGAGGGTGTACTTGTGGCTGCGTTTTGCAATCTAGCTTTCAGCATGATGGATCAAAAATTCATACAAGGTCACTCTAACAACAACAACAATAATAAATTCCACCAATGTATAAATCAGGAACATCTGCGGTGAAATAGTGACATTCAATACACAGAGAAGCCATTTCAGAAGCATCCACTAAATTTCATAAGCTTGTGATTAGAGCAAAGGACTTGGTGCATTATATTGAGGCTCCGGAGGAGAGACCAGCATAACAAAACTACGGTTGAGGCCATGGGCACTATTTTAACACATATACAGGCAATGCCACAAACGAAGTTCACTAATGTTCAGTCTTCCCTGGGGAGCTGGTTTATAGCCTTGGACTGAAATTAAGCCAAGCCTGATGTTTAAGTTGGGGCTAGTAGTGATAAAGACACTGATGTGGGCCTATGTCCACTCTGTTTAGAGCTGCTGGCACTAATGCACAGGACTGAGATTGACACTGCAAAGATGTGCCAGCAGTTTCCATTAGCAGTTTCCATTGGTTTTCAAGTAAAACTACACCTTTTCCACTCCGTGATCTTTTTTTTTCTTTTTTWTTTTGTCTCCTCTGGCTACCATACCGTGCCATGTAGCCCAAGCCAAGCCATTCTGTGATTGCTTTACTATTTCTAATTCTTTCTGCAGCAACCAGTGCAAATAAGAGCTGAGGTTCTTCTGAGTCTGAGCCTCATGGGAAAACATGTTCAGAATTCCCTTTGACTGCAATAGTCATTTKGAGGAAAAAAAAACAAACATATATCTATACACATATATGTACATACATATAAATACATATATCCATATATTTTTATATATAAAATATTTATCATTTGGAGGGCTTAATATCCTGGTTCCTTGCTTATTCCTCTCCCATATTTAACTGGCTGTGTGAAAGTTC
>NW_020454094.1:5192301-5207367 GCF_003342845.1 Nothoprocta perdicaria
GTATCAGAGCATTTGGAAAGCTTATGTGCTGCAGAAAGTGACTATGAAAGCTCAATTTAATTCAGACATTCTTTTACAGAGGTTGCTGTTACTTAGAAAAGCTTCTGGCATTCTTCAGACCTTATGAGAAGGTCATAAAATCCCTTCCTTCCTGAAGAGCATCCAGTTTAAAACTTTCTATATGAAAAAAAAAAAAAAAAAGCAGAAATCTGCCACTGCTGTACCTCATTTTCCCTGGAGGAAGAATGTACTGTCATTTCAGACCTATTAGCACTTCCATTACGGATAGGGAGTGCCTGGGTGACAGTCAGCCTGACTCTTAAGTGTCCTGGCTACCTGGCTAGAAAATCCTGTGAGTCAGAGAGTGTCCCATCCCGATCCGAAACATTAACGGGGCACCACTAACATCCTGGTTTGGGAACTTACTGAATTCCCCTTGCAGATTTATGTGTTTTTGTCTCCTGAGAATCCCAGCATTTCTGGAATTGGAGTTCAACACAGTACTCTAGAACTGTGCAAATCAGCTGTGCTAAAAATTGTTTCAAACCTTGAAACATCTGTATAGATTTACTCATTATTAACCAGTTTATTTCCATGGGCTAACCTTTAATAGAGACTAGAGGAGATTCATCCTATGTAGTGTATCACAGACAAACAGTGGAAGGTGAATCCAGATTGTAAACTTCTGGGGAAATTTATGGTTAATTAACACTTTTTTTTCTACRTTTGGTTATTTAAACCTTTTCTTGGATACATTAAAGCAAGAGGCAGATACCTTCATTCCTATATCCAGATTTTAAATTAGATACCTCACTATAACAGGTCCTCTGATCTCTGATTCTTCTAGTATAGTTATAACTGAATTCATTCCAGTAGAATTATATTCTTTTATGCAAACAGTGAATTTGACTCACCAGATCTAAGATCAACTATAATGAATCAGCCTTTTATATCTAAAAGATTCATTGGTTGGAGGTTTATGTTGCAAAAATTTAAATTATAAAGATGCATAATAACCTATGTGATTAATCGTTGGTTCATTTTACCAAATTCTTCAACATATTTATTTAAAATATATAACTAATGTACTTCTTGTAAATATGTTCTTTTTCAATAAGAGTTCTTGAGGATGATATATAAAGTATTAGGATGAATTTCTATTATCTCTTGTATTCAGACTTTCAAAACAGGCAATCATAATACAAATCAGTCTTAAAATACGTTTATACTAGAATGGATTATGTAATTTTCAGTCAGATGCACATAAAGTTACGAACTCTTGTGGTTTATCATTAGTTTTTCAGATTTGCTACTTTCTGTTTGTTTGAAAGCTGGTAGAATCACAAGAATGTGTGAGAGACAGCCTTCACACAAAAATAATATTTTTCAGATAAATCATTAGGAACATGAGGCAAATATACTCTACAAACTACTCTACAGGCTACTCTACAGCAACTACGTAAAAAGGGATGCCCTCCTACCACCACTACCAAAACCTACTGCACTATGGTTGTCTGTGGCACACGTTGTTTAGTGTTTAATAATAAGGTTATAATAAAAGTAAACTTCCCCCAAAGGATATTCTGTCTTGATTGTGTTACACATGGSTCTATGGAAAAATCCTATAAAATGTAACAGAGCATGATAAACTTGCTGCAGGATTTTCAGAACCAATATACAGTATTACATTGCAAGGATAGTATTTTCTATAAAATTCTATATAATGGTTTAACAATTTCATAGAAAGATTTCATTCTTTTCTGCATTATGTGGCATCTCAGAATATCTTTCATATAACTCTGCTCTTGTCCTTCTCTTAAATCCTGTTGTGCCAGAACAAAATAAAAGAAGATTACATTTATATGTCATCTTCCATCTGGATAAGTCAAAAATCATGTTAAAAGCTACCTACCACCATGAATGCAACCATATCTAGTGTGAAGGGTGTCCAGGCTCACCTAACATAAAAATGCACTAATAAATACCCTGCACATCTCAGTGCATAGCGGCAGCTTTAGCTAAAGAGGATTATATTAGCACTACTTGTGGTAAGATATACTCTGGGTTTGATAATAACCAAAACAAATTGCAATGAGTTATAAAATCACCTTTCAGAAATTATTTGGTTGTTGCGGATTCTGCCTTGGGGTAGAGAATGTAGTAGATGACCTGATGTAATTGCTTGCTGTCTTTTCTCCYGTGCTTCTACAGTTATATATATTGCTTGAATACAATACCAGTAGCCCACTTTGCAAAATATTAAGGTCAGGATTAAATCACTTTGAAAAGACAGGTGTTATTTACTATACATCCACTGGCCATGCTATTATTCAGTTTCTGAGCAAGCTGGAGACAGCTTTCTGCATGAATTCTGGTACTGATTGGTATGGCTCTCAGCTAGTGATATGAACGATTCAGGGTGCACCTATCATAGCATTTTTCTTCAAATCAACAGTGCAATTTGGAGTGAATCTTGCTATCATCTCCATGYACCACGCCTAGGTTTGTATCACAGAGCAGCCTCAGAGCACAGGAATACGATGTCTCTGGAATGATGAACCAGGATGTGCGTTACTGCCATGCATCAAATGTTAATAGGTTGATCCACAAGATATGATTGGACCTAATCTGATGCAACCACCTACAATGCCTACAAAGYGGTCCCCCACACCAGCTGCTTTTTCTTTATGGGCACACACTCCTATTGTACACTACTTGCTAATGCAGATTTAGCTTGCTGCTTTGCTGCCTTTTGATGCCAGGAGGATGGAGGTGAAATGCAATAGATCCTAAGACAGGATAATAGGCCTGTTCTCCTAGACTGGAAGTAAGCGCAATTCAGTGATCAAGGACCTCAGAGGAAGCAGAATGTGACTACACAAATTGTATTTATTTCTTTGGCTTAAGCAGAAGCTAATCTACAGGATATTTGTATTTCATCCTCCTAATAAGTGTTGCAGAAAACATGCCTTATTATTAATTACACAACCTACTATTCAGAACTCCAATGAATTTTACTCCTTTTAGAATAAGCATATTTTAATTACAGAAATTTGGAATTAATGCAATATATTTTTGCAAAGCATTTTTATTAGGCATGCTGCAGAGCATTTGAAACAACACCAAACAGATTTGCTCTGCTTCGGTATTTTCTCTAAACATGCAGAATTACAATGAATCACTGTATCATGTGTTAACTGATCTCAGATTTACAGTTATTCGTTTTTACTCCTTTTTTTTTATTATTATTATGATTGTTCAACATTAGTCTTGCAAAAATCATGATGAACTACTGGTCAGAGGTAGATAAATGACAGATTATCTGTTCTGTGACTCTTGTGACAATATTTCAGTAGTTATCTGTGCTTATATCTTGGTCACACCTTATTAAACCATGGTAAATCATTGCCTGCTGTGAATGTGAGCAGAAAGGGTTCTTACACCCCTTTATCTCTCCCTTGTCCTTTCCYCCTCAGCAGCCCTTCCCCAAAAAGCTGCACCTCTGAAGCTTTGATTGCTGCTGCTGGAATGCGGCTTTATCAGATAAACAGGATCAGAGTCTGTCTCCAGAACAGCCAATTTCAGTATGGGAGAGGAAGGAGAGACTTTACAGAGTCAATTCTGCCTTCTTGCTTCTTCTCTTCTACTTTATTCAAGCCATGGTCCACAGGAGAGCTCAGTCAGTGTAGTCTATGATACTATCAATATTTTTACTGCTGTACAAAACTGTTACAATCTAAGCACAAGTTAAGGTGTCTGTTTTGGTTTTCCAAAGCTAGGCTAGCACACCAAAGAGAAAAACGATTGATGCCTCCTTTCTATCCCAGGAATCAGACATTCACTCAATATGGGGCTCCTCATCGTTACCAAGTAGAGCTATAAAACTTTCTTTGGCCCAAACCTTAGCCTGCTGCTCTTCAGGCCTCACACTTAAATATTCCCCACCCTAAACCAGAATATACGTTTTAAGTAAAAGGATGACAGAGCAGAGACCAGCAATGCTGAGATGCATCTTCTTAAACGACTCTCTGCTTGTAACTAAACATATCCACACAACCTGTTGTTCACAGATCGCCCTCAAATAGACTGTTATTGACCTGCAATGTTTCACACACTGGCCTCATGCTTCACTGATGGTAGCTATTCCCTCTAAGAAAGATTTTATATCCCCTGTGCTACCTACATTACATGTAAGATGGATTCAGACCGATCCTACTTCAAGGGTTCAAGCTAGTAATTAAGGCAAAATATATACTAAGGCTAAAAGATAGTATTGTAAATATTGGGAACATTTACCTGATGCAAAAGAAGCTGCCAACCCTTAGTTTAACTCCTTAATGTCTCCTTATTTACAAGCTATCTGCGTGTCTTCTCTTTCCTTTGAGTTCTTGGATGTTCCTCCTAAGAAATAAATGGCTCATAGAGGGTCTTAACTGCTTTAGGAAGACATTTCTATTATCCTTCCAGGATCCCTCTCATGATATTGCCTTTCAGTCTTAACTTCCAATGTGCAGAACCATATGAATTCTGGCCAACTTCAGCATGTTTTTTTATTATTATTTCTTTTTTTTTTTTTGATTATTTTTAATAGACAGTGCAGTGAAGGAAATACTGAGTTTCTACCTCAAATAGTGATGCACACTTACCAGATATTTTTCTAACAAAATAAAACTGAGAATGCAAGCAAAAGCCCATATATACTTCTTCTCTGTGTGACTTTTTTTTAAGTCCTCCTGAGAGGAAATAGCAGCTTACTCACACAGAATCAGGCACCTGAGATTTCTATAGATAGAAAATGAAAACAGATGCTCAAACATATATTAATTACCTCACCATCCCTGAAAAAAAAAAATGATATCTTAAAAATACCTTATAAATCTGTAGAGAAACAATCCAACTTAAGTTTCCTAATATAGATAAATGCAGACTACTTCTAACACTTTCTAGGATGAGATATTCAGGATTCATTTCAGTGGGTAAAAAAAAAAAAGAAAAGAGAAAAAAATATATATAATTTAATGTAATTTTGACTGATTAGGTCCTCCATTTATACTTCAAGTTTTTGGACTTTCATAGTTAGAGATTCAACCATGGAAAATTAAACATCTGTATTTTTTTTAGGCATGTGAGAGTAAATGTAGAATTTCTCTGTTTTATGTCAGTTGTCTAGAAAGTACAAAATAAACTCAAACAGTTCACTACTTTCTGTAGGAAATAAAACTAAAAGATACACTTTCACAAGGGGGTTCATCTTGTTCATAGTTGTATGCCTAATACAATCCTAATGGAGCTCCTCCTGAAGCCCCTGCTTCTGTTTTTGCCAAAGACAATTTACTTAGACAAAGTAAATTGTCTAAGACAAAGACTTAGACAATGAAGTAGTTTAAGTCTAGAGTTAGGAGAGAAAAATCCCTCATTTTATATATTTATCTGAATAACCTTTTTTTTTTTTTTTTTTTTTTGAAAAGAAAGCATTTTCAAAATATGATTCTATTTACAAGCCAGTCTTATTAATGTTGGAAGTTACTTGTATGTTAATAGGAAATGCTTTCCTAGTTCTTTCTCAGTGATATTCAGACTGCAGAAGGAGAGCTAAGAACTACCTGCAGGTCTGGACAGGTGAAGTTTTCGTCCTTATTGTGAAGACTCCTACTAAAACACGACAGCTGTGGTAGTAAAAGAAGAACTCGGTGTCAGGAATGTGGGCCACTATGGCAAGTAACATGGATGCACAAAATGAAAAAATGGATCTTGTCCCAAAGAATTAAAAAATTATTAGGTCCGTCCATTTAGACATCAAGCAGAAAGCTGAGCTTGACTTTGACTGACACAGCAAAAGTACGGCATGTCTATGATAGATGGCCTGAACCTCTGTAAGGATCAGATAGATGTAATACAACTAGATGTAGCCGATAGACAGATACAGCCATTAAGCAGGGCCACGAGGTACAGACAGACAACTAATTAAAGTAGATGGACAGCTAGAGAGTTCAAGCAAGTATAAAGATAAGTGTAAGGATGAGGCAAACAGACAGATAGCTGAAAGGGACTTGAGTAGAACAATTCATACCACCAGTCTATTCCTACCAACAAACCGGTGTCTCATCCTTAGAGAAAAGTCAGCAATTACCCTCCTGTTCTGCACACTTCATTCACTGCTCATAGCAGCCCCAATTTGCACCTTCCAATCTCWCCTGTGGTACATTTACTCCAAGGACAGGTTTAGTCTGGTGAAGCAATGCTCAAAACCAGGGTACACTGGTTTACATGAGGATGACACCAGCTGAGGCTGTGCGGTTATGAGGAGGAACGAGAAAAAAAGGTAGCACACCATGAGTCCTCTATTAGAAGTTGTTCAATTAAGTATTCATTTCACAGTAATATTTTTTTCTTTAAATAAATCTGAGATATCTTTATACCTTTAAGCTCAGTAGTTTTCTGCATTAGCTTGATATGCATATCAAAATGTGCACTATTTCTTAAATTGGTAGATAGGGCAGGTATGCCATTAACATTTATGCATTTAAGTTCCATAGTCACATGCATAGAATACATTTCTCCTTCAAAGATTTGTACGGCTTTCAGCTTGTAATTTATTGCTGGGTATATTAGGTACACTGAGTCCTTCTGATTCACAGCTTTCTAATCGGCTATTTAGAGTTTACACCAAGCAGAAAATCAATGTATTCAATATGTAGTAGCTCTCTCGTTAACTCTAGTCATTTGCTTAAAGAGTAATGTTGAGCTGATAATTGAAATATGGTCTAAACCATGCATTTTAATTTAAAATAAAAATGCTTGAAATATTATTAATTTGATCCTTTTTTCCTCTCTTCTCCCTCCTCCTTCTAAAGGGCATATTTATTTCTGTCCCTGCTTTGGGATCCTAATTCCATGGCTGACTAGGATTTCATAATAATAGCATCTTTTATTTCATATAGCATCCTACAGAAATCTTGAAACACTTTATAAACTTTCTGCTGAAAACCTGCCACTTCAGGGGTATGAGATATAGCATTTAACAGCATCCAGGAACATGATACAATATTTCAGCACAGGTTATAAAGAGTATTTGATCCAATGGAATAAGCAAGGGGAATTTATAAAAGGCTGATTATAAAGGAATTTGCCTAGGATTTGATTTGTAAGACAATTTTTTTTTTTCCATTAAAACAATGTCATGTGACTCAAAAACAAAGAGGAAATGAAAGTGAGAGATAAATATTAAGATCTTTCTTAAATCTGACTTGAATGCTTAAATCTTACTTGGGTTATGTTTACTTAAGTATTTTACATCAATCTATTGAGCTCTTATAAGAAAAATGAARTAAAACTGTAGAATTGGGCTCCTGTCCTACACAAACTGGCATAGTTCTTTTGATGTTAAAGGAATAATAGTGATTTGTACTAAATGAGAACTTCAAACTCTTTTGCTGTGACTTGGTGCCAAAATTATGCTTATAAATGTCCATCTTGGCACATGGATTTAGGAGCCTAGCTAAGAGCTAAAAGCCTAGCTATACACTGCCGTATTTGAAAATAAGCTACGCATGTAGTGTGCAGCTACAGGGAAAAAAAATATAATTGTATACRCACAGTCCCTTGCATTTTTATTTTAGAGCAATTCCATCTTATCTCTTGAGGGCACACATGAGATTGCAGCTTGACTGTACAATGGTGGCTGTGTTACCTGGATCGGTCAGATCACTGTCAGCTSCACTGCCAGTCACTACGTTACCCCATGGTGCAGGGCAGCTGGACAGAGCTGCTCAGAAGGGAGGAAAAACAACAGGCTCTCATTTTATCTATTTTTAACTTGTTGATATTATTTATGKTTTTTTTAATGTTATTATTTTGTGTATTAATATTTATTTTTATGGTGGAGGGATATTTTTAAGCTGATTGAGCTCTGAAAGTCTGGCTGCACCTTTCAAAATTTATTGTGGGATGGTTTCAGGGATTAACATTTACTTTCAGAGGAAAAAAAAATGTTTTGAGTGTTTTTGCAAGTGAAAATAATCTGAAAAAAAAWTTGCTCTGAAATGCCTACTTTTTTTTTTCCTTCTGTTTTCCCCTGAAAGATCAGCATCCTCCCTCCTCCCTCTACATTCCCAATCGCAACAGAGGAGCAGCATTATTTCCCAGTGCGCTCCTTCAAGCCTTCCCTCGCTGTGCCAGAGGAAGAGTTAGTTGCAATCGAACGTTTGCCGTCGCGTAAACATCCCCTTGCTCCCCACACATGCGGGGACCCTGCCCTCTTCCCTCCCTTCCCCTGCTTTCTCTCCGGGCGGGTGTTCGYGGCGCGGCTGCCCATGCGGAGCATCGCCGCTCCGGGAGCAGCGGCCCGCCAGCTCCGGACACGCCGCCTGCACAGCTCTTATCTGTCCCGCGCAGGAGCCAGCAGCGAGAGCGCCAAGAGCCTGTTTGCTGCAGTTCAAAGTCAGGTTCCTTTCATGTTTTGTTTCTCTTTTCTTCCCACCCCCTCTTCCCTCCTTTTTTTTTTTAATTCCTTCCTCCCCCCACTCCCGCCCCGCAAGATAAATAGAGGTAGAAAGKACAAGTGGCTTTGATTAGCATTTAAAATGTTGTCAATTTTTAATGAAAGAGTAACCTCCAACCATCAACTTTGCACGAACCGGAGACAAGGTTGCAAAATGAATGCTAATATCTTTGGCACGCTTTGGCTGCATTGCCCTTCTGTGAACTTCCCTTGTTGTTAATTTGTTATGTCAGCCCATATTAGTAGTTTTCAGAAGCCTGAACTGGCGCAAGCATCAGCCTTAAGGAGCCAGCACACATTGGTGCTCGTGGCCACGGATATTGCTATTTATTTGCACGTGCCTTGTCGAGGTCTCACTCCTCGGGCAGGGCTCTCCACAGCTTCTGCGGATCCAATGCTCAGCAGATGGTGCTGCCCCAAAGGGGGTTTCTCATGGAAATGCAAAACAAGAGGCCAAAACTGACCGTGGTGAAGAGAGGAATTGGGGACATCATCCCAAATGACACAAAAGTGACCCAAAGGAAGAGGCCACACTTTTCCCGAGCACCTGCAAGGGGCTATGAAGTGCCCAGGGTGGGCTTCTAACAAGTCGTTGCAGTGCGGAGCAAAAGGGGGATTTGAACAGAGAGGCGACATGGCTTTGTAGGTATTCATGAAAGATGTTCCCTGTGCGCAGAGGAAGGAAATTGTAAATATGGTGTGGGAAAATTTGAGCAGTGGAGCAGCAAAGGTTGACAGTGCTGGCACTGCACTGAATATTCCATTATACTTCGAATATTCATTTTGCTATTGAGCTCCCAGTGAAAAATCACAGGGTAAATTGCCTTTTTTTTTTTTTTTTTTTTTTTTTTTCTACTGAATCACCTTTATACTTGCCAGAAATCTTTCAAATGTATGAAAGAGTCAAGCAGCTGCACAGAAACTTCTATTTAAAGTGAATCAAACGCAAACAATGTTACACAATATACATTCTTCCTGTGCCCATGACTGACTATATCAGTCAGCTACGCAGGTCATTTAATAGGTTTGGATTCTTATAGGAGGGAAAGAAGATTAAAATTAGTATTTTTCCCTATTAAAAAAAAAAAAAAAAGATAAGAAAAAAAATGTAACTTGGACTTCAGTTTTCTTGGAGCTTTATTCTGATCACTAAAATCAACAACTTAAATTCTACCTATCTGTGGAATTCATCATTGGGATATCTGTACCACCTGCGTAGTTCATCTGTGCACATATGCACAGATGCATTTATACCCAGTGCAATTATAAATAAGTAAACTGTAAATAAGTTACCTTGGCATGATTGAAATGCAGTCAGTGGTGGCATGCAATGCAGTGACTGTTTAATGGTGCAGATCACCACTATTAGGAGAGGGAGCAAAGAATATTTCTGCATCTAATTGAAAAATGAAAGGCCCAATCCTGCTATCTCAAAGGCCCATGAAAACACTCCCTAGCCTCTACTTCTATTCATTTGCCAAACATTTTGTACCTGCATGAGCTGAAAGCCTCAAGTCACTGCAGTATAGATCAGAAATCAAATGAAGCTAAGAAACTGGACCCATATGCTCTTCACAGTGGAGTTTGTATATATATGAACATATGTACCACTTATAGATGCCTGGGTATCTACATATATAGATGAGGAATGCATACATGCCAAACTTCTACAAATAAGAAGAAAAAAGAGGAAAAATTAAAAATAAAGGTCATGAAATTTGATCATCTCCATATTTAAGGTTACTCTAAGCACTCTGCAAATAACAAGGTGCTTTAATACTCTGCTTGCACTTTAGTCTCATTTAATATAAAACCTATGAAAGATTATTCCTGAAGTCATTATCTTTAACTGTTGGGAGCATAGATCATGCCTAAGTGACTGAAGTGCCATGGGAACTTTCAATGGGATACTGCTGAAGAGCTGATATATGGCTTTCGGTCTCCATCGGACTCAAATGACATGCAGAAGAAGAGCGGTGATAACTTTGAAGAATGAAATGTGTTCTCCAGGCAGTCAAGATCATGAGCCTACGGTGAGCTTGGGCTGAGTGAACAACAGCCTGTAAAACACTGCCGACTGCAAAGTGGTGTCAATGCAATGTTCTGGGTGATTTGCTTTACCTGTTAATGCTGTTTGGTTTGTAAATTCTCTTAAGCAGGAGGTGAACTCCTTGCTTGTGATAAGCGTTGGGAGCAGACACCAGCATGACTATAAAGGCCTACTCAAACTTCCTGGCTCCTAGTCAAATGAAAATGTCCTGAGGTAGCTGACACATAGGAAAACTTGAAGCTGTATTTGTCCAAAGGGTTTGAAATCTGGAAAACAGAAAATATACAAAAGGTAGAAGAGAGGAAGAAGATTTTAAAGCCAGGAGTTAGAAACTCAGTAACTTTCGGAGGAGGAGTGAAAGGGAAAAGGGTGCTTAGGAATGGGAAGGAAAGTCAATGACAACAGAGATATTGACCCTGTATTTGGTACTCTGAGAAAGCTTATTCTTCCAGTACAGAAAGTTATGGAGAAGTGGAGAAAATACTGGTTGTCTGGGTCAAGGGAGAAGTCTGGCCTCATTTCCAGGAAAGTCATGTGGACAATATAAGTCCTTTGCTCTGGGAAAAGAAAGGGAAAAACCCATAGCTGAGATTTGTCCGGAGCAAATACAAACCAGCATTTAACGTCCTATCACAGAGACCAGAATTACCTGACAAGTGTAATTACCTCAGGAATCCTGGAAAGAATAATAAAATAAAACAAAAACAATTTGGGGCAAGTCCCCAAATTGTTAACTGGTTTCACAGGAAAAGAGTGATTTTCCAACCCTTGGTTCCATCTAAAATAGTTGTTGAAAGCTACCAAAGAGACCAGCTTCTAGATCGACTGTTCTCAGACTTACTGTATAACTTTAAATATGAGCCATAGGTGCTCTACTTATCAGCTTGATTATCCCTGAAATGCTTATAATGATACTTCTTCAAGGAGTCTTGTAGAATTGATGCCTTAAAAGGGCTTTGAGATCCCAGAATGTAATATGCTATCTCAATCCTACACATCATCATCCAATTTCAGCTCTTTTGTGCCCTTTATCCTCCTTTTGCAGCATTTTATAACTTCTGTGTGTTTTGCTTTTCTTTTTTAAGAAAAAAAAAAATGAACAGGAGAGCCATTTCTATCTCTCCTCCTGTCTCTTGATTAGAGATTGTCAAATTATTTGATGAACATAATACCCTGTAAAATATGTAGCTCTTTTTTTTTTTTTTTTTCTTGACATGAATTATGCATAAAATGAGCCTCACTGTTGTAAACCAACTACTTGATGAATGCATCACATGAGCAAACTTTGGCTCTTTGGAGAAGAAAACAATGGCTGCCTACATCTCATCCCCTTTGCTTTTCAGTGCCTGCTGTTAAGATGCATGAATAGTCAAAGTCACTGAATATTCCCCAAATGATTATAAGGTTGTAGGTGTCAGCTAAAGGAATTCTTTCCTTATAAGAATGATTTTATAAAATAAGCACACTGATATTTAATCGAGGGTGACTTCTTGTTGATGGCTTTGGTAATACTGGTTTACTGGAGAATCAGGAATAATTTCTGCAAGAATTGCTGAATAAAATTCTCTGAGATATATTTTGAAGGAAGTCAGATTTCACAGCTGTAACTGTACCTTCCAGCCCATAAAAGTCCTATAATAATGAATACCTAGGAATTCAAATGAAACAAATAAATAACTATTCCAGTTTGCTTGGAAAACTCTCATTGAAATAAACAGCTACAAAGAGTGCGTAACAAAGAAGCATAAATTTGTCCAAATTTGGGAACTGGGATGGCATGACCTAAGCACTGAAAAATTCAGTCCGACTTCAACTGATTTGTTTGCTGAAGGTTTTTTATCTTTGTTTCTAAAAAAATCTTTTGGATCTCCAACTGTCTAATCTATTTTTCAGCTGTATTAATGATTTTTTTTTTTATCTTTCTCTAAATATATTTATCACACTCTTCCTACTTACCCAAGTAGAATGATTAGGCATACGCAGAGAAAAAGTCTAAAAGCCTTAGTAACAGGGGAAAATAAATATTACTATTTTAGTTAGAGTTTGTTTGCTAGAGATTGTAATGGATAGATGAGATCTTGAGACATGAGGATCAAATCCTCCTCTCAGTTTCTCAGGAATTATAAATTTGCTATCTGAGAGACAGGATTAGGAACACAGAATCCTGGGGCATATTCCCCACTTAGTTATTTTCTGGCTGTGCACAGTCCAACAAATCACTTAATCTCTTTATACCTCATTTTAGCCATCTGTAATTATTATCATTAAGTAGGTATAAAAAATGCCCAGAGTTGCTGATCCCAATAAGAGCCCTGTTGTGTCAGGTACTGTACAAAGATTTGGTAAGTGACACTTCTTGAAGAGTTAAGCATTTAAGAGACATGCCAAAGCAATGTCTATTGAAGGGATGTTGTAATGCTTTTAAGGTGTTCTGAGATCTCCAAATACATCAAAGTCTCTGTAGGTAAAAGAACATTAATATGCACACCAGAAGCTATATATGTATAGCCATAGATATACTACTTGCACACCTAAACATAGGCAATATTCATATAGATACATATATTCCCCCCCTTCATGTTCTCTGAACATATTTCTGCAAAATGCATATAAATTTTATCCTTGTTCTGTAATGATATAACAGTAAATGAATTACCATAAATAAACCAGACACACAGATTGGTGCATAAAGTTGTCCTAGCTTCATACAAGATCTGACCTTGGAACAAAGAATACTTTACATCCGTGATGATTCTATCTGCCGTTGATGAATCACAACTCCTGCTTATGTTTAATCACTGCTGACAGTAACAGCTGACAGCTAGTTAGGAAGAAAAAAGTCCACAGCAACTAAATTCTTTTATACAGAAGAAATAAAACTCGTTATATATGACCAGTTTTGCATAGGGAAAGAGGGATCAGAAGGATGTTCTGTAGAATTTTATAAACTAAATAAATATACATGCTCTGTTTTGGCTCGCTAAGGGTATCTTTTTTTTTTTTTTTTTTTTTTTTGTTAATTTTCACTTGCTATTACGATTTTAGCACTGACTTTTGGCATTTTGGTTAGTGATTTTGTCATTCTTGCCAATGGGTAGAATTCAAGCCAATGGGTAGAATTTATTCATAAAATTCAATGAGAAAATATTATTGTTTTGTATTCGGAGCAGAAAGGGAGTTTGTATTGCTAATTTTACTTTTAAATCCAATTCAGTGCATTTTTGAAGGACAATCAGTTTTCAGAGTTGCTGAAACTATTATTAAATCGGGTTTGTTTTGTTTTGTTTTCGGTTATCAATTGATTTCCATTACTGGCCCATAGAAATTAGTTAGACAGAGAACTGTGTGATTTGCCTTCTGTGAACACTCTGTAGGGTCTTTGGACTGGACTTGTTATTCATCCAGCCAGATCAGTTAGGACATAAAGTATTTGTGGATGTCTGCATGGGTGAGCATCCTCGTAGACAGTCGAAATGTAGATAACTCGCTCCATAGAAAGGAAATAGTAAAGACTTTATTTATTTATTTATTTCAATTGAAATGAGCAAATGTCCTAATCCTGTAAGGGCTTAGAAATACAGGGAAACAATATTACCATTTCCATTATTTTGTTTGGTCCTATAAAGTTGATTTTTTTTAAATGTCATTACAGCAGTAGAAGATTAAAAAATAAACTCCAGTAACAGTTTAATCTGATCACCCTATTAACTTCAAGAACAGAAGAATAGGAAGCATTTTGAGCATATATCATAAACTGACCCATGAAGAGATTGTAACAAGAGACATCATTTAATAAAGATTGTAAAATGCATCAAAATTTTTGCAAATCAAAGCTGACGCTAAATATCCTATAAAACACAACTCAGTGGTAGCAAAGGTTTTGAAGAATACTCCATATATTTTTTCTCTAGATCTCTTAAGTGAAATGTAGGGTGAGGAATGGTATGGATGTAAAAAACAAAATAAACAAAATAATGTGGAGGGTTTTTTCCCCCTCTTTCAGTTATTAGTCTTCATCCATACCTTTGGAGTTGTGCTAGACCACACCTTTGGCCTGACAAGCCTTAATATACCTGAATCATTTGGCTTTTTGTGACAGTAAAGAATACCTTAAAATGTAAGATGAAGAGAGTTGGATTTGGGCACAAGTCATTATTATGAACCACATTGAAATCTAAATCTCAATTTATTTTGTATTTTTAAATACATTCCCACAAAGAAAAAAGAAAAAAAGAAAAAAGAAAAAAGAAAAAAAAAAAGAAAAAAGAAAAAAGAAAAAAGAAAAAAGAAAAAAGAAAAAAGAAGAAAGAAGAAAGAAAAAAGAAATAAAAAAGAAAAAAGAAAAAAAGAAAATGTGTGGGGAGAGAAGAAGGAAGTAGAAGAAAGCAAGCAGGTGGGCAGGAAAAGAAAGAGTAAAAAAGAGAAAGAAAGAAAGAAAGAAAGAAAGAAAGAAAGAAAGAAAGAAAGAAAGAAAGAAAGAAAGAAAGAAAGAAAGAAAGAAAGAAAGAAAGAAAGA
>NW_020454094.1:5207797-5266824 GCF_003342845.1 Nothoprocta perdicaria
GAAGGAAGGAAGGAAGGAAGGAAGGAAGGAAGGAAGGAAGGAAGGAAGGAAGGAAGGAAGGAAGGAAGGAAGGAAGGAAGGAAGGAAGGAAGGAAAAACAGGAGAAAGAAATGAGGGAAGGAAAGAAGAAAGGAAAAGAGAAAAGAGAATTCCATTCTTGGAGAAGTAAAAAAGAAAAAAAAAAGGAAAAAAAAAAGGAAAATAATTTAAATGCTTTACTGCATTATTTCTTGTAATTTCACCCAAAATGTTATCCTGAAAAAATTATTCTTATTAATGTTCTCTTCATTTCTGCAGGGGGCATAAAAATAACTGATGAGTGTGAGAATATAAACCGTATGGTTAGTGAGGCAGAGGTGATAATTAGAACATGCTGTACTACGCAGTAAACAAAGCTATTATGAACGATAGAGTTCTTTATAGAGTATTTAAAAGGGGGATGGAAATAATATACTTTCCCCTGACTGGCTTAAAAGCTCTGTCTGTAACTACCATGAAAAATAATAAAAAAGAAGAAAGAAAGCAATTCAGAGTTAATCACTCAAAGGGTTGGTTTCTAGTTAAAAAACAACTACAAATATTATCAATACTTATTTGATTCTAAACTAATTTATGTATAACATTATTTGTTTCCCATTTAGTCGTATGGTCGGAGAGGATAAATCATGTCATATCTTCAAATATAAGGTTGTGGAAGAAACCACATACCGATTTATTTTCTTAGTAAAATTATCTGTTTGACATTGTATGCATGCTTTGTTCTCAATGTCAGAGACCCTCACATTTTCCCAAATGCAAATACAGGTTATTGAAAATAGTACCCAAACAAGTGGCAAGTGCTTGAGCACGCAGAGGTCACTGCTACCTGGGCCAGTCCCAGGGAGGGAATGTGCACATACTACTGTGGTATTTCCATTCTGCAACAGGAAGGTTTGACCTTCCTGAGTCCCTGTCTGATGCTGTCACTACAAATTCTCAAGTCAAAATCCTGGTGACATACATGCCATCTTGTTGCTCCCTGCACAGGCAGTGAATACAAGGATTTTGCATCCAAAATGCAAATGAAAAAAAAAAAAAAAAAAAAAAGAAAATTCCTTTGTATTTCACTAAGTGCAATACAGATGAGAAGAACAGATTTAAAGGATATGAGAGCAGTCAAGGATGTCATAGAAGAGAAGCATATAATGATAATAAGCTGCATGAAGGAAAGCAGTTGGATTGATGGGATCCTGGATCAAATTTTAAACTTAAATGAGAAATACACTCCTACTGAGAATGAATCATTAGGTGGAAACATGAGGTATACAGTCAGCAATGGACAGAGGGGGAAGAATTCAGGGATTTCTGAAGAGAGAGAAAAAAAAAAAAAGGACAAAAAGTAGGAAAGACATATAATCGTTACAGAGCACAAAAAATGGTACGGCATTATTATGTGAAAATATTAAAGGATTTTTTTTTATTCTTTATGTGAGAAAATCAGCATAGCAGTTACAAAAAGAAGGATAGTAACTTCAGCTTCATGGACTTCTGTATTTAATGCAGGAAAGCACAATTAGTTCTGAAAGATATGGAAAGAATCCGGGCCAGGAAAAGTGAAAACTTGTTGCCAAATACTTGTGATGCATTGGAATTTAAGGATGAGAATTTTTCAGGGATAGTCTGATTCTATTATTTGATTTCGGGACTGCACAAAATGTTAAAGATCATAAATACAATAGGAAAAGCAATTTAAACTTACTAATATTTTTGTGTAAAGAAGCATCCCAAGAAGGAGAATATTTCCCTGCCACCACCTCCCCCAATTTTTGACATTGGAGAAAATCTTTAAAAAAAAAAAAAAAAAAAAAAAAAAAGGAAAAGATATGTTTCCACCCTTGCAGTACATAATTAAACTAAGATCCTTAAACTTTTTATTACAATTACATTACAGCTGGTGTCTTTATTAGCATGCAACTGTCATAAACCAGTGAAGAAGTATTTTGAACAATATTCCCAGAAGGATCTTTCATTCTCTTAATTTCTTCACTTTTTCCATTAAGCTCTTGTTGCTATTTTCATTAACCTTTCTCCTGCAATTTCATTCCTTAGGGCTTCTTTTTTGCTCTTCCATTGTGACTGTGAACTAAATAAACCCCTAAAATCAGACCCAGAGTAGCCGTAAGATGAAGAGATTCCCTTTACATCCCCTGAAGTCAACACACTTCTGACTACAGAGAATCATTTGGAAATGAGTGGTTAATGAAAGTATCTCTCTGCAAGACAAAGGCAGTTTCCTTATGGATGTAGGTGATGTCCTTGACCTTTTCCCAAAAGTAGGTGCCTACCTTGCTCAGAAATGATGTAAGGATAAGTTAAAAGTAGGGCCTGAAGAGGCTATCAGGATCTAGATCAGGAGACTAGATTAATAAATGGAAGAAGATGTGTGAGGCTCAGATTTATTCCTTCTCTTAGTAGCAATCCAAGCCAAATCAAGTTAAGCCACGTCAACCTCACAAAGAACATATCTTAAACAGTAGGTCTATGGATTGCTTTACAAAGGAAAGGGCTTGTTCAGAGCAATTTAAGCAATTGGAGACTAAATATGGGAAGGAAAAGATCTGGTTTAAAACACATTTCCTGTGCAAGATGCTCTGCTTATGCAGAGGAGTTGGGCTAMCCCTTTCCAAAAGGGGGTCTCCAAAGAAACCTCTTCCAAGCTCAACCACTCTGTGATTCTGTGACTACTCCATGATTTTAGGCATATTATTCAAAGTCTATTTCATATGAAACAATGGTGATTCCCATATAAAGAAACTTTATGGCTTTAAAAGAATACTCAGCCTACAAGCTTGTGGTAAATTCTGAAGACATGCTTGAACCACATTCATAATATATAGTAGGAATCTTTTCTTCCTTTTCAAACACAGGAAAAGGAAGAGAAGGGTGATTCTATCTCTTCTCTAGTTGGGATTTGGATTCACATGGCCCCTTTCCTATTTCCCAGAAGACCATTCGAACTATTGCATTACTGGGTATTCTAGGAAATGTAGTCTCTCATTCTCTTCCTTGAAGTTGTTCCATTTTGAAAGATAAAATGAAATATTCATCAAGCCAGACAGAAAGAATGAATTCCGAAATCCATTTGTCTGTTGGGTTGGGTAGTCAAATGGGAGAGGAACACATGGGTTCTGGTCCCCGCTCCAATAAATACTTAAAATGCATCAGTGTATAACTCTGGGAGCAAGTCCTTCACACAAGGCAGGTAGAGACACACCTGTTTTGTGAACCTCATGAGGATTTAGGCATAAAATAGATATCTGACTCGGTGAAGACTTGAGTTCTTCTTGCCAGGCTTAGAGGCAAACTTTAGACACCAAGGAAACTTTGCTGTCAGGAATACTCTGAAGTTTGCACAGCAGCAGCTTTGGAAATCTGGGCTTTAGAAATAAGAGCATAAGCTCTTAGTATACCTAACTGTAAGTTTTGTTTTTATTACATGTTATTGTTATTAATTTTGTTTTCTGTTAACACACACACAGCTTGAGGAGGATTGAGAGAATGTTATTGCACCAAGACACACAATTTTCCATATTCTGACGTCTAGAGGTAAATCTCCTTTACATTGTTTGATGGAACATGCCCATGCAGCTACACACAGGACATCCAGGTTTTTGCAGCTGTGGCTGCAGGCATGTGCATGTGAAAGCATGGCCAATTGTCTCTGTTTACAGGAGATATTTAATGGTTTTGCTACCAAACATCACAGAAGGTCAGGAGGGAGATGGATGGTGATAAACTAACAAGCAAAATTGTTCTAACAAAGCATCTGTGAGCAACTGCTTGATCAAAATGACAGACATCAATCAGAATAATAACTTCAAATATGAGATTTTCAATTAGCGAGGGAACATAAATAAATGCGTCTGGAAAATAAGCATAAGGGATTTGGGAAGGAGACAGCACATACATAACAAAAGAGAGAGAGAGGCAGCAGGAAGAAAAACGGACTGATATACACAAAGCAATGTGCACAGAAGCAGACTTACAAACAGGTCTGTTGGGAGATGCACGGATAAACAGAAGCATTACAAATATTGTCTCTTGCTTGCACACAGAAAATTCTTGCTCGAGTTTTGCAAAGATCTTACACTGCACTTTGCATTGAAAGGTAAAATAATAATAATAATAACAATAATAATAATTCAGCCTCTCTGCTACACTTCCTCTCCCCTTTCCAGAATTTCTCTAACACAAAACTGCCTGTAGGAAATGTTTATCAGAATTGTAATCAAAAGGAGCAGCATATTCAGGCTGAGTGCCTCTTTTGCCATTTACCTCTGATGTTGTTATTTGCATCAGTGGAAAATGTGTGTAAAATGTAGCCCGATCAGAATGACAGCATTTTACTTCCACTTTGCACAAGATGATGAGCAACGAGGACTCAAGGCATAATTTTCAAACTTTTAAAATTAAAGACACCGCCTCTCTCTTAGGAAAACCTTGATCTTCAGCTTCTGAAAGGTGGAAGATATGCCAGGGAGGTGCTCATTATATATATGGTTCTTGTACTGTCATCAGGATAAGTCCTATTGGATACAGGAATAGATGGGCCTTTGGTGTGATGTGGCACAGTCACTCTTAGGTTTTCAAAGGCTACTTTTAACTGGTGCTTCAAGCATCTTGGTTAGTAAGAAATAAACTATAGACTAGTCATCCTCAAGACCTCTCTGCTGTGACCTTGTATCGTCCTGCTTCATGAAAAGCTCGTTCCTGTGAACAAACCTAGATTTAGGAGCTTCCTTGTATGAGTCAAACCTCACATTGTTCACACTCCTGGAGCAGTGAGATAATTAATGTTTCATCTTGGAGAGATGAACAGGGCAGGAAGGAACCAGTGTTATCTGTTGTCAAGTTATTGGAGAAATGTAACACTCCTTCATGAAAATGATACATATTTTGGGAATATCAGGCCTAGATTCACCATTTAGCCAAAATCATTAGCTATTATTGACATCTTAAGACAAAGATAACTGGCCTTTTTAGTGGGGCAGGGGAGAAGGAGCCCCTCTGTTTCCCATACAGGAATTTGTTCTCCTTTAATTTGCAAGAGAAATTCTGACAGATGTAAATTCAGACTTTGTGTATGCTACAGACAGCAATGTAAGCAAGATTTTGTGTCATAGCCATCACTGTACACCTGTGCTTTATATAGGATGGAAAACGTAAATATTTTATGACATAGGCTGCCCTCAAAGTGAAGGCGACTGGAAAGGTGGCACAAATTGCCACAACTGCTTCTTGCTCTTTTTCTTGTGCATTCTTCTACATATACATTTTTGCTGGAGATATATTAAATATCCTGAAGAGAGAATAGAGGTGTATCAAAATCTACTCCAGCAGTAAGGGAACCTGGAGAATTATAGTCTAGATCAGACAAAGATATAAGACCTAATACCTGAGAAATAGATCCAGGAAAAAAGAACGTAATTAAATAGAAAGGAAAATCCAAGCCCATCAGCAGGACACTGGAGCAAGTACTTGACTATTAGCAGTCAGTCATTGTCACATGATGAATAGCAGCTTGTGTTCAATGAACTGCTATCAGTCCAGTATACAGTGGCCAAGCCTACAAAACAAGAATGGCAATGTCAGTAACTAATCTATCTAAGTAAGAAAACCCATGACGTGCACTGAAGATAACAGATTTCAATTTGCACAAGCACATCACAGGGCTATTTAGCAATATTATCCAACTTTTGCAAAGGAGCCAAAATACTAAAGGAGCTATCATCAGCTCCTATCAGCTCCTATAGCTGATAGCTATCAGCTGTCATATGTATTTCATTGCCACTGATTGATATAATGATGAGCAAATCTCCGTTCCTCTAAGAATTGTGGACCTAATTCTATCCTTGGTGCTTTTTTGAAGGTCTAAGGGCAGAGATTTGGTCCATCATTTTGACTAATTCAGGTTCAGTTCTATTTGCGGTTGTGATTTTACTTCCTCTCTGGTGGGGCACTTGCCCTGTTTTATGCTAATTATCTGTCAAAGTGTCTCACAGCTCCAGAATTTGGTTTCCCCTTGAGCAGCTCCCAAGTTTATTAGTTTGACCTTATCAAGCTTCTTTTAAGGCAGCTTTCAACGTCAGTCCAAAGTTACAACTGCCCTTCAGTCTTATTTTCACAATTACAGCTCTTCCAAACTCTTCATTGTCAACCCTGCAGCCTGAGTCTCTCACCTAAGACATTTCTCTAAGTCCTGGGCATTCATGGTGAAGAAGGAGAGGGAATGATGGGAACACAGTGGAAAATCAGTGCTTCTCTTCCATATGTTACTCTTCTTTCCCTTCTTTTGTCAGTGACCTGTCTGCAGGCAAACGAACAGTGGTTTCCTCCAAAACCTGTGCTGTGAATCTCAGAGGCAGAGCAATTTACGGCATGCACAAACCTCCTGTTCTCTTTTTTTGTTTGTTTGTTTGAAAGCAATTTTCAAGCCCTTTCTTTGTTCCAGCTATAAAAAGAACTTTTCTTACAACAGGAACTGGGAATGGAGGGGTATTATCCCAAAATTCTTAACTCATTTCTTTCATCATGTTATTTACATATCTCTCTATATACTAATAGATATAATAGATAATACAGATATGTATAGACAAACATCCTCCCTGTTTCCTATACAGGATCTATAGCAGCATTTCCTATACAGGATCTATGATGAAATTGTCTTCAAAAGATTATGCTACTTTGGCCTGTGATCTGTCTCGCAGTATCTGTATTATACATAACTGTTTTATATATATATATATATAAATATATATAAATAAAAGCATCAAGTGATATCATCGCCTGGTGCAACACAGCCAAACTGGATAAAAATCATTCGAGACACTGTTTTCCTTTACTGGAGGATATGACACTGGGTCTTATGGTTTGCTCCTGTCAGCATGGGAATTTCGACTTTTGCATACATTTCCTAGGCAATCTGGGAGCTTTCATCACTTTCCTTGTTTTTTTTTTTTTTTTTTTTTTTTTTTTTTTCCCACAGTCCAGCTTGCTTTCTGTCAAGTAGACTTTCTTCCTGCCCCACAACTGCTTGTTGTTTAATACTGCAGTCTTCTAAAATATGTAACTATTTCTTCTGTGCTTAGCTGGTTGTTGAGCTGATAGTTTCAGCTAAATGGTTGCTTTTGTAGCATGTCCAAAACACATCTCAGAAACATCCCTTTCATAATATGTCTTTACAAACCCAAACAGATAAAGAAATCCTTCTACAGGCTTATAAAAAGCTATTAGAGCACCCTGTTAGTCAGCATTAGCCAAGCAGTGCAGATTTTTTTCTTTTTCATCTTTCCTCATGAGTCATCGTCTACAACTCCTTGATCATTTTGTTTACTTTGCACTGAAACATTGCAAATTTTGGACCTCTCTCACAACATAAAACTTGCCTTCTTTCACTTGAGCAGTCCAAAAGGGTAAAGGATAACAGTTTTATTTTCTTACACGCTCTACTTTCAAGTTGCTGTTTTGTCCTATTCCTCTGCCCCTTTGCCTAGTTACCCTCACTTATTTCAGTGTCCTTTTCTCTGCTATTCAATCATATCTCCTTGTTTCCTTTCAAAGCCAAAGTAATAGTGTCACTGTTACCAGCGATCTGCGGCATTCAAAATGAGCGTCCCACTCACAAAATGGGGCCCAGGTCCACATAGATCAGCAGGACACATAGCAGGATCAAGAGGCTGTTTCTCTTTGATTTTCCCTGTTTTTCTAGGGATTAAGGCTTTTGGTCTACATTTAGGATGACTGGATGCTAATCCCAGTGAGATGGCATTTTCTTACGTCTGTCATGTTCAACATCCAAAGTATAGCAGAACTTTTTCTCTGAATTTTGAAGTCCTTTATTAAAAAGGGGGAAAAAGTTTCAGTTTTATGTGATAATATTATAGCTCCTCCCTAATAAATGTATAATTAGATAAATATATGTAGATTGCCTATACAACAAATATTAATCCATTTAATATGTTGACTGTCTATACTTAATTATGATAATCTCAATGTGCTATTAAATAGACAAGCAAGACAAAAGCCTCCCTGAGAGATTTGTCAGGAGTACTATAAGTGCTATACCTATCCAGGACTGAATAGGCCTCTGAATTTGATGTGGAGTGGCTGAAAAAAATGCCTTGTCTCTTCATCTCTTTACTTCTATGAAAGGACCAAGATAAAAAAAAAAAGTAACAAATACAAGTTGAAAAGAATAGTTAGTAACTCATAGGAGAGCCATTACAATTCAAAAATGAGGGTTACACACTCAATCTCCTTCTCTTTTTATGTATAAAGTGAAATAGATAGAACTCCCACACATTTTTTTTTTCCTCCATCCACTCTGAATATTGTTCACTCTTGTTCTCAGCTTTGCCAGTGATAAAAGGTTTATTCCACATATTCCCCGGTGAGGGTAGAGCAAAAAATATACCTAATGTGACTGTCCAATGCATTGACATTCATATTTAGTCTCTAAAGTCAAGTCATTTCGGAGGAAAGGGGAGTACAATTTGCTATGTAATGCACTGAGACAATCCTATATCTCCGACTGTGTTTCATGACAGATCTTATAAAAGATCGTAAATTACTATCTGTTGAAATATATGAATTTAATGGATTCCATTAATGCACACACCTGCACATAAGAGATTTTGCAAGCCAGAAGATATGATCAGTCAAACAGCTTTAATAGTTATTAATTACCACGGCTCACTATTTATTCCTCACCAACATAGAAATGTTAAGGTATTTTAATACCTACATTTGTGGAGGGCATGCATAAAACAAGGGAAACAGCCTTTTTCTTCCTTTCTGCAATCAATCAACCAGTTACTCAGTGCTTTAAAATCTTTGTTAGACATTTTCTGAGAGAGGATGCTTATTTTTCTCCATATATTTTAACAAAGCACAGGGAGAATTCTGTACAAAGACTCCAGTTCTTCTGGTTCTGTGTTACTTAGGCAAAATCCAGAAAGCATCAGTTTGAGCTTAGCACGGGTAAAGGATTTCAGCATTTGGTTCAGATTTAATACAAATCATGTGAGACACTTCAAAAAAAATCCATAATGTTGTTGCTTTGTCAAGTGATTTGTTCAACTCCTAAAATACAGCCTTTCAGTAAAAGTGAAAGCCTCAAAACTCAGGTGTTGAAATTAATTAAAAAAGCTAAAGTATTACACAGCAGACAGTCTTAAAATTGACGAACCCGAGCTATTGCCACACAGTGCCAAATTCAATTAAAAATGTAACAAAAACGCAGGGCTAAGAATTCCATCAGCCCATCAAGGTTAATGGATGTCCTGTAAAACATCCCTACGAGTCTGGCCTCCAGAGTTTGAAATGCACATGCAAGTGCATAAATTCATGCTCTCATCTGAGAAACATTTTAAATACACTCATACTTTGTGTCCTGTGGCTACATCTGAGGAAACCCAACGGGACTTGGCTGCACATCAGCGTGGTATAGGTGATGGCATATGGCTTCGTACTTGGAAGAAGTGGGTCTGGCCCTGAATTCCTCTTGGAGCCTTAGTTTCCAAACATGTGAAACAGTGTAGTGGGTTCTTGCTGTCTGATTTAAAGGGTTTTGAGATCCGCTGGTGAAAAAAGCAAATACTACTATTAATTGCAGACCACAGACTTCCTTATCTTGCAATCTTGATACCTTGTAGCAGCTCTGGTATTAAACATACTGATTTTTCAGTGATATATACAACAAAATGAATTGTAAGGAACAAAGCAATCAGATTTTAAAAATGTGAATCACATTCCTTTATCCAAAACCCATCTTCACCTCAAGGGGTGAAGCAGCAGAGTTTAATACAACAGAATAGCCCACAGTAAAATAGACATAGAGAAGCAGGTTATCAGTGTCAGCTGCCCTCCCGTAACTGTCCACATCCATGCTCCCTCCCAACATGAGATGTGAGGGAACAAATCCTTTCTTTCAAGATGGTAAAATTGTTGTGTGCTTTACCCAGGGTTAAAGTGTGAACAGAAGCAGTTACGCGGAACAATACAGTCTTCATTCTAACTGATATTTGTCACTTGTTCTAAGTGTTCTCTCATACAAAAAAATATATTAATGGATTTTTCTTGTGGTTTGTTTCTCTGCTTTCTTGCACCTTCATGCATAGGATTTTTTTCCCTATATTTCTGATAAGTAAAATATATGTTGAGTATGTTATTGACCATACATAGTTTGTCACAGATTCTACTAATTTGGTTTCATAGTTCAGTGCTTTTATTAGTTTTTATTTTAAATCTCTGCTTTATTGCTGATGCACCAGACATGCATAGAAGTTAATGCTCCCAATGTTATCTCTCCCTTCTTTCATTTAGGGTATGGAAAAATTTTAACTCAAGAAAATACTCTTATTTGATGGAATGTCCACAGTTTGCCTTACACTGTTCTATGTCATGCTTTATGTTTTGCTATATATACTGTGTTCTTCTTTAAGTTTTATGCTATGTTTTCTTTCTGAAATCTCAGTAGGTTTTGGAGCCCAAGTCCAAAAAAACTCCTGAGAGTGTTTTAAAAGGAATGATTTTCAGTTATATCAGTCATGTGTTTATAGCTAAGTATATCTTACATTCCTGAATCTGGGTATAGGTTTGTGGAGTTATCTCCTGAAATAAGAACTGATGCCATGATAGCACGTTTCAACACATCGATGCCAAGACAGAAACTCTGGGTAAGAGCACTTTTTTTGTCAAGCATTAGTTTTTGCCTTCATCGGTCAAATATGTTGTAAAACTCTGCAGCAAGACTTTTCACATCATTGTCACATCCTCAGAAAGACTGATGGCATAAGCTGGTGAAGAAAGACAGTGTTAGAAGAACCCCAGGAGGTCAAGAGAGAAAGAAGGTGGAAAGGTGATGCTTGGGTGCTGCTCTAGCACAAGATATTTTGGATGGCTCAGGGAAAAATATAAATGCCTATGTCTTGTGTGTCTTTCCTTAAAATAAATGAGGAAACAATAGGCAATCAGTAAGAACAAAAAATACACTGAAGAAATTGAGAGCCGAAAACGTAACTTCTTTTTACTGATTTTTCTACCTTGCTGCTTTCTTTTTACGTTCCTGTTCGCAAGTTTCTTTATTCTACACTTATGAATTTCGCAAAAATTACCTTTAAAGTACAAAAAAAAGTTCATTTCATTTTGAAAGGGGAAAATAAGACTGATTCTCAGCTAGCATGAACCAGCCTAATTCCATTAACTGTAACTCCAATTACCATTATCTGAGGATCAAGACTTTCAAATGAATTAAGGTTTTCATTGACCTATTAAATAAAATAAAATAAAAAAGAATTATTAAAATGTATGTCTGTCACTCGACTAGCTATCTCCATAAAACTTCTGCTTACATATATATATATATATATAATATTTTCATAGACTTTTTGGTCAGAGCCTTACCATGTAGTATTTTTTAATAAATTTGAAATGGTAATTAAAATATATATATTAAGAAACAGTTAATATACATATATTTTCATTCACTCAGTCTTAGTCTTATTTCCAAAACAATATAGGCAAAATATTTCAAACGTATATACTTTTGTGCATTTGTTTTATTATGGGAATTAATTTAAAAATAAACTTTAAGCCCTAAAATTTCACAAGATCCATTTTTTCACTGATTACAATTACAATTAGCTACCCATAAATGAAGGATGCTCTTTAGAAGTATTTATTTTCTATACACTAGCTGCTTCTTTAGCACTAGCAGAGGATGAGCTAGTGCAGCAATCAATGAAAAAAAAAAATCAGTAGTGGTATGCTCTAGAGGTTCTGAATCCTTATCATAGCATATGCCAGCAAATTCATGCAAATACTGCATTTCTATGCCCAGATCTGGTCATTGCATGTGTCAAATGGATAGTCAGTGAAGTACCTACCTAGATCAGATTGTATTATACACTCTCCAAGGCTCAGAGTATATGTATTTTTCATCTTCCACAATACTGAGCAGATGGACCTTGATTTTCAAAAGCCCTCAGCAGCCAATATGCTGAAATCTTTTCAAGGCCTTTCCTATTGTAGAAAAGAGGAAAAATAGACAAGACACTTTTACTGTCTCAACAACAGTCCACTTTTAATGAGCAACCTCCTAGATAATGCACTGTCCACTAGGATTCATTCTTTAAATGGGATGAAAACCCAATGCTCTTATCTCTATTCTGGATTAAAAGAATGCATTGATAACTATGATCCAGTAGGGTGTTATTTTTCTTATTGAAAATATAGCTGAATATATATATAAATATGGATATATTTATCTACATATGTATGCTCATGTGCATGTGTATTTGTGTGTCCTTGCACGTGTACATATTCCATCTGTGTATATTTTTAAATATGCAAACAAAATCCTTTTTACTCTCTCAGTAGAAGTTGTTATAGTCTCCCATAGCAACAACTCACAGATAACGAATCTTACATCAAACCAAATGGTACATTGCGGACACTGCTGACTGTTATACCAACATTATAGGCCTGATTTAAATCCACAGAATTAAGGAGGTTCCCACTGCAAGCCTAAACTCAGCTCACCAGGCTATGATATAGCAATACATATGCCACGTAACATCAGGGCCTCTTCTTTTCGATGTGGAAAAATGAGTTAGAGAGGGCTGGGAGTCTTTATGCTAAATATACTAACTTTTCTGGGTTTAAATCTTCCCCCAAATGTTAATGTTATGGAAACTGTGAGTCTGAAATTCCCGGAGACATTCAGTCCTGCAGCAGTTATATTCCTTTCCTCCTGGACTGGGGCAGTTTCTTGTCCTATAGGGTCAGTTCAATTGAACAGCATAAAATAGAAAGACGCTTCCTTCTGGCAGGACAGGTGGAAATTTTATGCTCCAGGACTGTTCAATAATGATCTTTGGCTGCGTGCATATACACAGACCCAGCAGTTAGCTGTTAATGTGAAGACATGCAGCACGATAAATATAATTCATGACTCCCTGCCCTTTCACATATACTCTCGTGCTAGCAGAAATCCTTCATTATTTGCCACCACTATGAAACATATGGTTTCTACCTTAACTTTCAGCCACTGGAAAGTAAAATAATTATCATTGGGTTCCATCTTAAAAGCCAAGCAAACACAGATTTTGCAATACTCAAGACTAAGCCATTCATAGCAGATGCAATAGAAGACTTTCATGAGCTAACTGCACAGTTGGTTGCATTTTACTTACCCCATTTCCATTTCATAGTTCACACTTCTGTGGTTGGGTGTTGTTCCCTCATAGTATTCTATCTTTGACCTTGTTGAATATTTGTAATCGCAATATTTATTTTTATCTTTTTGCTTGTTTGTTTGTTTGTTGTCCTAATTGCTTTTATAAACTGAATGAATAATTTAACGCTATAAAGCTCACTGATGGCTAAGTTTGAGATGGGAATATTAGAAAGTTCATGTAAAAGTTGAGTCATATAACATTTGCTCTTTTAAAAGACTTTAAGATAAAAAATCAGGTATTTTCTCAGGAAGAACAAACAAATGCATGAAAAAGAACCAATGCCCACAACAATTTTAGTGTTCTGCTTTGAACAAGTTAACTAATTGACTTTAGCTCTTATTTCCCTGTTAAAACATTCTCTCATGCTCTCATGACCATAATCAGAATAAAAATATTAAAATGACACCTCAGAGGACCAGATAATTTGGTGTGATGTAGAAAAAACTTAAAGTTCTTTAAAGTTTGATGCTTAAGAGAACACTAAAGTTCACAGACATTGTAACACGTGCAAAAAATTGCTATCTACCATCATTTCCTTTCAGTGAGTTCATCTCCTTCTGATCTGGAAAACAAACAAACAAACAAACAAACAAACAAACAAACAAAAAGTTTTCCTTTATTTATTATTTCCTTTATTATCACTTTATTTTAGGCAACAATACAATCAGAAAACAATTATACATAGTAATTTCTTCTACTTCCAATTCATTTTCCTTTTCCTCCTCAAAAAACAGGCACAGAAGCTGAAGCTTTGCATTTTAGAATTGAAGTGTGATCCTAACTTTCAGAAAGTCTTAGGTGCTCAGATACATGAATAGGAAGCTACAAGCCTTCCAGTGTCAGGCCTGTTCCCCTACCCTGTCAGTTCCACAATTCTGCTGTATGTTGATGACTAGAGTCACTGTCTCCATTTATTTCTGCAGAGGAAGAAGATGTGTCTGGATGCCTAGGACACAAAACAACAAAACAATATTGGAAAGTTGAGCCCAACAACAGAGCCAAATGGTGCTGTTGTGCTCCTCCTCTTCATGCATCTTGCAGGGCATTTCCAGAAAGCATTTTTTTTTCTATTCTACACCAGGATTTCCTCCCCAAAGAAAAGAAATCGTTCACTCCAGATTGAAAGCAAAGTCAGGCAGTGCAACCAGTTGGCCCAGGAAAATGGCAAGAAGCAAATTGACTTAGCCAGAGAATACTGATGACATATTGTGTGACCATGTGTGAATCATTTTCTAGGCTTGCCTTTTTTACCACCTGCAAAATGGGAGTAATGATACTTCTGCGCTTTGACTGCAAAAGCGTAGCATAACAATAGCTAAACAGCTTACATACAGGTTCAATGTCTCATCTCTGACAGTGCCTAGTAGCAAATCTTGGAAAAGACAAATAATAGCAAAGCCAATAATATTATTCTTTACTCTCACTCCTTGGATTCTGACAATCTGGACCTAAGGATTTTCAGAGTCAAACACTGAATCTATTTTATTTTGTTTAACATTTCAGAATGGACAGTGTGTGGATTCTTCAAATGAATATACTTAGAAGAACTCTGTGAACTTTAACTTATTTGTAGCTTTGGCTTACAATACAATTTGTGGCAATGAATCTCACAGTTGTATTTATTGTTCTCATAAAAGCTAACATAATATAACAAAACGAAATGAAAAAATAATTCCATTTGGTTGGTTTAACCTGTGTGCCTGACAGTTAAAAGAAGCAATGAGAAATTCTGAGTAAATGTTGCATATTAGTAAGTCCTCTAGTTAGACTAAGAAATTATTCTTATATTTCCTGAATCTCTTTTTAATGGTAAGTGGCATATCAAGGTATAAAACATACACACATGAATCAGGAGATTAATCTAGATTAGACTTTGGAGAGGGGAGGAATTCTTAGGTCATTCTATATTTCTCCCCATACCACTAGCAACACATAATGCAAAGTTTCCTTTAGAAGAACATTCTTCTTCTAAAGAATGCTAACTCTGAGGCTACAGAATCAAATTTTTTAATCTATCCTGACTGATTTAGCAGCAACCTCACTTTCCTTTTTCTTTCCCACTTCCTCCCTCATCCTGTTCCAAGGGAAGATCTGTTCACAGACAAAATTGATGATTAGCTATTTAATATATATGACATATTAACAGTTTTTTTTTAAAAGACAATTTTTAAGATAAGTGACTGGAATAATTTCTTACCCTCAGCTTATGCTCATGACAGTTCAGCCATGCCCATCTCTTTCATCATAAAAGCCCTTCATATTTTATTCTCTTGTTTTATTTCTTCATATGTCTTCTTAACTTACTAGGACTCACAGGAGACAATTTATGTGGAGTTTGAATCGACTTTTCTAGAAGCTCAGACCAAAATTCCCTGCCCTGAGACCAGGTCACTGGAGAAGGTAGAAGTTGTGATCACTTCCTGCGCTCCCTGAGGAATATGTCTGACTTGTCTTAGATGTCAAAAAGCTCAATATCTAGATGTGTCTACATCAGGATCTCCTTCTAATGGGAACCTGAGGGAGGAGAACATTTTGGCAGCAAGGAGGGAAGATAATGTTTAAAGGGAAAAGAAAAGAAAAGAGAATTTAACTGCACACACTGGGCAAATGGATTAACATGCTCAATGGAACAGCTAAACCCATATTAATGAAAAAAATCTTTCTGAGTCATATCATACACTAATGCACATCATGGTACCTTCTGTTCTCCTGTCGTCTCTCTCTTCTACCATCCCTCCAGCAAAACTCTGGTTTTACTTTCAAACCTCCTGATGCAAAAGCCTCTGGCAGATTTCTAAGCCCTGACACTTTCTAAAAGAAACTTTACCACGCTCCCACCTTCTCTTCCCTCATATTCTATGTCGCAGGCTCTGGAGACATCCCTTTTGCTCAGGGTCGACTGAAAACATCCATATATGGGGATGTGGCTGGAAAAGTTTCAGGGGCAAACACCTGCAGAATCACCCCTCTCTTTCTTCCAAGACCCAGGCTTAGTCTGACAGTTATGTAAAGCCCTGAAGCGAATCTTACAGAAGTCAAAGGATAAAGCACAACGGACTTTTTTCCATAAAGGACAAAAGTCTAATATTTCAGCCTCATCAGTTGCTAAGAGGACTCATTAAGTGCCCGAGCTGTTGTTGTCCTCATCCCCAGACCTCCACCCCTGGCTACTGGTAAAAGAAGGGCTCCCGGGCAAGCTAGAGCTTGCTCTAGCTCCCTGCGGCCTTCTTTCTGTTCTAGGCATTCCCAGTAAGCRCAACTTGGCTACATATGATTTACCACAAGACTCAGGTGACCACATTGCTTCTGGCAGGCTCAGGAGCACAAGCAGAACCTTCCTGCCCGGGCCTTAGCGATGCAGGGCAGGAACAGCCTACGTTAGCGAGAGCTGCCGAGTCGTGTTTGCATGTTATCTTTATTTTGTTTGCTTGCGGATGCCCTGAGTGGCAGCTGCTTAGCCTCCCTCTCCCCTGCCAATGAAGCAAACAAAAAACCTGATCTTCCAACAACTGAAATTGACTTTTCGAAGGATTTTTAAGTATCCTGGCAGGCAGCCACCACTGAGTTAGTCTGACATCATGGCACAAGCAGCATGAGAAACAAGTGCAGTACATGCACTTGTGACTATGAATTGGAATTACAGAGATTTTATTTCAATTCCTTTTTTTTTTTTTTCTCCATCAGCCAAAAATAATTATGAGTAATTGAGGTAAGAACATGAAAACAAAAAAACAAGCAATCATGATTTCAATTTGTTCCATATTCACAAACAAAAGCAAAATGATGTTCTAATTGTTTATATAAAGAGAAATACCCAATGAAAAGAAAACGTCATAAATACTGCTCCAAAAATGTTACAATAAAATATTTTCATCTTATTATAATCTTACTTACATTTTTGAATAGCATATTGCTGAAATAATATTTTTTGAACTTTCTGACTTGCAAGGGGAAAAATGATGAAAAACATCTGAATGGCCTCTTTTCTAATCAGATTCAAAGCTAAAGCATTGTTTCCCTCAACTTTTTAAATCTGTAGGTGTTAGCACACATGGGGAAAAAAAGAATGTTTTTTAAAAAATGATTTTTTTCAATTTTTTAAATTTTTTTAAACCTCAACAAATACATCAAAGTATTGGAGACTTTGGATAGTATTCACAATACAAACAAAATCTCTGAAACTTTGGAAATTTTCGACATTTAATTCCATCTAAAATAGCACACTTGGTCCTGAGGACAGTGAGGACTTTTGTCAAAGGGAACAAGAAAGAACACAAAGTCTTTTCCTTAATGAATCAGATACCTGCTCTAAAAAAGTTTACAGACTCTCCACTGAAATCCCCGGGCTTTGGATCAAGCTCCAGACAAACTGTTCATCAAGAGCAACTAAAATAACCTAGGAAAACTTATCTGCTTTATGAAATCGTATGAAAGGAGGTGTAGGAGCAGCTGCCATGCACATAAAGCRGGGTGGGCATCGTCCTACCGGCTCCTCCGGACAGCTCTGAGCAAGCGCAACGTCCTGGYGACTCCATCAGTCCTGCCGGTCCCTTAAAGAGGAAAAAAATTAAAAACAGCTTCATTAGCGCCGCACATAAACAGCCAGAACATAAACACAACATGCTCCATTAAAACGGTCATATTAAGCAAATGGAGATCACGGTAGTACTAGCTATTATGATTATTTATATATATCTAAATATATTTATATGAATATATTTAATTTTCTTCTCTGATTTTGGTTTACCTCCTTTTCAGGGCATCCAAGGGGATGCTTAGATAGGGATAACTTTATTTTATAGAGATTACTGCAGCTGCATTTCAAGGACTTTTCGCTTTCTCTGGGCTGCAGTTTAAAGGGAGCATGTGGAGATCAGAAATGGTGCATCAAACACTAAAATGTAAATTATTGCTGCTTTTCTGAATGGTTATGCCGAGAGAGCCATAGCAGGATTTGTCCCTTTTGTGTTATCTGAAAAAAAAAAAAAAAAAAAAAAAAAAAAGAGCCTCCTTCTCCAGTGATTTCACAGTATAAAAACCTGGTGAAAGGTACAGTAGATCATTTAGCTATTTTATAGCTCTTTATAGTACTTGATAGTTTGTCATCAGGGTACCTGCGTGCTTCAGGTAAAACACAATACCCATGTCAGGATTCTGCTTCAGCCTAAGATTGAGTTTTACTCTGAATCTTCTATTTTCTCCTTTCTGGTTATATATCCATATACCGTCAATATGTTTATGCATGTGTGTGTGAATAATTACAGAGATGCTCAAGAATAGATCTACAGATACTCACATCCATAGACCTGTATCAATAGCYTGTAGATAAATAGATAGCAGGAGAGAAAGGATAAATAGTGTTGTAGTCACTGTCTATCAGCACATCTGCAGTTCTGAATAAACTTTTTTTTTTTTTGGGGGTACATCTTTATAATATTTTTCTCCTTGTCCTCAGTGTTGCTCTTTGATTTACAGTTTGGACTAGGATCACCAAAGAACCATCTCTGTATTTAAACTGCAGGCTCTCCTACTCAGAACATAATTTCCCAGAACACTAGAATTGTCTAGAGAAACCATCAGTAAAATGGGTTGTGTTTTGCATTAGTTTGAAGAGTATTTTTTTTTCAATTATTGACTGGAAGGACTCACATTTCTTAACAACCTTCTCTGCTGCTCTGTTCTACTCCAGACAGAGGCTGTCCTGTGTCACCAACGTATTTTTCAACCACAACTGTCATTTGCAAAGTAATTTTCTTACCTCGTGGGTTACTGCTGATGTTTCTTAGTCATKGGAGCAGTGTTAATCAAGTAGTACTTTTCTGAATTAGTGCATTTGAGGAGACTGAGAATTTGCACTGGATAGAAGAGTAAAGATAAAAGGAAAGTCTTTTAATAGTAATCAGGAGGAAAAATAAATAAAAAAGATAATCAAGGCAGAATACGAGCCTTTTGGAGAAGAGGAAGATCATCAGATATTGGAAATACTGCTCAAAGTGCAATGAATTCTCAGGGTTGGTCATGGGACAGCCAGTAGTGCATGGTGATGTTTTTGCTGTTTATAACTTTATGCTGCCTGCCATTATAAATAACAAAATTATATGTTAACATTATAAATACTAATACCATAGATTCAAGATCTCTGCTGACTTTCCTTTTAGGAAGGGAAAATTACCAGGGAACTAAAGAATGAGTACTTATGATTGGACAGTTTTGTCCAGTCTCAATAACGASAAGTACAGGAAATCTAGAGCTAGGACCAAATGGGGAATTCATTTATGTCTGAGAAAATCCTTTTCCCTATTCCTAATAATGATTAGCCTAATAAAACCAATGGTGTTCTAAGACTCTAGGCACACACTGTCAGCTCTCTTAATTTAATTTGTTTTTATCATTCACCATAGGTAGTGCTCATCAACTGGTTTATTTTCACCTCTGGCTGTTATGTAGTCAACTGGAATTTGTAACTTTTCATATTCAGCAGGTGTTCGTTTTGCACTTGATGTAAGTAAATAAATCATCACTGTTAATCTGAGGCTAGCAGGGGCCAAGGAATTTTTTTTTCTCCTCTTTTTGACAGAATGAGGTGACTGACCACTGACTCTACCATCCTGACCAACAAGAACAGGTGGGGAAAGGAAAGGGAGAACAATTATGGTTTTCTTATTCATCCTTGGTAATATCTTTTTTAATCACAATTTTAAGTTTTTTCCTCTGCTGTCCTACTCAATTCTATTAAACTGATAAATACAGCATTTTTTTTTCTTGTAGAAAACTGTACATATATATTCATATGTTAGTGTTACAATTTTTGGAAAGTTGCTTCAGAATTTACAAGGAAAAGGAAAGTTCTRTTTTAAAATTAGAATTCTTTTTTTCTTGTTTTTAAGATTGGGTAATCAGGAATTTAACTTTAAATGAGAAAAAGGAAAGCAAAAAGGAGCAAAATAGCCATGTTGATTGAACTGAGCTGATTATTATTTTGACTTCCTTATCAGACCCTTCTTGTCCCATCTGAAGTGGGAAAAAAAAAAAAAAGTATAAAGTATTTGTGGGAAAGAAAAAGAAAGAAAATTTCAGCCACACTGAATATTGATGATAATAACATTAAATGAATCTACAATTCTATTCAATGATTATTCCTTGATAATTCTTAAGATATCAAACATATAATGCACAACCAATGCACTATTACAATGCACTCATGATGCTGTAACCATTTATTTTCGTATTAGATCATTAAAATAGAACTTTGACAGTACATTACCCATATTACAGAAAACTTTCTATTACAAATATTTYTTATATGAACCTTATCATTATATTAAGCTACATATCCATTAGGGTCCATTAACAGAAAAGGAATGAGTTTTATTCCACCAGTTCATGTCATAATAATATGTATATTTTAATTTACAACTAATTCTGTTTGTAAAGAAAGTAATTCTCAGAATGTGAGGCAAAAGGCRCATAACCAAAGCATGGTCTATAGTACCTTAGAAGTAATACTCTTGTTTTTGCAACAGGATATGAATTCTCTCAAGAACTTATTTGGAAAAGGAAAGTCTGGCAGTCCAGAAAATATATTATTTCAACTTTAACAATACAGATGAACAAAGTTATGGGCTTACAAAGGGAAACACGGCATATCTATGAATGCAGATCTCCTGATTCTCATCAAGTTTCACTGTCATCTCTGCTGACTCACCTGTTGACCCCATAAACCTTTTTATTCTTGCCATTTTAGATACCTTTGTGAAGCATCTCAGAAAAGACAGTCTTGCTGTGGGCTCTTTGTCTAGTAAAGATACTTAACTGTGTTTCAGATATTAAATACTCCTAGAGAGTAATCTTTCTCCAGAGAGAAGGAAAAAGCTTAAACATGTCATATAAGTATCCAAAATTAGCTAAAATAAATCTTGCTCTTAGTATAACCATATCAATAAATCGGGGTTATCATCCACAATTTTAAGAGCAAGACTGCAGACACATAGTGCTGTTCAGAGAATCTGTTTTTGTCTACATATTCACTTGCTGGGATATGAAATCTGTGCTTACTTCCAATCCATAATATATAGAGCTGAGAGATATTGCATAAAGTGATTGCTCATTACTTCCTTTTTGTCTTTGCAAATAAAGCGCTCTTAATACACTTTGCAGAAGGTCTTCCATCCCTGTTGTGATTGATGGCTGCAAACGGCTGGGGACAATTCCAGTTGCTGGGTAAGCAACGCCACCTCGTTTATCTTTATATCATATCTGTTGCAAATTGAACTAAAAAACATAGAGTTTGCACACTAAAAACGGTTACACCGCGGAGCAAGGCGGCTATAAAACAGCATGCTAACAAGCACGGCATGATGAATGGAACGCAATAAACTTCCGCAATTCTGGATTCTCCCAGAGGCGGGCGCCGAGGCTGTCACCTGTTGAGCGGTGACACTTGGTGACACGGTAAGGGCAGCTCGGGGAAAGGCCTTGCTGGGCTCGCTGCGCCAGAAGTGAGGGGCCACGGGCGCGCTCCCAGTTAACGTCACGCGTGCTGCAGCCGAAATAAAACCCGCAGCCTGAACACCTAGTTGCGCAGACGGACAGAGCTCGCTTGCAAGCTTCGGTGCTGCCGAAGAGGAATGGCCTGTTTTTTTCAGCAGATGGCAGCAGTACAGACACATGTTAAAAGCAGGAGACCGGGAGCTGTTTGCAAAGCCAGGTTCTTCCCTTGAGTGCTGCCCGGGATTGCTGTCGGCACCCTGGCACCTCACGTTAGATTTTAAACCGCAGCCCCCCAGCTTCAGGAGTGACATGATTCATATAAAAAAAAAAAAAAAAAAAAAAAAAAAAAAAAAAAAAAAAAAGCTACTAAATGAAAACTCCTTACTGATCAACTCTGCTTTTATGTGCCAGTAAACATTTATTAGCATTAACTATCTAGCTGTACAGGCAGGTATATTTTTCCTCTTAAGGTGTCCCACGACACAACCCAGGAGGTTTTTCATCAGCATTATGGCTCTCTTCAGGAAGATTTCAGTAGAGCATGAATCACTAAGCTTGATTCAAATGTGTGCATATATTAGGTGATTATTTTTAAAGTAATCAGAAATATTAAAATGGTCCAYTCAGCATTCCTGTAATGCCACCTTTGAGTCTTTTTTAAAAAATCTTTTTCAGAGCAGACAAAGGCCCTCAGAAGCAAGCCATAAAACTGAAGTCTAAGTGATGATCATGGTACTCTTCACAGATGCAAAAAGTTTGGATTCAGATTCCTCTGTCTAGTTCAGCAATGGCTTTTCCTTCCTCACCAATGAGTGCTCTAGCCCCAGGGCTATGAAAAAAACAGTTGTGCATTCAGTTTGGTCCAGTAAATATTTCATTACTAATACATAGAGGTTGAACGTAAGGACCACGGTCTGCACTGTACATACAGGTGAGAGGCAAAGGGAGGCTCCCCCCAGTATACTATTGACTTACTGCAGCATAATATTAGCAGATTGGCTTTCTACTATATTGCTTAAAAATACCCTGTGGCATTCAGGGTCTCAGGCCTTTAAGATTTTTTGCTCTTTACACTCAGTGCAGGAAACAGAACAGCAGATCTCTAGAGCAAAAACCGTCTCCCAGGAAAAAAAAGCAAAGCTTAATATGGACAAAATGGAACTCTCACCATTTTGATGAATAAATTACTTAAAAAAATATTGTACAAGTTGATATACAGTTATGTCACAGAATATTCAAATAAGTGGAGACAGGAAATTCATAGCTGTAAAGAAAAAAAAAAAAACATTAAACTAGTTTTCAAGGATGCTCAGATATGTGTGCAGTGAGAAATGGTACCTAGTTCAATGATTTAAATAATACAGTTAAAATGATCAGTGAATATGAATATTAATGTGAATAGAAAATATTTTTCTGAAATTTGTAGGTGAATTTTATTTTTACTTTTGAATTTATTTTTCCACGGCTTAGGTGTTGGAAGCAGTTTAATCATTCTTTGCCATACTTCTCAGAGGTTTATTGATTTATTAAACACTATTTCACAATATATTGTAAGTATGTTAACTAACTTTTGTAATTTTTTGTTTTAGGTTCGATTATAAAATTAAAAATATAATTACAAAATTGGGAATCCTCTTTCCTAGCAGCTTGTAAACAGAAATGTTCCTTTCAAGCATCTATCGGTAAGGATTTAAAAAAATGCTAACACCTCATATTGATTGCTGGGTCAATGCTGCTCTTGAAACTGTAAAATATGAATGAGTAGCCTTTGAACAGAATAAGATACTAGATAACTTTGATCAAATCTGAAATGCATTTCTGCACCATTACTCACTGAAAAAGAACAAATAGATCATAACCCTCAGATGATCAGCTCTGTATCCACAAAACCTTCCTTTGTATAGACCAAATACTGAATACATATGGACCAAATGACAACTGTGAGAAGACACATTCATTGTTTATGATTCATTAAAAAGAATAAGCCCCAAAAGGGAGAGGATTTACTTAGATCACTCCAAAMGGACTATTCCATAAAAACCTGGAGGAAGTTAAGCAGAGAAATTTGTAGAATCAGGAAATATGTCTTCATAATAGAGAGATCTGTCAGACTGTAAAAGGTCCTGTCAATGGAAGAAGTAATAGAAACCCTCTTGTTTCCCTAGTATAAAACTGAACCTCATAGGRTATTGCTGATTACAATTACCTGTACAGGCTATAGTGGACAAAGGAAAATCCTTATCGAAAAGTGAATTTTGAGTTTCAGGGAATTTTACATATAAATATGTGTGTGTGTATGTAAATATGTGTATGTGTATTTCGGAGATACTAGCTAAACTGCCTTAAGGGAATTTGTGCATCTCAGGAYTCCATTTTCCTTTTTACATTTTTGGCTACTTATATTTGTAATTATACATTTCTAGATTGGAAAAAAACATAGCTAGATGAGGTGTGCTACAGGTGAAATACTGCATCCTGATGTGAAATATGTTTGACAATGGCTCTTTCTTGCTCTGTGGTCTAGAATCTACACTTTGCATGCATTTTCTTAACACAGTCCAATCTTTTTTGCTGGTTTTAGTTAATATTTCAAAGTTAAATAACAATCCAGCCCCAACCCACATCACCATAAAAGGTTGGTATTTCTCACTCAGTGTCTATGGAGATTTGTTTGACCTTTACTGTACATGGCATTCACAGATCTAAGATAAAGCAATTTGGGCAATAGCTRCTTGATCTAAAGATAATTGTTATCACAATCTAAGGTTATCTCAGGCTAATGCAAGTCCCGAAAAGGCCTAAGACTTTGCACTGTCAGGTCTGTAAAGAGTCTGGCCTTTCACTGGGCTGAAGAAGGGTAGAATATTTCCTTCAACAACCTTCCTTCAACATTAGATCTYGGTAATTTAATATGAACACTTAATATTACCCACAAACATATGGAGTATGAGCTTCTCAGAAGAGTCAGAATTTACATGTCTTTCACACAATTAGCAATGACAGCAATCCAAAAGGGTTAGGGAAAGTGAACAAAGTGAGATCATTAGGATGGACATGTTGCTGCTACACTTCAGAAGTACTTAGGTCTAGCAGTGTTTTCTGCCTGTCACCTACATTAGTAAAACTCTTTGAGGAAAGTCTACATAAGTTCAATAAATCATTCTTAGCCAGGGTCTCCTTTGACATACCTTAAAGATATGACCCAAGATATTATCTCTCATTTTAGAAAGGGAAATGAATTTAATCCCTTTAAATTGAGCACTGATCACTGTAGTTTAACCTGAAGCTCCAGAAAACACAGCAGCTAGAATTAGTGTCCAYTATTTTTATTCATCTGCTTGTGAACCTCATGAGAATGACAGAGAAATATCAATAGTTATTTTAAGATACTTTCCTAACAGAAATCTGTGCCCAAACTACATAAATTCTTAATTAGGAGATCAGACTCTATAATGCCTCTGTAAGTCAATTAAAAGAGCCTGTTCCTAAACTGTTCCCTCAGCTGACTGTGGAGGAAGCTGGGGCTCATAACCTTTATCCAGTAATAAACTTAGACAACATAAATATCTCAGTTCCTCTTTCTTTGATGACTTAGAAAGATTATTGAGTTAATGGAAGACAGCACATAATACTAGATTTAAAAAAAAAAAAAAAAAGTTTTAGTTGTCTGAGATGTAGAAGAGAGATACAACCTGCAAGAGAGTTCAGAACCACAGTGCTTTTACATCTTTATGCACACAATAATTTGCATTCTCCTCTTGGCAAGATGAGAAGCAGACAGATTGATAGGAAAACAGGTTTCCTGGCTGATTGTTAAAGATGTTTCCTTGATTTGTGCAGAACAGCATGAAGCTGACACAGGATAAGTAATGCAACAGTACAGGGGAGGAAAAGGGCAATTTCAAGGTGTTCAGAAACCTGGCTTTGGAGCTCTCGTGGGATTGCTCTCAATGGATGTTCACATTACATTTTAATTTCCTTAAAATATTTTCATCACTGAAAGTAAAACAGAAGTAAGGAGAAAGCTAACAGAAACCATTAGTCAAGCTTACATTACAAATATAGTTGTTGGGTTATTTTTTCAAAACTAAAATATTTTTTTCTTGAAAACAATGATGATTTATTTTGATTGGCTCACAAAAAGGTATAGTTATATCTCAGGACAGATTAGRTGTTTAGTCATAGCCAGAAAACAGAGCTCCTTGTGCAGTTGACATTGGGAAATTGGTGCTTCTGGAGGTCAATTCATCCCATTTTATGACAGGGGCTTAAGAGGTAGATCTACAGAAAAGTAATTCACCTTATCTATATCTCTTCATTGACTATGGAGAGTCTAAAATAATGGTTTAAATTAGACATTTTAATACAGCTAAAAGTAGAGTGAGTTTTAATGTTACAATACAATGTATATTCTTATATATGTAGTCATCATTCACAAAGATCATCTTCAGCTGCAGTTAAGAATTTGTTGGTGACTGGACTGACTTTTGCATGGCATCCTTCCCAGCAAACTCATCTATCTGCACAAAGGACTTGACCTGCTGAAGTCACAGCAACTTTCCAATTCATTATATTACTACAGAATTCACAGCTCTTAGAAAGTGGTAGATACAGCACGTTCCTGAAACCTTAGTTTCAGGACAAGTAAATAAATCAAATCTACTTTACAGTACTATTTTTTTCAGGTATTCTCACTTTTTATCCAAGATTGACATTTAAAAAGCCTTTTCTCACAARTAGTGTTCAGCAAGGAAATATTCAGCATGAGTCCAGAATTCAGACTCCCCAGTGAATGAGTAAGGCTTAAGAAAATACTTTCAAAACAGTGCAGGTAACCAAGTATTATGAACTGCTTGCATTGCAAAATTCTAAATTATTTTTCTTGGCATGTCTAACCAAAATCTTAGCCAACACAGAACATGCACCGATAAAGTCAATGACAAAGCTTGAAAGAAAAACAAGTGAAAACACAGAAACAATTACTGCCCAACTGTCTTTGTTTAAGCTGCCATTTAGTTATGAGCAATTGGATCTTATTATTTCTGCCAAATTTGTATTTTACTGCAACTGGGGAAAGAAGACAAAGCAAATCTCTGTTCTTGAATTTAAGACAGCTGAGCTCTACGGAAGGTGCTTTTGGGTTCCTAATTGAGTCAGAATCAACATTCACACAGAAACTGCTTCCCTTCTTTGACAGTTAGGAATCACACACATTTCCTAAAGAGAGAGGAAATAAGCCGTGTATAATTACTTAGGGATGTGGTGAAAATGAATCTATGATTGCGCTGAAATACTGAACTGGAAATGAATTTCTTGTCTTGCTAATCGATTTGTTCATTGGAACAAACTCCAAACTTTTACTCAGGCTCCAAGGTATTTGAGACCTACATTTCTCTGAGGAGTGTTTAAACAGCCGGTCTGCTGAATGTAATGAGGATAATGTACTTATAAAATTGCAGAGTAATTTAGGCTGGAAGGGAGATCTGGAGGTCAACAATTCTAATCCCTCACTTGGCTCAGAAGTCAACTTCAAAGTTAGATCACATTGCCTAGGTATTTGTTTGGTCAAGTTCTGACTACTTCCATAGAAGGATCATGAACAACTTCTCTGGGCACTTTTTCCTATGTCTAAACTTCCCTGACTTTTTTTCCCCCTTTGGATTAGTCCAAATATCCATTGCTGCATCCTGTGAATATTCCTTCTTGYCCTTTTTACTGTGCATCTCTAGGAAGGATGTGGGTACGTCTTCTCTATAGCCACTCAACCTAATCCTTGTTAGACTGCTGAAACTGGACATTGGACTCCCAAATCAAAAACTTTTTCATCCCCAGGTTGAAGACAGAAATTTCTGTCTGCCCTCATATACCTTGTGCTTCAGTCTCACAACAGCATGGTGATCCTCCATTGGATTTGCACCAGGAAATCAATAACTTCCTTTCTTTGAGGGAAAAAATAACAGTCTTCATGTACCTGTGGGAGTCTTCTATTTCTCCAGATGAACCATTTTGTTTAAGTAATATTCATTAGTAAATGACTTTGAACTTGACTTGCCCTTATTCCCATGACAAATTATAGAGATTATGTTACTGAATATGATAGATTATGATACTGAATAAGTTTTTCATGCACTACCTAAAGAACATAATCTAAACAAACAAGTCTGAAAATGGGTAAAGAAAAAAAAATATTATTGTCTTCATTTTGCAATCAGGACCTCTAAATCTAAATATCTAAGGAATTTTMTTTAATTGTATAAAAAAATCTTAGAGAGGCAATACACTGCAGTTTTATTGTTGTTATCACAGTAACTTGATTACAAAACCATTTTTATTGGACTGCTTCAATGGTGGAGTGGAGGAAATCCACTCCACATTTCTGTCATTCAACCCAGTTTTCTTTTCTTTCTCTTTCTCCTCCCTGCCCCAAACTTGTAATGTATTCCCCCTTTCATCAGATAGATCCTTTATTTTGAATTCTTCTCCTCTTGTTTTACAAAAGATCCTAATTTTTCATGATAGAAGAATGTCATACAAAATAATGTGAATTTTCGGAGATACCTCAAAAATGCTAGGAATCCAAGAAACATCACCTAGTTTGTTGAAACCAAAAGCAGCCAAGTCAAATATGCTTTTTCAATTCATTMAATGGAGAATTAAACAACAAGCTCCATTCTACTACTTTAAGAGAAAACAAGCCTTTTTTCTTTTTTTTTTTTGTTTTCCTGTTTCCTTGCTAAGTCTGTTCATTCTTAGTAAAAAATATAAATATTTAGACTCATTTTTAGCATTAATTGCTATAGGAAAGGTTAGATTCTTCCTTGTTCTAAGCAATCAGTTATCCTACTTTTTTTCCCAATCCTTACGTAACAGTGTATACTAAAAAAAGATAATTTGTTCTAAGCTTGCCTCGATGAATGAACTTGGGGAAAAAACTCTTTTTTCCCAGGTTCCATACTGTCATTTGGAAGTATGTTCAAAAGTTAAGATGCTTTTCTGAAACTGATATAAGCCTCTTTATGCTAGAATATTGTGCAGGAAATTTCATGAGCATATGATTTGTTATTATTATGACAGCTCATTAGAGCTGTCTGGAAAACAACATTTCCATTTTATGAAAAAAGATTGTTTCAAAATTAGCTTTTGTTCTGATGCAGAATTAAAATGGGCCRTGTTTAATTTTGTGATATCTAAGTGCAAAGAGACATGGAGATCAGTGGCCTATAGCTGATTTTTTATTTTCCATAGATATATCCTGACAATTCAGTTTTTCTTCAAGTCAAAATGACTAGGAACTTCAGTCTCAGCTCAGGAAAACCTCATAAAATTTGCCCAAATATCCTTAAGCTCACGTTCCTTCACTTGTTTTCCACTTGAGTTTTACTATGTGTGCAATCTGATCTTTTAAAAGTCAGTGTACAAAAACAAGAAGATATTTCAGATTTCTCTTGAAAGTCAACTAACATTCTCACTTTATAGCAAAAAAAAAAAAAAAAAGTATATATGTCATTTTCTATAATTTGTGCAAGAAAAGTAAAAACAAAACAGTAACAACAAAAAAGAAATTATCCAAATATTTCTGAACGCATTTGATATCAGTTAGCTTTCTTAAGAGTTGACTGGGATTAGTTTTCCAGGCTGGTTCCCACCCTCATAATGCCATTCAAGCTGTGGAAAACTACATCAATTCTTTTAAAAGAAGAAAACAAATTAAAGCAATTGCATTTTCCTCTAATTGTTGTCTTTGTTAGCATTCCTGTGAGGCATTATACAAAACAAACAGAGCAAGCCTGCTCTGTGCAAACAGACTACTTGGATTTACCACACAGAATCCTGCTCTAAGTCTTCATATGTTTCTCTGTGTTCCCTATTACTTTTAGCTGACTTTACAGTATGTGTACTGTTAAAGGACAGCATCTAGTGTCAGAAAGCCTTGGCATCCTGCCTGAACATTACCCCAGAAATAAGTGTATACTAATATTAATGTAGGTAATCAGATTCATCACACAACTGAATTGAGTTCCTGGTTTTAAGCTACATCTTCTGTGATCCACATAGACCTCTTCCAGATATCTTCCTTGTCTTATGAGTAAATGTACATATTTGTTATTTCATAAGAAAAAAAGAAAAAAAAAGAAAAAGACTTGCTGAAATTCTTCCACACTTTTTACAATGGTATTGACAAATTCCTAAACCCAATGCATAAGTTTTACCACGGGAGACTGGACACACCATTCTGTGCTTAGGAACAGCCAGCATTCACTCCCTGATAACAGAGTCCAGACATTACTCATAGAGTTACTATGAAATCTATGAAAGTCCCAAATCAGGGCATCTCCTCATTATTCAGAGACCGTTGTTCTGTCCGACTCCAAATGGATATTGCTTCTTAAGAGGAAAAGATCAACCAGACCCATTGCAGCTCATTGTCCATTGAAAAAGTACAGAAAGCTGTATCTCCCCAGAGGACTATATTCTGAACATCTAGCAAAGCCAGAATCTTTTAATGTAGCCCTTAAAAAAAAAAAAAAAAAAAAAGAAATTTAGCAAGTATATTGCTCTTTTTGAGGTTATCATGTCTGTTTTGTGGATGAAGAGACCAAGACTGAGGGAAATATGGTGAAACTAGGTGAAACATAGTTCTGGCTCTGACTCACTATCTCACAATCATAAGACTTTTAACTCCAAGTCATCAAACTCACGACTTTTACTTTCTTCTAGCAACTTTTATCTCAAAATATAAAATCATGAAACAAATTAAGGAGTATTATTTAAGGTACAGAACTGCCCAATATATTTTTACTCAAAGTTTTTTACCAGTTCTTTTCCTCCCTTTAAGAGAGGATTCACAATTTTTTGAGATACTGCGAAGGGCAAAATGAAACAACAGATTTCAAACACCGGCAAATATCCATTTAGCACTTCAATAGATCTAATATTGCTACCTGTGCAGAAGCAAACCTCAGGGACTCCGTYCTACTTTCACTTATGTCAGTAAATCTAGAGCATCTTCACTGTGAGTGCTGTAGTCAATAGTTATTCCTGATTTACACTTATGAAGCTGAGGGAAGATGGGGCTCTAATTGATCAGCAAAACCTGTTTCAGTAGAGATTTTTCTGCAGGAATCATCTTGCTGTAGTAATTTCAAGAAAAATAAATAAGAAACAAGAATTCAAACACCATACTAAGCAGTTAAGGAAATTATATATCAAATAAGTTCCAAAAAGCTTGCAGAACTGCAAACAGAATTTTTGCTTACAGGTCTCATTCCTTATGTAGATTTAAATAATTCAATTGTTGAATAACTCTTCTATATTCTATTTATCCAAGCACATTCTACTTCTTTTTTTTTTTTTTTTTTTTTTTGCCAGCAGCCATGCCAAGAGTCATGAGGAAGAAAGGATCATTTCTGATTGTAGTCAAAAATAACATGAAAATAAGTTACAGACCCAAGAGTTTCTGAATATTGTATGGGAAAAAGTATAGATAATACTATGCAGCCTATAACTATTCCCAGCAAGAGTGGGATTGGGGAAAAAAATGGTTTCCTTGACTTAAATAATTCACTGGTAGAATACACTGAATAAATTTCAGGTTTTGCCACATCTTCATAGATTTCCTGTGATACTTTTTCTGGCAGTAGAATTTAAAATAAAACAAATAAAAATATATCTAATCTTCTTTTACATAAATATCTATCAGATAATAAACACTTTGTAGTTTCAGAATCTTGTGTAATACTGAAGATTACTATCTTCTTTGTAGTAACTTTGGTCAGAATATGATTGTTGAAATACAGGGGATTTTTATTATATATTTTAAACAATTTTTAAGTCTTTTATCTGAAGTTCTTTGATCAAATATGAGCTATAGGGAATTTAGAAAAGCTTTTTTTCACTTTCCATGTTCTCCTTCTGAAATCAAAGCGATAGGATTATCATGTTGTCAAGTACTGTTGTTTGACAAATGTAGGCACAATATTGACAAGGGTTGATTTGACCCTCATTCTCTTTAAAGTTTTGCTTTTTTTTTCTTGTGGTTTCRCTTCAGAATGTTTCAAATCAACGTTTGAACTTTGCTGTGCTTTCATTAAGATGAAAACTATTATGGCCTTACCATTGCCATAGAATCTAGGCACTCTTGCCAAAATTCATTGTTTATGTAAAGAGATGACAGTTTCTCAATGTAGTCTTTGGAGGAAAATATAAGTAATAAGAAAAAAAAAACCTACACACAAAACAAAACAAAAAAAAGATTTGAATAACTGATCAGCAATAATAAATACATAAAATACATAAAAATGAATAATGAATAACTGAATCAGCAACTTATGAATTAACCTTTGTTTTTGTTATGAAATGAGGTTGAGATTGGGAACCCCCAATTCAAGCTGATCATCCCATATTTGTGGGATTTTGGCAGGTCTGTCCACTTCATACATGATTGTTCTGCACTCTCCTGCCAGTTTTTAGTACAACTTTGAGACTGCTGGTTGCAGTTTGAACAGGCAGCAGAGGGTAGGAGGGGAGAGGAGCTATAAAATACTTTGGTAGCTATAAGCCCAACCCTGGCACCATCGGATTCATGAACAGCCTGTCGACTGTAGGTCAAAACGCCTTCCAAACAGGGAATTGAGTTCAAGAATGCCAAAGTGTGAAAGCTCTTTGTCAGGTGTAATCCTGCTAGTTCCACGGCCAGTCTAAAGACAGACCTGACTTATTAATGGTGTGGTTTGCTCACTGCTTACTGAATTGTCATAGATCCTTTTTATTAGTGGACATGATGTGGGGGTTAGGCTTTTGGTGACCTTTCAAAATGGATGTTTGACCTCATTTGCTCAAACGTTGGCTCTCCAAAGCTGCATCATCATTTCAGTAGTAATTAAGAATTCTCTATGCTGGGAATATACTGTTTTTGGAATGAAATAATTTAAAAAAATGTTTAACAAGAAAACTTATAGAATAAGAAAGAAAATGCAAAAATATACATAAAACAAAGTGGTAGAAGGAACAGTAACATTTCTGACTTTCTGAGGAGTTAATATATTTCTGATTCTCAGAATAAAAATTGTTTGCTGTTTTTCCATCAAAACATTTTAAATGAGTGTTTTCCTATAAAACACTGTGCTTGATATTTATTTGACAAAAAAAAAAAAAAAAAAAAAAAAAAAAAGGAAAAAAGGCAGCTTTGATAAGGTCTTAGAACATTTGATTTTCCTCATCAGCCCACAATCTAATTCATCACCACACTGAACTATATATTCCTGGCTAGCTCAGATAAAATTTTGTTCAGAAAAGCAGCATTTCCTGAACTGAAAGAAAAAATAATATACAAACATACTGATAATGAAAATGAGAAGATATGGAAGAGTATGTAACCTGAAAGAAGTAAGAGGTCACTAGTACATGGCCTGGACAGTAGAGGGATGGGAGCGCAGGTCTGGGAGGAGAGGGGGGCAGAGGGAATGTGGGAGAAATCAAACAAGGACTATATTTGTATAAGGGATATTTGGTCAAAGAAATACATACAGAAGCAGGATGAGTGATTTAAACTTGCAAACACACTTAAGCAATCCATATTTCTTCAAAAAGATTTCTTTAGTATCTTTAGAGACAAAGGAGCAGAAAGCTTACATGCATGCATGCATGCATGCATAGAAGAATATATTTATGGAGACTTCCTCTGCCTATTGAAGCTTTATTTTTGTCTTTGCATGTTTGAAGTTTTTGTCAAAGGATGTTCTGACTTTTTTTCTTCTTTTCTTTTTCCTCAAGAGTTCCCAAAAGAAAGAAAAGGCTCTGCTGTGCTCATACTTTTTTGCTACTTCTGGAGTTAGCTCAGGGTGGGAGGTGGAGCTTGCTCCTCCTTTTCTTTCCTTAGTTGCTTTGAGATTCACATCTTTTGTTCTTCTGACTCTTATTTGAAATTCTTCTCTTTAAGTCAGCAGGGAGCAAGGGTTGATGAGACCCAGCCTCAGCTACAGCCTTGGGGCAAAGAAGCTTCTTTTTGAATAATAGTCTCACAGTTTTGTTTTATTTTTGCCCCCTCAAATATGTTGGATATGCTGATTTGTAAAAAGGCTTGCTTCCATGGCTTATTATTCTCTATTTCTATAGTTTTTGGACCTCTTTATTTTTCTTACCATTTCATAAGTTTATAGAATTTTGATTGTTCTTTTCCAGAATCCATTTTTTTTTCCCTGTTATGACAGCTTTGATATATTCATTCTGAGCTTTACTTGTTCTTAAACTGAAGCAAGATCAAAGTAAACATTTGCCACCCAGCTTCCTAGATACTTAGTGAGAACAAGTATTRAATATCATGGTGCGTTCAGTTTTCATACATAAAGGATTTTTACTGGGACATTACATGCCACATTTCGTTGTTTAAACCAGCACTTAGAAAGATGAATACCACGAAGGCCTGGGATTTTTGTTAGTAGACAAGAGGTAAAAATTTTCTGCGATGCTTTTGATTTATTCCTAGTTTTCATCTTTCACTCTGTATAAGGTAGTGTGTAGAGACACTTAAGAGTTTTCTTTCCTGAGCTTGAATTGATTTAATTCTGCATTTTCCATTACCCAAGGACAGACCCTATCCCCCAAATATACGTAAATTCACAACTCCTGTTGAGGCTTTTCTGGCTACACACTGGTTCATCAATATTCACAGGGAGAGAGCATGAAAAAGAAAACATAATTTGGAAGCCTAATGGCTGTGATACTCCACTGAGAGAGGAGGTCTGTGTTCTAATCCTTGCTTTCCTTATTTATCTCTTAAATTAACAGTCAAAAGGGAAATCTGGGGTTTTCTCATTTCACACTGGTTTTGCTGTTTCACTTTAGTATAACATTTCCATCTTCACCAGCAACTGATTCATTCTTCACAGTCCAATGAAGCTCTTTGTATTTGAAAGTGCTTCACTAAAAGGTGCCTTGCATCCTTTTTTTTTTTGTGCAAAACAAGACCCTACGTTTTGCCTGTGAAAATTATCCCTTTCAACAGATGTTATATTCAGTCACAACTAATCACACAGTCTGGTTTACTTATTAGTTTTGATCTTGATATTAGCCATTCTGGGAAGCACATGTGACATTTCACTATACCAGGCTATTGTTTACTATACATATCGATTCTTAAATGCTCTCCAACCAATGTAAAAGATGCTGAAAGCACCCATAGTCACCACTTGATTAATTTGTACACGTTCCCCTTTGCATTTTATTTATGTTCCTCATCCCTTGGGAAATGTCTCTGGCATATTCCTTGTGACCCTTCAGTCTTTAACACAGATCTTTGAAATAAATACTTTGAAAACGTTTATGTCATGTAAATGGCCATGTCTTACTCCCTTTCTTATTTTTGCTGTGGGGAAGGGTAGGATAAGGGGGCAGTGGGGAGGGAGACAAGCTCTGTATGCTTTAGTCAATTCATTTCATTTCATTTTAGACAGTTGATTTTATTTCTAGGAGAAAGCAATACCTTCATAAAATCATCTATAGAAATAAAGATGTCTCTAAAATATGACAGGGAAGATGACGATAAATGCATTCAGAACTTAAGACAATCATATTGCTGTTCTTTTGGCTTTAATTATTGCTTATTGACTTTTGACTTATTTAATTTGTATTTCTTCATTCATTATGTAACATAAAAATATCCCCATCCCCTAAAGAAATKCATGTTTATCACATAGTTCTATATTCAGTAAAGAGGTTTGTGGGGTTCCCAGACAAATCATTCATTAAAAACTTTCCTAACACTTGCCAGAATTTGAGAAAAGTCAGCAAGACTAACAGCAATAAAAGACAAAACTTTCCATGAAAACAATGTTGCATCACCCAAACAGAAGTTTTTTTCTAGAATGTATCATTCTGACAAGTTTTCACCAGKGAGAAAAGTTGTCAATGCATCATTTTTGAATTCAGTTTATTTAGATAATCCTAAACTATCTCATATTTATAAGGGTTATATATATATATGTATATATCTACTATAACTTTAATTAATAATATTTATTTATTTTTCTGAATTATAATTAAAAGTATAAATATAGTACTTTAAACTCTTATAGTCATTCAGTGTAGAATTTCATAATCAGTATGTTACACATTATTATGATGCTTCAATACAAAACTGAAGTAAATAGTCGGTGTAAAAACTCAACATTTAGATCCGTTTCCTTTAAAAAGAGAATTGGAAGTGTTCAGAGACACAATTTCAAATGTCATGCTGAAATGCCAGAACTTCCTGTAAAATAGACACTATTTTCTGATCAACTTAAAAGGTAGAATCATTTACAAGGAAAGGTAGTGGACTCGCTGTTGCTGGAAACTGCTAGAACAACATCAGACATTTTTCAAAAAAATAGTCTTCATTATATAAGCCAAAGAAGACTTTGAAATTCCTATTCGCTGTGATCTTCACAAGAGAAAAAAAGGTCAATCATGGCTATGCAGCTTTTATTCCAAGACCATGGCTCACCATACAGTCTCTAATCATTTTCCTCTCACCTTATGCTCCTTTGCCTTACTGCATTTACTTGCTGTCATCTGCCTTAAAATTCTTACCTATTTGGAAGCTTTAAAGGATAGGAAACTTGTCTGTTGTGGGTCATCAGTCCCTAGGAAAATATTTTCAAAGTTTTTCATTACTTCCTGGCAAATATTTTTGCTCAAAACCATTCATAATATCAAAAAAATATATATATACACACATATAMAAATAATGTGTATAGCTATATGACCAAATTCCCATGTTGGAAATTCATATTGGACATTTTTTTTAAACCACAAAAATTTCTCTAAGCTAGCACATATAAATAAGTCTTGATATTATTACATGATTTTCAGTAACTACCTGAAATTATAGGGTTTGATCCCAAACTAGTTTGTTTCCTTTGTCTGCAACTTAACACTTTGTTTTTTSTTACTTATTTTCTTTTACCCAAATACCAAAATCAGAGCTACATTCAAGGTTTTCCAAAAATAATTTTGAAATTAAAAGACAGCAAGAACTCCTGCAATTCCTCAGGAACTTAAGAGCATGATCTTGTGTCCAGTGAAATTGATGTGGTCTTTATAAGGACTAAAGTTGAAGTTATTGTTAAAAGTGTATGGAGGTAGTTTGCCCATGACAAAGCTCTCCCTAGAGACTTAAAAAAGTTMGTTTTTCTTTAATCCAGTACTCCTGTCCCTACATTCTTCCTTAAGGCAAACATTTTTCATTCACTTGTTAATCKTTTTCTTTTAAGCTCAGCTAAACAACAGGTAGTAACTGACATGGGAAGATCTGAATAAATGAAGACCCACGGGTCAGATGTACACCCTTCACCTCTCCGATGGAGTTCGTTAGGAAACCAGAGTAATTTGGTTAGATGGCCCAGCAGAGGGAATATTCAACCTTTAAATAAATACACAATAAAAATAGCACACTGTTACTATAGGGTTACTGGACTGTAGCAGTAAATGAACTGAATAAAATTTTATGGCTTCTTAACATGCTGAGGTTTTGCAATGTCGTCCATCTTGTAGCCTAACAACATTTCCCAGCCTGCTATCAGTGAAACTAATAGTGCGGATGGAAATTTTATGAGAAATGGGAAATCTACATTGGTTTTATATTATGTCAGTGAAATGAATAAAGACCATATTTTGGCATTAATAGCTAATGGTGGAAAGTGCGGCGGGAGGGAGAAAGAAAGAACCGCTCCATTTTCAGCTGCGGAATTGATGTTTTTTAAAGAGTTGGCCGTAATTATGATATTTGAATGTCATTATCATTAAGCTGATAAATTATTTAGTAAGAAGGTGAACAAGGCAAAGAGATCATTGGTGTATTCAGGCATCTTAGTTGTATTCCATAAGTCTTGTTGTGACTCCCCGACTGCTGTATTAATCACATGGATACCACAGATATGTTCTGTTATTATCTTTCACTGCAAGGTCAAAGTTTTTTCTAACACAGCGTATGGGAAGGCGGGGGGAGAAGAAACCTCAAAATTATTAATCACATCAAAGAACAATGATAAAAAAGGTTCTTTACTAACTCAAAATGGATTCCTTAATATGTCTCAGACAGAGATGTCATAATGACCTCCATATCAGACCTCCCTTAGACAACACAGATAGCACACAAAGCAGATTTAGGAGAAGAAGCAAATGTAACAGCAACAGAACGGCTTACCACCAAGGTTTGCTTCCATGGAGCCTAACACACAGTCACGAGAACGTGCTTTGGAATGGTAATCACTGGATAACTTTTTTTTTTTCTCATTTTTAAACAAGATGAGAATAGCTTTGCTTACCATCATGTATTTTTTGGTTGGTGACAAGGCCAGAAAACAATGTAATTATTGCAACTTTTTGAGGAGTAGACTAGAATTTTGTAGAGCTTTTCTGGAAAACAAAACAGAAAGCATACCCCTGCTCTAAAAATCACCTCCATCTCCCCAGAACTAGCAGCACACACACACCCTTTACTAAGGTAGCACAAGCTAAAAGTCAGGAACACACCTATAGCTGCTAAAGCACTTAAATACAATCCCAAATGTTGTTGATTTCAGCTGATTTAAATCCACCTCTGAGCTTATATATAATATCTTTCTTGCAAAAGATTTTATATATTGAATTGATGTTGAATGTTTCTTCAGTTTCATAATTTGGCAAATTGTTTGGATAAATATTTTTAATTCTGACTTGTAATAGATTGTTCTTAGCTGTTAGCTATTAATAAAATGATTAATGATTCATTATATAATTGTTTCTGATGCTCAGGTTTTTTATTTGAATATATTTGTCAGTTTTAATTTGAATAAATGTGGGCAAATGAGAATACTGCCAATTTACATAAGGCTAGAGCCAGAAAAGCTAAAGTATCATGCTTGGTAAACTTAGACTACCCATCAAAATTGGGATCTGGGATGAACTTTTCAAAGGGACCTTTGTCAGACTATTTTTATTCTGAATACTGGTCAAGTATTCCCTTTATTGCATAAAGAAAGTAAGGGAAAGAAACATAAGAGATAAGAGAGAGAGAAAGAGAAACATAAAAATAAAGGGAGAAAAATATAGAATATGTGGAGTATSATTCCTTCTCTTTCATAGATCAGTYGTAGAATTATCTTTTCTAGATATTTCTCTCATTAGTAGCTATACAGGGAACTTACATATCCCCTTTAAAGTAGTCAGATTATGAAATGTGCTGAGAWGAAATCCATCTTTAGTGACTCAGTTTTGATCTCATCAAATGGTCTCAGTGGCATAGAATACAYGACTGCTTGCGAAGATTTTACTGTGTCTTCAAAATATCTTAATAATATGAATTTTGGAAAGAAATATTATTTATAATGAAATTCATCTTTAAAAATAAAATTTCCATGAAATTAACTCGATTCTCCAAATGCTTACAATRAAGAATGTCATCTCTTGTGTCTTAGCCAAATGTACTTTATGTCCTTGTTCACTGCAATATTTTAAAATCAGAATGAGACTGTTCTTTTATTTTTTTCCCATTATTTTGCTAAATCTGGTTTTCAGAAGACTTGAAAAATGCAGAGAAACTTTGCAAAATGATTTTCATATGTCTTGCCTTCTTTAGGGCTGCAAATATCATTCATATAAGACTCTTAGTATTAGTTTCCATTCTCAGTTCCCAAAAGAAATATCAACTCAACAGTCTCTTTTTTTATTTCTCATTCTTCTTTTCACTTTTACACGTAGACATTGGCAGTATGATATAAACAAAAACAAATCACAATATAATGTGAAATTCAAAGTGCTGATATTATTTTCATGATTGCTGTGTAGCATAATGAGTACACAGGCCTTATCTTGGCCCAGCAAAAAAGAATGAGTCTCAGCCTTGAAGAATACAAAAGCAGCACTATTTTGTTGAAAACTTACATGMAAAGATTAGGCATAAAAGGTAAGATGATCATATACAGCATAYATCAGAATGTCACTAGGATAGACGCCACTATAATAGAATAATTTATTCTGTAAATTTAAATATTTTTGATTATTCTTGCTTKTTTTAGTCTTTATACAGTCATGTTTAACTTTTTTACTTATTATAAAAGTGATACTGCTTTCTTTAGTTAATTTATATGTTCTTTATATAGCACCCATGTGTGTGATGTGTCTTTGATTTTGGCTACAGGAGCAGCATTACAACATAATTAGACAATTTAGCTTTTTTTTTCTTTCTGGCCGTTTTTAGGATTGGTGATCTACAAGATGTAACATTACAAATAAGGTCTTCAACCTTGCCCCTTAATTTTCCATTTTGATAGCAGTCCTTTAATGACATATCAATTTCATCAAGAGACGTTATGTCTCTGCATAAATCCCATATCTCGAAAATGGAAAGCATTTCCAACACAATAGCAAAGAGAAAATATTTAATGAAGGGTTAAGTTTGCGCAGAAAAAAAAATCTTCATGTCATGCCACCAGCTGTGAACAGAATTCATTTGCCTCTCAAATATAGCCCCTAGGGAAGATCCCAGGAGTGATGTGTGAAATACAATGTTGTAAATGTCCCATAGACATTATGCAATTTTAGGGCTTGTTTAAAATCATTAAAAGAAATGAAAACTAAATAGCACCAAAAAGAGAATGAAAAAGTAAAAAAGTAACAAAAATGCTAAAACTCCCCTAATATTAAATGTTCAGGAGGCAGAAAGCAGTCAAAACTGAGTCTTTCTCCTCCTACTTCATGTTTAATTTCAACTCTCTTCTAAGTTTCTCTCCATTTTCCAGGCACACTGAGTGATGGGTGTTTTTTTTTTTTTTCTTCATACTGTCCTTTTTTCCCCTTTATTTCAGCTGCAATCTCACAGTGCTCCTTTTTATACTCTTTGCTTAATTCAGCAAAACAGTTGTGCCCATGCTTGATCCGATTGACTTCCACAGGATTTCTCAGACGCTATGAGCAAAGTGTGTGGTTTCTGTCCCCTTGTCTCTCTTTCAGCCTAGTACTTTCCTTATTAACTTTTAAATACTCCGAACCTCCAGTGCACTGAACTTCCTTAACTCTTTCTGACACAGATGGGAGCTAAAGACAACTAGCTTTTCATAGGTGTTGCTCAGCATTTCACCTTATCGATACTTAAATGCCCGATGGGTCAGATCCAAAGTCTCTTGAAGTCAATGAAAAATCTCTCATTGACTCAAACAGGCTTTGGATCAAACCCTATTTGTTTATCTGCCCTTCTGTGTTAACCTTTTATGTTTCTCATCTTTCCCTATCAATACCCCTTGCTAGAGGCAATCTTGGCAGGACTAAAAACACAGCAAAAATTAATAATGTAACCACATAATTCAACATACTAAAAAAAAAAAAAAAAAGTTCAAATGAGCTTTTGCTTCAAATGAGCAAAAGTTTATGGCAGGAGCAGCATTTCAACGACTAGATTTTGCATGTTGGATTTTGTGGTTTTCAACCTCTTGCTGAGAAATCCATTTGTAAAATTCCACATGGCTGGAGAGTTTCCAATTGACCCAAAGCACAATGGTATGAGGTACAGGGCAAGAAAGAAGAGCAGAGAAGAAAAACCTTGCTGAATTACATTATTTTAATTTTGGATTTTTTTATAAAACACATAACTCAGTGTGGAGGTTCTCTGAGGTTTATAAAGAAAACATGAGATATGCTGATGCATAAAATATTGGGCCCAACATCACAGTATGTGAAAATTCCATATAAAATTCAGATGTGCGGTAGAATAGGAATTCCTTATTTCTCATCTAGATTAAAATTGGTGCATAATTGATCTGGTGAAAACTATATGCAACACTCTCTTAATAATTTATATAGAAATGATGTTTATATATTTGACATCAAGGASAGCTCTTGTAAAAGGCTGACAAGAAAACACATGTTAAAACCGTCATTTCCTATAAACAAAGGACATTTGACTTCCCTTCTCTTTCCCCTTTAATTAAAAGGGCAGAAAATAAACATTATTGGCAGAACAAAAATTAAATGGCCAAACTTACCTAATCATTTAGCAGTTGATTGATGTTATACAGGAATGCRTAACCCTTAATATTAGAGATACATGGGAGGTGCACCTGTGATGGAAATAGAATCTAGTAAGATTTCTTGTGATTCAAGTATTTATTTGAGAAATAAATAAATAGACAATGGGAAGAATAATAGTCTACTCAAAAGGTCCTATAGGTACTTGTATAGAACARTATTGAGCAAAAATTATTGTCTGTTCAACTGAAGCATAGGGAAAAGACCAAGTGGATGGGCTGAGGTTGCTTGGGGATTTTGAGCCCCCAAACTTTCTGCCCATTAAACCATCCTGCCAATAACAGGTACCTCATGATCCTATCAGTCATTGCAGCTTCTATAAATAGCAGGACGCCGGTAGCGGGGGGAGACTTCAACGTGTAATCCAATGTTTACTGAATCTGCAGGCAGAGAAAGAAAAACAAATTATTTTTTCTATAAGAGGACCAGGGGAGCATAGCAAGAGCTGAGATTGTTTGAGAAATCAAACTGTTTGCAATTACAGCAGAAATAGCAGTCAGGATTGGACATAGCCACAATCTGATGAGAGGACAAAGCAGGCGTGCAGCATCACCCTTGTAAAGTAATGTGGAGTGTGAGCCTCTACAAGCTGCTGCTAATGGGCAGGTAGAGTCCTCTTGGCCCTCTGTGGAAAATACATCCTTATTAATTAATAAATCTTGGTGAAGTGTGAAGACAGAGAGTGAGGATGAATTGCCTGTGCCACTTCCCATACAACAGTGTGAGCCCAGAGTACTCACTGCATGGAGATGTACATCAGAGAAGTCTCTTGGAGTGAGGTAAAATAAAATTATAGTGCACAGAATACATGTTAATGACAATAAAAATCAATATATATCATTGCTGCGTGTATGTACATATAGAAGCAGATAGATATAGTGTAATGAAGACAGCATGTCACTGGACATTTTTCATCATTTGCTGACATTTCACTTAAAGGTCTCCTCATATTGGTGAAATCCACAAATACCAAACTCCCARCCTGGGTAAAAAAAGCTCTAGTTAGGTGCTGATGAAAGCAAGGAATTCAGTGACATGGTAGTTGCCTTCTGAACTTCATGAACTTCACTTGTGCAATTTTGTGCTTTTCAAAAGCTTTACGTAAGAATTTATTTGGGAAACAAAAAAAAAAAAAAAAAGTGACAGATCTCTTTTGCGAATTTCTACCTGATGCAATTCACTTTCAAGGGAGATTTTTTTCACTGTGTCTGTTTTTATACTGGGTTTTTAACTTTTTTTGTAGACATTGGAACAATATTCTAACTTTTACTCAGGTGTTTGCCTAATAATTTTAAATACACTTCCTCACTGGGGAAGATCACTTTCATTTTGTATATTTCAATCTTGTWTGTGACCATATCCTTTTTATTTATTTTTCTCTGTCAGTCTTCCGACTCTTGTGGCATAGTTTGAGGGAATAAATACATTTTTCTACATTTCAATAAATTATTCATTAGTGTTTCTGTTGGTTCGAGGGATAAAAAGTTATTCTTCCCCATTACAAAAGATACATGTTAAAAAAAAAAAAAAAAAAAGCATATAAAAAATATTAGTGCTATCCTGAATGAAGAATGAAAAGAGAATAAAACAATTCTTGAAGACATGAGATTGAGATACAGGCATATGCTCAAATTCACCGCTAGAGAAGGTACATAACAGAAATGAAGCAACACTTTTTACAGTCTTTTCATATTAGATGAGAATGTACAGCGGATTTCAGACATTAACTACATCAGTTATCAGGACTACAGTCAGTAGTCAGCCCCATTTCTCCATTTTTATTGGATACATCCAGAAATCTGATCAAAAAGGATCATGTGGATTTYCTTTATACAAGCCAGTGGTTTCATTTCTCACTTACACTACTTACCCAACAGGCTTACTTATGGACTGTACTCAGATAGTTTCCATAAAGCTCTTTTCAAACTTCATGAMAATATTTTTCCAGACCAATGGTTCTTATAGACCACAGGAAATCACATCCTTCCTATAAAAACAATATCACAAAAGATTTTTTTTTTAAATGTATGTTCACCTTTTTGAGATATGATTTAAAGCTGCAGATGAAAATTTATTTTTTTGCTTGGTCTGGAAGATTTGCTTCACCATCTCATGTAATAGGCTGATTTAGGCAATATTCCAGCTTGTGGCATCTTATATCCACAGCAGAATCATTTCACAGTGAGGTCCATCAGCATTAGAAACTGTTGTGCTGAAGATCAATGTTCAAAATACAGTTTTAAGCCACCATTAGATTTAAGACATCATCATCAGTATGCGTCCTCTTCTGGACTGTAAGAACAGCAGACACTCAAATTGTCTTCCATACCTCACTCTTAAAATCAGAGTAAGAGGTTTCATGAGTGCTGAACAATATTATCAACATCTCTGCCCATTGCTCAATCTGTGCATATTTTTTCTCAGCTGGTGCTTAAGGTCTTGATGCATAACTAGTGATTCTGCCTCCATACTAGTGTATAGGAAAAATAGTTGTTATCAGCACGTATGTAATGGTCTGAAACTACACAAGGCTGAAAGCAGGCTATTAAGTCCTCGTTGATGAAGAGGGAATAGAAGAACTCAGAGCTGCTTTGAAGTGCAAGAGAGACCCCAGTGCAGAGGGAGCACCATACTTTTACCCACTGGTGAACACAATAAAATGCCCTAAAAATATGCCTTTTATCTGTGTGGTTTTGGAGCATTTTGAAAGGCTAAGGTTAATTCAGAGGTAGGCAAATCTTTCTGACAAGAAGGCAATAAAATTGTACCAGCTAGTAATGAGGAAAGACAGCTTTTCTCCTATGTCCACTTCCTAGAAGAGCTTCCTAGAAGAGTTGGGACAAAGTAAGGGAAAAGCTGTCACAGTAACTGGGGTGTAAACTCTTAAGCTTAGCATTTTAAATGCTGTCATTTGTCATTGACAAATTTGTCAATGAAAGACATTTTGACACGACGGAAACAAAAGAAGAAAGATGAAATAGCAAACACTGTGCGGGGATACATCAGCATAAATGCAGCCTGAATTAATCCTCTGTTCTTCTTGATAAGGCCTTAGCTAAAGCATAGTATCCAGTGCCGAGTGCTGCACTTCAGAGATAGAAGTGGAAAAAGCACAGAGGAAAGAAAACAGAGTGATCAGAGGTCTAGAAATATTAACTATGAAGAAAAAAAAAAAAAAAAAGAAAAAAGAAAAGAAATCATTGAAATCATTTTACTTAAAAAGCATATGCATTTGTGTGTGTGCATGTAAACACATACATAAATATACATAAACTACTAAAAAGAAGTAAAGTTTTATTCTGTATGTCCATAATCAGTAGGACAAAGTCAGGAATTTAAATTCCATGAAGAAAAGAGGCCAAATTCAAGGAGAATCTTACAAGATTTTCAAAACATTTCAGCATTGGGAAATATTTTGCCTAGAGAAATGGAGTGGTCAGAATCAGAATATWTTGGCAAGTTGTGCATTAAGACAAAAGAGAGATAAGATGACTTGCAGTCAACTCCTATATTTATGAGCCTTGATTCTATATATATTTTAACTTTTTCTATTAAAAGTCCTCAAAATATATTTTGAGGACTTTTGACACATTTCCGCAAAATACTTGTTTTCTGTGAAAGCCCGAAAGCAGCCACTTCAAAAGTATCAACAACAAAAATGTATTTTAAGATGAAGTTTCAGACATTGTGTGTAATATAGTAAAATATTGTGACATACTCATCAGTAATAGTGCAAGACTGTGAGACAGCAGGTCTTTTTCATCCTTAAGTTTATAGATTTTTTTTTTTCAAAAGCAGACAACTTCCAACTGCTAAAAGCATACCAAGTTGCCATGTGGGGACCATGAAGAAGTAATATTTTATTTTCTAATTGACTTGAAAAACAGTTCTACTGAGCGTAAAATTACTGTATTGGCACAGGCAGGTATTGGCCTGTAGTTTCCACCTTGGATAGGGTTGAGCATCAACTTTGAAAAGAATTATCGTATTATTTGAATTTCTCCAGAGCCTGGTAGCTTTCTCATCCTGCATACAATTTGATTTTTGGCTAATTTCAGAAGGGCATTTAGAGTTGCTGGTGCTGTTTCTTTTTCCTTTCCTTCTTTTTTTTTTTTTTTTTTTTTTCCCGGTAATTTACCAGGTAGCCACAAATCATCTCTTCATAGTTTGACAGTGTCCTTCTGAAAGAGGAAAACAAGAAAAAAAAAATCTAACCAGCTTCTATATCATTTGTTTCTTAGAATTCATCTAGGATTTTACTTATTCGTTGCATTTTTGTGCTTCTACAGAATCCTCTCCTATTTTGCCATAAACATCATTACTTCATGCAAAAGAAAAGTGTAAAACCATACACTACGCTGATTTTTGTCTATCCAAATTCAAAATAGAAGCTCTGTTGTCTCGTCCAATATGGTTTCTTTCCAGTGAAATATAAACCTGTTACTGACTTTTGCACTCACACAAGTTTTTCAACAGTTTTTCACTAAGCCCATCTTGTTTAATTTTAAGATGCTTGAGTCACAATTGCAAAGCACAAATTCTGCTTGCAGTATTTTTTTAAAGATTTTCATGCTCATTCATTTTGTTTGCTTGCTTATGATTATAAATTAATCAAAGTTGAAACTTCTTAATTACAACATCAACTGCATGTTCTCTTTTCTTCATATTTTCTTTCAGACTCAATTGCTTGCTTACTTAACTAGATTAGCCTTAAAATGCCAAAAAAGGTTATTAAAAGGGAAAAAGGCAAAGAAGGAAAAAGTCATTTCCATCAACTACACATATAAATGAGCACATAAATCATTAAATTTACATTTTCTTGGCATTTTTTTCAGTCTTCCCGTCTTCAGTCTTCTTTTAATTTAACCAAACTGCACAGAAAAAAAGACTGGTTTTAAAATGATTGCAACCTTCCAGATGAATGCATTCAAAACTGAAGAAAAATATATGAGGGAAGATCATTTAGGATCATTTTTCAATTAAAATATTTTTCACTGAAATAGTTAAATAAATATATTTATAAGTAATATAAAATAATGGTTTTTGTAGTTACCCCACTACAGAATCCTTAATTTACTGAGTAAATATACTTTTCTGTGGGAACAAAGGGTTTCTCATTTTGACTTTCATGCTCCACCTCTCTCATCCTTAAAGGTTTTCTGTCTAGTCCAAAATCAATAACACTTATACTTTTGGTTTTAAGGTGGCCTAAAGGGGGGACTTTATTTTCAAGCACTCACAAGCAATTCCTCCCCACAACTTTTCTGTTTTTCACCTCCTCCTTCTCCTTTCCTAGTGTTTTTGCAATGATTTTTCATAGCTTTGATACTAAGAAGCCAAAGGTGAGTTTCTGAAGAAGAATATGATTCATTTCACTTAATTGCAGGTGTCTGCACTGCTGACGTGTACATCTGAGCTAGACAGTTTAGACTCCCCTTATAATGAACAAAGAGAAATAGAAACTCCAAAGGTACATTTCTTCTCACATATTTAGACAAACCTTATGATAAGACGGACGGTACCTTTAGAAACACCACCTTTGGTCAAACTAATTCCATCCCTGAGTATAACTCAATTAACTGCATAAAAGCAGTCGCCATGGCTTGTATTATAGCTAATGGAGAACTAATTGGTATAGTCAACGCAATGTTTGGAACTATTTATCTTGCCCTAAGGAAATGCCAGTATTTAGATAGATGATTCAAAGCTCCTAATTTCCAGATCCTTATCAAAAAGCTGGACTTTTTTTTTTTTCCTTATTTGGATCTTATTTTCAATCTTTTCCATTCTACATTGTTCTAAAGTGTACTTTCTCTGAAAAGAAAAATGCCATACATCTGTGAAATTAGTCTGGGAACTTTGACTATTTCAGTTTAGAATGTGTATACTTCATTAAAAATACTGACTGTAGGATATTTTATGCTCCATATTGTTTTTATATTTCTCAATATTAAGCCCTTATTGTCTTAACATTTTCAAAATTATATTTTATTTAAATTTCTTCTTCAGAAATATATCAAAATTCTAAATATTGTCATTGCAGCAGTGAATTTTCTATCTGTCTGCAAGACAAAATACACAATCCTTCACTGTTCTATTTTTTACATGGAAATATCTATATCTATATCTATATCTATATCTATTTAATTTTTTTGTTTTGTTTTGTTTTAATTGGCCCTCCCAGACATGATAATCTCAACTAACTTTAGCCACATAACATATCACATCTAATTCAACATCTAAAGTTTCTTGGTACTTTAGAGAAAACACCTCTGAAGAGTGACTTATATGCTCTTAGACAGCTGTTTTGAGAAGATTTGCCCACCCTTTTAGATGGTTGAAGTTGGGTGAGATGAATATTCCTAATTTTACTCTAATTTTGCACTACTTCACTTCCTACATTGAAAGTGGCAGCTTTTATATGCTCGGAGTATCCTTTAGAAAGGAAATTTCTTTACAAATATAGAGATAAAAACTTTGGGGGAAAAACAATTGGAAAAGAAAATTATCTGAAAATTAGCACAGATATACTGAAGGCAATGGTCCTATGCTTATTCATACTAAATAATGGTCCTATGCTTAGTTCTATGCCTCCCCCCTGACCCTCGCAATATTCTGCCATCATCTGTGTGTTAGAGTGTACAGAAACTACAATGATTAGTCACTACCTTTTTTTTTTATGTATTTATTTTTAAAGAAAAGGTTGTAAAAAGTAATTTCTGTGGGATTTCATCAGTCAATATTTACAAGATTCCCATGAAATAGATAAAGCTTGAAACAATATGTTCAGGGCCTTGTCGAACAAGTCAAATATAGCTGTTATTCACACTAGGAGGAATGTTCTGGGTATTAAATTATCCACAGGCTGCAGTTAAGCAATTCAATACTCAATCTGGTAAAAGCCCAAGGAAATAAAAATCACATAAGGAATTCTGGACTGAAAGAATATTTTCTGTCTAATTTCTGACGTGTGATGACAGTTCATCTTACATCATGTCACATTAACTTAACACACTCAAAGAAACAAACCTGTTTTACCAAAGCAGAGAGAGACGGTGAGGAAAAAAAGATGTATTCAAAGGAATTCTTCTCCTCAAACAGATTCTTATACTATCACTTTGGACAGTGAGCAGTCAATCCAAATTTAGCAGGCAGATGGAGACAGAGCAGATGAGTAAGTGGATCCTCTTTCTCTGAGGAGCTGGCAGACGCTGTGGTTCACCAGGCACCTGAGTTATGCTTTAAATGGGTTAGCATGTCTATAATTTACAAAGAGAAAATGCAGTTAGCAGAACAAACGAGCCTAGCATCTGGTCTATGTCGCTACCTGGAGCTGTGTTTTCTGCAGGTATTTGAAAAGAAGAACCTCAAAAAACAAAAACCCACTGTTTAATAGAAGTGTTCTTCCTCAGGATGTATCATTGACAGAACATCCCTGACTGAGAGGAACTTAAAGCATATATAGTTCAGTCTTAACTTCATGGCCACTCATATTCACTATTTATTTTGAGAGTCAACTTCTGTGAAAGTCTCTATTGAAATTTGGGGACCATAAGCACTCAGTTTGGGAGATTTATGCAAACTGAGTTGGAAATATCTTCAGCTGGGTATCCAACAACTATCAAAAGTCCTAGCAACAGGATATGCATCATTCCTCTCTTTCAAGAGATACTAGTGTTTTTCAGCTAGTATCTCAATATAGTCTTAACTCAATGCTGTGCCATAGGAAGCAGTTTTTTGGTTTTCATTTTTTTCCTGGATGAAAAATAAAACTGAACACCTAATTGCTTAGGCTGAATAAAAATCCCATGACATTGATTATTTTAAAATTAAGCTTCTGTAGAGCTGCTACTCTTTGTGCTTGCCAACCTCTCACTCCGTATTTCCTGGAGTTTTGTATTTGAATGAGTAGTATTTTTAAGCCACACTTATACCACATGGAAGAAAAGTTGCTATTTGCATGAAAGAGATCTTCTTGTTATGGTACGGAGATGTACTGAAAAACTTTGTCTAGAATAAGCAAGTTTACAAAATGAGAGATCAAGTCCTGTAAACTGGAGATGAACCACTATCGATAGATGAGTAAGTCTGAAAAAGAAGTTTAATTCACCCTCCAAACTTCTCCAGGCTGAACAAACATACACATCTCAGCTTCTTCTCATATGCCATGTGTTCCTGTTCCCGACTCTTTAGGTAGCTCTCAAGTTGACTTAATTTAATCAGTCAATATCTTCCTTGTACTGTGGAGCCCAAAATAGGACACAGGGCTCCAGATATGGTTTAATAAGAGCATAATAAAGGAGAAGAATAAATTCCCCTAATCTTCTGGCCATACTGTTTCTAATCTTCTGATTTTACAGTCCGATATGCAGTTAGCTTTCTCTGCAAGGGCACACTGCTGACATATGTTCAAGTTGTCCATCAGGATACCAGGTCGTTTGTTGCAGTCTTTTTTTCCCAGGCAGGCTGACAGCCAGCGTGTATTATTGCATACTTAATGATGCATTGATGCAGTGGGCACTGRAATATTATTGTCATAAATAATAATTTCTGCTGCAACCACCATAAGCAKAAAGTTATTATATCATAGGATTATTTTCTATCCCATAGACCTTCCCTGTTGTTGTATAATCACCATAGCTAGTATTGAAATGTTGACTGTGATTTACTGGCAGCAAACAGAGATGAAGCAGTCTCTAGGATATTTAACACTTTAAAATCCAAAGTTAGTTAGTTTAAACTATCTGGTCTATCAAGAACAATCTTTGTCTCCAAGCAACAGCTTTTCCCAATAAAAATAGATGATTGAAAATAAGTGAGATAAATCCAATCCATATATTCCATATATTCCACTCACTGCACAGTTAGATCATCTTGTTAGTTTATTTGTTAGATTATCCACTAAGAATAATAGCCATTGACTGGAGGAGATTAATTTATTTGTGATTTTAAATATATGAAAAACAATGAAGCCAAAGGAAAGAAGGAAAAAAAAATCTTTAAAATACCACAACTTTTGTGACTTTTCCCAGCCTAATTGAAGAGAACACTAAAAATAAAAACCCTGGAGAATAACTACATCGATTGTATGATTGTCATGACCATACATTTTTGTATATTTAAGTAACTAAACTAACCTCTCTTTGGCCTATTTATTTTGAGAAACAAAGGGTGTAAAATTCCCCCAGTTGTAGATGCTGTGACCTCAACATTTTATACAACGCTCAAAGAGAGTTTAGCACGGTAAACTGCTGCCGTTTTCCCTCTTCAATAGACACTTTGCAGCACCTATATCCCAGACAAATAGCCAGCATGGTCAGTTTTTTCCTCCCTTCTCTTGATAAATGTTTCCCCTTTTCCACTTGGTTGGCAGAAAGACGACTATTAAACGTTCATTTGTTTAAGCTAACAGACTGTGGTCATCTTGTCCCCAGGGAGGGCAGGAATCCAAACAGGTCTAAAATGGCATCGTTTAGGAACACAATCAATTCATTACCTTTTTCATAAAGTTTGYATGTGCTGACATTAATCATAATGGAGTGTCACTGGGCACAAAGTTCCTACCTAAGCAAGTTCCATGCTACAGCATCTCTTTATCACTTAACTGCCTCTTGCAGTTAGGCTTTTATTGTCTGCTCATTCGACTGTTGTTTTATGAGTGCTTGTGTGCCTTTTGTGTGCACCAACTGAACAACCTCCAGCGAACCTTCCTTCAGTGGTCTCCACACGGGTCTGTTTATTCTGCACTCGAACATTGTCCTAGAAATGAACTCTTTATAACTCTTTATCCTTTTTCTTTTCTTTTCTTTTCTTTTCTTTTCTTTTCTTTTCTTTTCTTTTCTTTTCTTTTCTTTTCTTTTCTTTTCTTTTCTTTTCTTTTCTTTTCTCTCCTACTTATTCTTTTAGAAAAAGTCTCCTGGACAGGATAGTTTTGCTTTGCATGTCCAAATCTGGTGTTGATGTTACGATATGAAATACAGGCTCTTCATTTTTGGTGTTTGTGTGGCCTTCATTATGGTTTCATCTGATTCGCTAAAAGTCYTTATTGTACCTGCACTAAAAAAATAATTTTCACCTCTGATTTAAGCTGTAGATTAAAAAAAAAAAAAAATCTGAAAGTCTGTTTCCATTTTCCCTTTTATAGGAAAACTAAAATAAAAAAATATTTAGCAACTATGTATATTCAATGTGTCTGAGAGTTCATTATTGACTTACACTGAATCCCTTTAATTTTCATTAGCAGCTTTGGGATTTTTGAAATTTATGGGAACTCAAAATACAAGATTGCTTAACTAAGGCAGATAGAAGGATAAATTAATTACTTGATCTCCCATCTACTTGGCTTCAACTTAACTCAAAGTAGGATTCCTTTAATAGATTACAGTATCTAAATTTAACTGTAAAGCATCTCATTTAGGCATGGGTAAAATTTATCATGAAGAATATACATGACTTACTTAGCAGGTGTATTTTTTATGCACAATTTTTACAAATAAGTTTATGATGAAAAAACGAAACTTAGCTTTTTACAATGAGCAGCTGTCTCAGCATGGATTTCTCATGGTGCAAAGTTCAGAAATAGTTGTTCTAACCTTGACTGAGACAAAGTCAACCCTAGGAAGACAGTTTGGGGTAGACCTCACTCAAAGACTACCCCTAAAGTCAAAGTGGAGTAAAAAAAAAAMCCCATCTATCTCTTGAGAAAACTTGATTTTACAGTGACAGAAATATTACAAATCAATTTCCAGAGAAGTTTTTTTTTTATCTTTAGAATTATTCTGTAGATGTTAAAGAAATATTTATATTTGTATTCCATGAGCAAATTTTTTTWAAAAAGTAAATAATTGCTAGTATCACTGTATAGATACAGTGATACTGTATCTTTTTTTTTGATTTTTTTTAAATAGACATATACACATACACATATACACTATTAGTATGTGTATATACTAATCTACTCTCTAGTGGTTACATAAAATAATCTGTACCTTGGAAATACAAACTGAGGTTACATTTAGATTCCATTGTATCAGTGGATTAGAAAAGCTGAAGAAAAGTTAATCAGCTATTAAATCCAATAGTTTAGTTTTAGAAACTGTAATTCGTAATAAGCCCTTGTCTTTCACTTCCCAGCTTTCCTTTACTTCTTGACATTTTGTGGTTCTTTTAATCACATTTTTTTTTTAAAAAAAAAGCTGTCCTGTCAATGCTCTTGGGATAATACATTTTGACAGGTAGCTAGGACTCAGAAAACCAGAAAGAGTTAAAATGATTTTTTTCTCTTGGTGTTCTCAGTGTGTCATGGAACACCATGAAAAATGACATGAGTGATAGAAACTCRATCTCATTCAGACCATTTTTAAGAGGGAAACAGATTTCTTATGCTTTAAAGAAACCCACAATGCTTTTGAAAATGACACRTATTGTCATAAAGGGTAGTAAAGATGCCAGAAGTGCAGGGGTTAATATATATAAGTTCTATAGCAGCTCATGAAAAAATATGTATTTAAATAAATAAGTAAATAAATAAAAAGCCTGAAAACCAACCAGAAGTTCAATCAGAAAAGCCATTTCAGGAAAAAGGGAAAAAGTAAAGATTCAGGAAAAGCTTYTGTGTTTGAAGTTTCATTTATCTTGATAAAATTCTGTTTAGAATCAATTTTTATTTTGCAATATTTCCAGACTAGAAAGTTGAACTTTGTATTTACAATTGATTTTAGCGGGGAGAATATTTTTGAAACTTGGTAGGTTTTGTATGATTGCATTTTAATGAAACATTTTGAATATTTCCCAAACTTTCCCAAAAGTTTGCTTTTTCAGTTTGTTTTCTTTTTCTCATAATGTACTTTTTTCTAGTTTCAGACCAATTTTCAAAAAAAGCATTTTTTGAATGCATTTCACTATAGAGATGAGAACACCTTTAGTTCCATATGGAGCTTTTCTTCTAGGACTCAAAATGTCTCCTATGAAAATATATAGATGTGCATGTATATGTATATATAGATGCCTATATTTATATATATTTATATATATTTATATATATATAAATATATATAATATATATTTATGTATATTTTGTGTATATATTTGTGTATATTAGGTGTATATATTTATAAATATACACACAGAGAGATATGTACTCTGTTATAGTACATCATACTCACGGGTGATATCAGCTACAGTAATTGAGCCAAAAAGGCTGTTTGTTAATAAATTTGACCTAAAAAAATAATTGCAGCTGCTTATATCTCTTTGTAGGTACTAGAAGGGAACCAATGAATTCTGTGTTTATGCATAAGTAACATTTTCCTTCCACCATAAGCCAAAACCAGAAATGGTCATAATCAACAAAGAAGAACAGCGCTTTTATGGCAGACTCACAACCAGAACTGCTCCCTGATTTCTCTTTTAGAGTCTAAGTCCCTGAATCATGTTGATCCCTCTAAAAACTGCATTTACCTATTGTCATACCATAAGTATTTGATGTGTACATGTACATCCTATATTTAATTTAGGGTTATGCATCATTTCAACCGTACCTCTTTTCCATTTACTGATACTGAATAACATACAAATTTTAAGGCTATTTTCTTTTTGAAAATTGGTATTGTAGAGCACTTGAATTTATACTTCTCTGGATTACATATTGTGAGAGACTCGAGAACAACATCTCTCTTCCATCCCAGGCATTTTATTTATGGAAACACCTAACAAGGGTGAGGCAGGTCTGTGATTAAATAACCAGCTATAATATTATTGTTATTTTTTGCTTGAAGTGAAGAAATCAGCTTTAGAGGAACAAACATCCTTGACATCTCTCTTGAATTTAACTCTCCTCAAAGGGTAATATTTTGACTTAATGTTGCTCATTGCACCTGTGAAAGAATACTACTTGCTCTACTCAGAAACGAGGATTGTTTAATACCACTATTTGCTTATCTAGTAATTTAGCTATTTAATGTAGTTTTAAAAGTTTTCAGTCATTTGAAGAAATGGTTATTTCTATCTTACAGGAAATATATAAGGCAGAATATTTTGTTGAGAGAGAGAGAGAAGATGTTATTAAGATCTATCACAGTTTTTTCTTTTTTTTTTTTTTTCCTCCCATTTTCATTATATTTTTAAGCTCCTTGGGATCCATTTAATCTGTCCAAAATAAGAAATCTGCAATATAAGCCATCTATATCTTGGCTAGTGATCTAGACTCTCCATATGGAGCACAGCAAGTGCTTCAAGGCCAAGATAAGCTCATCCTAAAGCAGTCATTGCAAACCCATATGAGTCTTACCCTAAAAACTAGTAAATAACTATTATTAATGAGTAATTAACTACTAGTAACTGGTAGTTTGGCCATGAAGCGTGACTAGACATAGACTTTATGCACTACAGACACTTTTGTTTAAAGGATACAAATTTGGATAGAGATTTCTCTCCACATGTGAACCCAGAGCAAAAGTAGCATACAGAAAAGTAGTACAGGAACAAGGAAGACCCTGTCTCTTTACTGACTGATTCATTTAGTATGATAGCACCTAGAAGCTCCTACCATGACTGGAAGACCTTTGCACCAGGCTCTGCGAAGTACACAGCCAAAGGTAATCTTTGTGGTACAGAAGCTTGTAATCTAAAGAGACAAGTGATGGATTATGTGCCTGCATGCATCTATATTGATCTGTAATGGAAACAGGGAGTCTCATGAGCTTGTTGGAGAGGGATCTATTTCCAAATGTAGCTTACTTTCCAAGTGTCCATCTCTTTGAAATATGTCCTTATAACCTGCTGAAACACTGGGCAGAGCCAGGTGTAACAGTTTTACACTATTAAGGAGTCCTATCATGTTTGAATTGTTGATTTTCCTTGTCCTATTACCAAGSAGTATGCGGTAGTCAACGATGTCAGCCATGCTGAATACCAAGTAATAGTATCTTTTCTAGTTGCTATTCTCCTACTTTTTGTTCTTTTATTTTTACTTTTTATTTCTTTTTTACTTGCTAAATTAAAAGTTTAAATTCATTTCTTGTTTAAAACAAGAACAATAGAATTAGTAGCTCTTGGCTATATTTTGTCTTGTTGTCTATCACTTTTTCTGGGATTACACTGCAGTTGACTGCAAAGCACAGCAAGACTCAAATTGGTCATTGATCTAAAAAACACAACTGTAATATGACAAATGAATAGAAAAATATGAGTACAGTGAAGCTTTTTGGGTATATTACAGACACAGTACAAAGATTCTGGTCTTCTAAGCCTCAATTATTATATGTCCTTCTGGCTGAGTGAGCTCCAGAGGTGTATCATAAAGTGGTTTGGTTTTTCATATCTCACACTTTTATATCTATCTAGGCTTAACTTCTTTTCTTTTCTTTTCTGTTTTTTTTTTTTTTTTTTTTTTTCCTAGGTTTAGCTCAGCTTTCCACTATAAATACAATGGATCAAGAAATACTGTTTCTCAGCTGAACTGCTTACTACATCTCTCTGCTGTGAATTTTTACTGACAACTCATCATGGGTCTTTCCCTGAGTAGACTGCCTGTCCTTGTCTCTTGCACTACATTTTTCTATGGTTAAATCTTATTAGCCATATTTCCTTAAATAAATAAATAAATATTCAAAAAATCTGTCTCTAATGCAGGGAATATCTTCATACTTTTCTGTATTTTAATTTTGTATTAAAGCCTCGCAACATAAGCAAAGCAAACATAGGATTTCATATTTCATTTTATTTACACTAAACTTAAAACAACATTGCAGTAAGCATATATAGCAACATATCTTCATATGGTTTAAAAAACTTATCTGGAATGATCTAGTGTTGCTAAAATGCAAGAATAATGATTGGTTTTGTATGTTTGTTTGTTTTTAGATAAAGAAAACATTGGCAGATTGCACTTAATTCTTTTTATTTAGACACCAATATTTTAGTTGGCTAGTGTGAAGTGATTAATTCAGTCTTATGAGGATACCCCAATGCCACTAAGCATTAAATGGCAGCACATAACAGATATGAATTCACGATTTATTTTAAGTCTTATAGCAATAATCTGAACAGTGCATCAACATATACCGGAAAAAAATTGTAAAAAACATTTTGAGAAGAGACACTTAAAATGATACATAAATGTATGCCTTTGCATTAATTTTTGTCTATATTCAGTTGATCATATGATCAAATATTTTATGATTCATCCATTGGCTACACACTGTATTTGAGTTTTTTCTTAGAGACATATATTTTTTTTTTCCATAATGTTCACACTAATGGTCTTGGAACTTACAGTTCCCAATTGTTCGCTCTGGTTGTAGTAGCTCTGCTGCTGGCCTACTCTTAATAGAGAACAGTTCTTTCTGGAATTGCCCTTTAGGGATCCTACATGTGTTAAACTGTCCTGGTCCTGCCCTCAAAGGAGAAAGAAATCAATACATTTGCTGGACTAGTTGTTATGCAATCAGATATCTGGACATCATAACACCGATCATGTTGCAAACTCATCCTTCAGCTGACAGGCTTTCTGTACCGTCAACCCCATCTATCCCACTGATGAGCTCCTATCAACTATATATTTTCCTGACAAATGCCATTTCCCAATAAGGCCTAGTGAAGTACTCCACAAAATGAGTGTACAAAGGGATTTTTTTAATATATATTTTTGTCAAGATAGTAGAATGGAATATTGTTCCTTTCCTCTGATTTTCTCTTTTTCTTTTTGTTAGTGAAAATACATACATTTCAGGAAGTATATTCTCGAAGAATATAACCTAATCTCCATTTGTTTTTTTTATGAAGAAGAAGAATATTGGGTTTGTAAGGTCCCAGGAGAGATACGGATCATGAAATACCTGCAGATCTCTTAAGCCCAATTATTATTTATTTGTATTCAGGTGCTGCCTGCTACAGATAGATTCCACTAGTGGTATATCAGTGAGCATTGAGACATGTTTCTAGAATATCACATATATATAATCTGATAAAGGTTGAGCATAATTCTACAGCAAAATAATATGATTTCCTGAAGGGTAAAAATAATAATGACAATTAAAAAAAAAAAAAAAAAAAAAAAAAAAAAAAGATAGCTTAAATTAGCTACCTCAGTGTAACATCCCAGCAGAGAGTAGACAGAAAGATTTAATTCCATTTAAGGACTAGTAGAAGCTAGTCCTTCGCTTCTCATCTCAAGTTTATCTTTGGATCCTCAAATGAGTAGTTTTCTCTGTTCTAACAGTTTTTGAATGCTGTGATGTTTTAGTGCACTGACACTCATGTACATATAAATGTCATAATCAATAAGTAACATACACAAACACATGCCCAGACAACCCGAATGGGTACAAGAAGTGGATAGAAACTCCTCACCCATTTTCTTTCCTTTCAAGGATTGGTAATGATATTGATGCAATATATCATTTTTATTTCCAATTAGTTTCACGTCACCTCTTAGAAAAGAACACATTTAGATCTGTCACAGCTACTTTTTGATTTAAAACAGCAGAGGGAACATTCCTACCACACATAGACTTTAAGGCACCAAGGTAAATGCCTCAAATTGGATGCTTAGACCTCCTCCCTAATGCATGGACATCTGAGGGCTTCCTCAGGGAAGACTTCATAAATGGTATATACGTAGGTGCTCCGAACCTATTGAGGTACATCTGGAGATGCTGGTGTCTGCACTATCATGGATCATGGAGGAGGCACTTAAAAGATATTTTAGACATTTATATCAATAGGCTAAAATAACTTAGGATGATACACTGGAGGTCTAAAATATTCCACATTCCCGTGCCCCTTTATTTTCTTATTGAAGTGTAGAAACACTACATTTTTCATTAGATGATAATAAAGAGATTTTTGACTAAAGAAATAATGAGATATTTATGTTAGTACTAAGTAGCCAGTGACCTTGGTACAAAGTGAAAAAAAAAAAGCTAAAAAAATAAAAAAAAAATGAGCATGTGATTTTTATTAACACATTGTTAAAAATCACAGCATGTTATGATCTACCATAGAAATAGTAAAATGCACCCTTAGAATGCACCCTTTTTACCCAATCATCTTTTAATGGTAACATTTTAGATCTCTCTCTGCATGGGAGATATTTTGAAAACAAGTCATTCTCTTTCAGTTGAAAAAGAAAAGAAAAGAAAAGAAAAGAAAAGAAAAGAAAAGAAAAGAAAAGAAAAGAAAAGAAAAGAAAAGAAAAGAAAAGAAAAGAAAAGAAAAGAA
>NW_020454094.1:5266834-5277933 GCF_003342845.1 Nothoprocta perdicaria
AAGAAAAGAAAAGAAAAGAAAAGAAAAGAAAAGAAAAGAAAAGAAAAGAAAAGAAAAGAAAAGAAAAGAAAAGAAAAGAAAAGAAAAGAAAAGAAGAAAAGAGCCTCAATTTTAAGAGTTAGTTTCATGTCCAAAATATGACTACAAGAAAAGACAAACCGGGTTCCTAGCTGTTGCAGATATGTGTTCTTCTCTCTTAGATCCTGGATGAGACCTGCCAATGACGTCCTCAGGTGCATCTAAGTATACACCTTTYTTTTTTTTTCTTTTTTTTTTCTTTTTTAACAAGTTTCAAGTATCTATCTGAAAGCCAAACTATTTTGTGTGATAGCAAGTTGACAGGAAAAAATACTATCTCTGGAATGCATATAAAATTACATTAATTCTATATCAATTGTACATCAACTATATAATACTTTATACCTATAGTCTTCTTAAACAAGATAGGGAAGATGTGATATGACTAATCTTATATATATAATATCTGTTATTATAATACTATGTTAATTGTATGATTGTATGATGAGATATATATCATATGACAATTACATATATAATATATCACATATATATTATTATAATATTATAATAAATAGTGATATAGCTATGCTGATTGAAACAATCATATCCAATAGAATTGTTTATGTCCGTCATRGTAATTCAGCATAGATAAGCCCTTAAAGGGCTTAGAACTTTACATAAGTTTTGTTAAAATTATGAATCTACACATTTTATTTATTTTTAATAAAATAGTAAAATAATGAATAAATGAAAATGAATCACAGAATCACAGAATATTTAAGATTGGAAGGGACCTCTAGGGATCATCTAGTCCAACCTTCCTGCTCAAGCAGGCACACCTACAGCATGTGGCACAGGGTGGCATCCAGGCGGGTTTGGAGACCTCCAGAGTAGGAGACTCCACAACCTCCCTGGGCAGCCTGTTCCACTGCTCTGTCACCCTAACAGTAAAGAAGTTGCTCCTCACCTGGAGACGGAACTTCTTATGCTTCAGCTTGTGGCCATTACCCCTCGTCCTRTCRCTGGCCACCAGTGAGAACAGCCTGTCCCCTTCCTCCCTGCATTCTCCCTTCCTGAACTTATACATATTAATCATATCCCCTCTGAGCCGTCTCTTCTCCAGAGAAAACAGGCCCAGCTCACTCAGCCTCTCTTCATACGAGAGATGTTCCATTCCCTTAATCATCCTGGTTGCCCTTCTCTGGACCCTCTCSAGAAGCTCCACGTCCCTCCTATACTGGGGTGCCCAGAACTGCACACAGTACTCCAGGTGCGGCCTCACCAGAGCTGAGKAGAGGGGCAGAATCACCTCCCTTGACCTGCTGGCAACACTCCTCCTGATGCAGGCCAGGATGCCATTGGCCTTCTTGGCCACGAGGGCACACTGCTCACTCATGGTTAACTTGGTGTCAGCCAGGACTCCCAGGTCCCTCTCTGCCCAGCTGCTTTCCATCAGGTCGACCCCTAATCTGTACTGGTGCCTGGGGTTATTCCTCCCCAGGTGCAGGACCCTGCACTTGTCCTTRTTGAACCTCATGAGGTTCCTCTCTGCCCAACTCWCCAGCCTGTCCAGSTCCCTCTGGATGGCAGCACAGCCCTCTGGAGTGTCGGCCACTCCACCCAGCTTGGTGTCATCTGCAAACTTGCTCAGGGTGCATTCCGTGCCCTCGTCCAGGTCATTGATGAACAAGTTGAACAGCACTGGGCCCAGCACTGACCCCTGGGGGACTCCACTGACCACAGGCCTCCARCTGGACTCGSCCCCATTTATCACCACCCTCTGAGCTCTGCCATCCAGCCAGCCCTTGATCCACCGCACCGTGCACTCGTGAATGAATAAAATGAATAATAAAATAAATAAAATAATAAAATAAATAAAATTACAAGTAAATAAAATAACAAAAAAAAAAGTGCCATTCTGATCAGCAGTACAAGACAAGGAAACATTGACTTTTTTCGTTAATGTCTTTTCTTCATTAAGTACTGTTTTAATAACTATATATGCCTGGTTTGTTTCTATATTCTAGCTGGAGGAAAACAGTATTTTGTCTTCTTTATTATTTGCTTCTAACACTTAAAGATCTGTATTTTAAAACTGAATACGTGCAGAGCCTCATTATCACTTCTAGCCCTTTAAAGTTTCCCCAAGAAATCAGAAATGAACTTTTAAAATAAATTTTCTCCTTTTACACACAGTAATTTCTCATGTGTTAAGATCAGTTCTTCCCTACAGCTACAAGCTAATCGGCATGCAGAGTTCTGATTATGAAATACAAGCAATTTGAGGAAAATCTTAATGTAATTTACATTAGTAATTCTAGTTACTGGCTAGAGATTCTGAGAGAGTCCTTTCAAAAAAACCCTCTTTTTTTTTCTGCTCTGCAGTTATACTCTTATTCATTTCATGGAATATGCAACAAGAACACAAATTGAAGAGGTTTTAAAAGCCTGAAGGAATAAAGTAGAAGAGAAACCTGTGGATTGTTGAACAATTTTTTTTTTTTTTTTTTTGGTCTTATGTGAAAAACATGAACAAGGTCAACATTGGCTAACCGTGTTCTTAAGATATACCTCAGGACAGGTTAAGGCTAGAAGCAATAAGTCCTTGGTAAGTTCCAGCATTCACAGGATAGCACATATACAGCTAGATGATAATTCAGGGTCTCAGCTAATGTTTCATGTTCTTAGCTTAGGTATGGAAAGTGCTCATTGTATAATAATAATAATAATAATAATAATAATAAAAAAAAAAGACTACAACTTTATATTCCTTGATGTGATCTCCCAACCAGATTTCAGTTGCTGCGAATCTTTTGCCGCAGTGGTATCCCTGCTTCAAATAAGACTGATTAAAATGAAATTACTCAGTCTCCTGACCCATGGCAAATTTCATGAGCTGCAATTTGTCTAGTAGTTCGGCTGTGAGTACAATCTGATTGGCTATAATTTAAGTTTATGGTTCCTCCCCCTCCTTTTTTTTTTCAACACAGTATACTCCAGTGATCCTGAAAGAAAAAAATAGTGGAAGGAGAGAAAGAAAAAAAAATCACAACAGTAGTACTTTGTACTAAAAGACCTTCATGATAGGCCAGTCTTCTTAAGCAAAATATTCACCAAATTTACAAAGTTTAATTTAAATCATACTGATGATGCCTTCAAGAAAGTAAAATGCACCTATAAATCTGATAGTTTCAATCCAGACTTCCTCTCTCACACTAGTGCCTGCTTTAATAACAACATGAAATCATTTTTTTTTTTCCTCCCAATATCCTTATATCCTTAATAGGAACTTTCTAATTCTGAAGGGTACAGAAAAATACATAACAAAATTTGCTCCTTGAAGTAAAGGATTTAATAGGGTTAGGGTTTCACTCACAGAATATTACCACATGAAAAGCCCCTTTTAAGGCAGATCTGCTTTACCCAGACTTTGAGCTAAAAGTTATTCTTTCTAGAAAAACTTCTTAATCCTCCTCCTCACAGCTCTCTCTTCTGGAAGCTGTGCTCACTAAGGCTTTTGAGTTCATACCTTCCCTCACTCAGTTCTTATCGTTATTAAAAAGAGTAAATGACTTCTTTATGCGGGCCTTAGACTTCTATTTTGTTGCTTTGAGAGGAAAAAGGAAGATGAATATGTGACTAACTCAGTTTTGTCCAAGTAGCTCTTTTCTGAAAGCAGACCAAGATGAAGAGCTTATGTCTATGCCACATTTGTTTCTACGTTTATGTGCAGATTTGAGAGCTATCTGCCCTGTACAAAACTATCTTTGTACTATAAAAGAGTCCAGGATTTATCTGTTCTGAGAAAAGCTTCACTGTCCTTCTTATGTCAATCCTCTGATAGGGCAAAACTTAAAAAGTGAAATAGATCATCTTTTCATTCATTTAACCCCAGAATGCCCATAAATCCCTTGACCCTGATAGGATACACCCAAAAGTACTGATGGAGCTGGTGGACATCGTTGCTAGTCTACTCCCAAACATCTTTGAAAGGTCATGGAGAAYAGAAGAGCTGCCAGAGGACTGGAAAAAAAGACAGTGTCATTCCAGGCAAGGTGTAAGTATATGAATGTACGAGTATTTGCATGTATAAGTATGTGAAAAGAGGGTGTCAAGAGGATGGGACCAGACTCATTTCAGTGGTGCCTGGCAACAGGACACAGGCAATGGGCACAAATTGAAAGAAAATTCTGTATCTGAACATGAAGGAAAACATCTTAACTATGGGGGTGACAGAAATTCCAAAAAAGAGAAGAAGGATGGTTAGCACTGTGTATTAGCCTCTCTGCTATATTTTTATAATTAAACTTTGTATTCATATTTATATTCAGTAGCAACTGAAAGTCTTTCTAGGTTTACTGCAACCTAGAGTTGCAGTAATGCATTACGAAAGCCATTCCTATGCATCAAGTAGCCTCCTGACTCTATAGGAATGCAGAGAATGTCATTATTACAGGATAGTTGTGGCCAATATACTCATTTCTCCTATGCTGAAGAAGATAAAGATCAACTACTSCAATTGCCTGAATTGCTTATCCAGAACTTTTGCACACTCCACTTCTACAGCCAGACATAAGCAGCCTGCCACCTGATAGTGCTGCTACGGCTGATGCAGTATTAGGAGTCACCATTGGCAATAGTTTCAGCACAGAGGTTCATGCAGAGTGTGGCAGCTTCAGTCATTGGATGCTTCCTTGGTGCATGCCTGCACCTGAAACAGGATAAACTAGCAGAACATCTTTTCTACTTTCCAGCCTAGAAGTGAGAGTCCACATCCTTGGGGAACCAAAAATTAATTCTGACTATGCAGTTCAGGAGTCACAAACTATCACAGTTTCCAGGCCAGTTCTCTAATTTTCAGTTCATTTTCCAGCTGTTTTTTACCTCATCTGGGACGGTCAATCCCATGCATCTAATTTTAGGCATCTATACAGTTACACATTCTGTGACATGATACAGGACATAGCACCTATTTAAGGCCCAAGTCATCTGAGGTGTTTTAGATGTGTATTTCCCTTTCAGAAGTCTGAGTTTTCATGTAGACCACAAAGGTATCCTAGAGTGATCAAGTCAGATGAAGGCATTTAGTTAGATGAATCCCATCCTAATACTCCCTGAGACTGAGACATTCTGTTTTTGCTAATGCTGCCTGTCCATTCACTCTCAGTCATATGTCAAGCAAAACACTGATGCTATGTGCTGCTTTGATGAGTGTGGAAAAAGAAGGTTTCTATTCTTCAGAAATATTCWTACTAGTTTCACTCCACTGTGCCCCGGTTGCATTTAAAATAGTCTTTCTTCCATAAGATTCTGATGCCTTGCAGGCATTTTGATAACTTAAAGAGAGGTATCAGTGGCTACATCTATGAAAACAGGTCTACTAGGAACCGAACTATAACACAGCAGTGTTTTAACTCTGCAAATTGCAGGGATGAAGAAAGATACTGGTCTGGAGGAAAACGCACAGGAAAAAAAAAAAGTCCTGAACAGTTCAGTTTAATGTTTAAATGCCATTTTGTATGATTAATCAGCAATAAAATAACAGTTGAATAAAACAGATGATGAAAAAGTTCTCAAATGATAAAAAGGACAATTATTGCAAGTTAAAATAGCCAATATGCACCTCATAAACCTGTGCATAAAATGTTGTATTTAGCTATTTTCAACATTTGAACTTTTATATTTCTAGGATCTTATTATCATTCATATTTCAAAACCAGTTAACTATAGGAACTTGTAGAACTATCATGAAATTCATGCAAGTGTATAGGTATTTAATACACAAAATATGACTTACTTAGAAAGGTAGAATTGTAAATGGAAAAAGAACAAACAGACAAAGAAATATATTTTCCAARGGGAAATATGTTAAAACTCTGCTTTTTAATAGTAAATTGGTCAAACTACTAGGGATTGAAGAGCTGTCTTTTAGAGTTGAAAATATGTGTTGCTCTAATTCTGTAAGACTATATGATCTATTGATAAAGCATTGAGGTGTCTTCTTATAAATAACTAACATCCTTTCCAGGGAATAATTCTGGCATTAAGGAGCTTTGAGCTCTTTTTTTTTTTTTTTTTTTTTATTTTTCTATAAACATACTTTAAGCTATAATGGAAAAAAATGACTAATTTTGATGTCTGAAACTATAAAGATATCTCTGATTGTTTGCACTTTCTGCCAAATAGACTAGATGAAATAAAATTATTCTAAAATGTTACTATGTTGCTGAACATTATTGAGAAWAAGAAGAGCAGGCAATGAGCTAAACACTATGATGAAGCTAACACTGGCTTGTGATTCAAGACAAAAAACAGTTATGTAAAATGTAAATCCCTTCTTAGAGTTTTAGTGACTGACCTAGAATTTGTCTGCCCGATGTACTGATTTTCATGTAAACGTTCTTGAAACACTGAGATGTGAGTGAAAGTATATGCAAGGAGGTGGAGGACCAGCCCTGACTTCTGAGTTGGGCTGATATTGTATATATATATATATCCTGTATGCGTGTATATTTATATACAGATACACATACATAAACATATATACATATATATGTGGGTATATATATATATGCATACATAACCTCATAAAATGCTACTGGTAGTTAGAAAAGCAATCTGTTGCAGAGTGAAGCAAGAAATTCATGCATTACCATCTGAWTGTTTTTAATGCAGTATTTTTTTACTTATTCACAAATATCTGCTAGAGTTGTTCCTATGTACAAATAGGTACAAAAGAAGCAGAAATGTTCCAGGCTGAAGGAGACCATTAGTGGCACTGGGGACAGCATGACTGGCCATTCCCAAAGTTTCTCCACTGAGACATTTCTCAMATTCAGCCAAGCTAGCAATTCCAGAACCCCATAAGAAAAACTAAATGACTCCCTGAGGTTACCTGCCTGCTCGAGATTAGGAAATCAAAGTATTTGAACATAAGGGGCATTTCCTCCCCGTGCTGCTCCCTCCTGCAGCAAGAGAACCAGGCAGCCTGTTCTGCAGAACTGCTTCCGGAGTGTCCCTATTAAGTGATGTGCTGACCCAGACAAGTCCTGGGACCAGAATGAGAGTGCTTTCAAAGACCTGGGACAAAAGAATCACACATTTATTGATGTCTGTGATCCACACAAACATCAGCTTCCTCGCTCGGCCAAAGGTCAGTGGAAATCTCTCAGACCCCATAAAAGAAGTTCCACAGGCTAATTTACCCCCTTCCTGAGTCAGTAAGTTTCCCTTCTCTCCCAGCCTGCATGCCAGCAGGGAAGAAAAAAAGTTTTGAAGATAAAAGCCTTTGTGCAGCAAGTGAAGAGGAAAGACGAGAAATGTCTGGTGAAAAGCAATATATATCAACTATACATAAAAAAAAAAAAAAATCCTCACCCTAGAACATTTTCTGTTTTTCAATTAAAAGAATTGCAAATAAAGTTTCTCCAAATCAAAGTCAAATTGGAATATACACAGTAATTCACCATTTTTCAAWTCAAGCACTGCATGTCTAAAAGTAAAGCAATTTTTTACTGATTCCTATATATTTGTCAGGAAAAGTGATTTCTTTTTATTAGGCCATTTTTCAAATACCAGTCAAGCATTGTGCTTTAGTGGAAAATAAAAGACAAACAACAACCATTTTTTTCTAGAATTAATTTTGTCAATACCGTCTGTTCTTTTATTATGCAATATAAGAACAATTAAGCCATTTTTAAAAARAAAGTAACTTTGAAGATAACAGTCCTCAGTTATTGGTTTTTTTTCTTTAAAAAAGACCTAATAAGGAAATACAATTTTATTACTTTTGTTATTGATGCTATAAAACTGTACTTTAATGCCTCAGAAATACAATGTAATTGATCATGTTTTGGAAATGCGTTGATATGAGTTACTGTATTTCTCATATGTAATTTGAAATTATGTAAAGACATAAAACTGTCCTGTTGCATGGTGTAAATCTATGAATTACTGTTTTGTTGTATTAAATTAAACCTGTATGATCAAATAGGGATGAAAAGAGGATTTTTGACTCACTGTCTTAAAAAGCTGCAAAAGCTTCGCTGTGAACTGAACTTGACTAAGTAGGCAATATTGCATGGCAGCATCTGAACCTTCACGGATGTGAGATACTGGATTGCAGCTATTGACCTTTATTCCTGTAAGCCTTGGCAGGACTTAAGGAAAAAAACAATAAAAGAAAAGAAGAAGGAGAAAAAAAAATATGGTCTATAAAAATGGTCATTTAGTAGTAAAAAATAAAGGACTTTACTGAGGACAAAATAATCAAGTGAGAGAGAAGTTTAATGACCTCTTAAAAGGAAGTGCTCTTTTCAGGAGAGAAACTGACTTTTGTTTCATTGTCTTCCTCATAAATAAGGGGAACAAATAACAATGGGAAGACATAGATTAAGTGAAATAACTTGGCGAGTTCTTAAAATATAAGATGATGATATAGATGAACAATATCAAGAATCATATTACTGGAGAAATTTTACTAATAAAATATATTTTATTGAAAAATATAATTCAATAAGACTAAAAATAAGTGGTATTCTATTTTTTCTTTTTTTTATTATTATTATTGTTTGGTATATTTTCCTGATGACTTCCAGATATTGTAATTTCCCAAATACATTTATTTATATTCCCTTCTGTTTTTGAATTCTCACTTTCTCTCCTCACAATAATTTCTCAGTAGTAAAAAGAAGAAAGAGCAAACAGAGAAAGATGGAATGCTCACATTTTTTCAATCAGCTAATATTTTAAGAAACCTGAGAAAAGTCTCTGAGTCTTTCAGTGCAAAATTTTTATTTTTTTTTTAATTATTGTATTTATTATTGAAGGCTCCCTGCCTTCAACCTGTAATTAACACTTTCAGGACCAGCTTTTTTTTTTTTTTTTTTTTTATATTAGGACTTTCATATGAACATTAAGACAACAAGACTGCTAAAACACATATGACACACTGCTAAAATATTTTTTTTCCCTGTGATTAATGTCAGAAGTTATAATATCGCTTTTTAGTACATTATAAAACAATTTTCTCATTAGTAAGGGATTAACATTTTCAGAAGGTAAAAAATACTTTCAGAAGGAATAAAAAACTCTACCGAAGGGATGGGGGGTCGGAGAGGAGAGGAAGTGTTCCATTTCAGATTACGAAGTTAAAGTAAATAGTCATGAGCAAGAAATCTCACATGAGGTGCAGATAAAAGTTTTGGAACAGATGGAGAATTTACGAGTTGCTCATAAATGATCCTGCCATGGGGGACAGGACCAAAGAGAGAGAAGGAGGGATATTTTTAACTGTTTATAGCAATCTGCTGTGCAGATCTGGCAAAGGCTCCACTGCTATTTTTGCTACCATTTTCCGTTTGCTATGTGCTCGTTTCTGAAATTCTTTGTGTTTTTTTTTTTTTTTTTTGTATTTCTGTTAGAGATGATTTTCTTAAAATTCAGGGTGAACTTTGTCTACTGGGCCAAGGAAAGAGAAAGAGGGAAAGAAAGATACTGTGTGTAACATCTTCCTGGCTTTGTTCTCGTCTCTCAGCTGCTTTGAGTGCCTTGCTGCTATTACTGACGTTATGTGGTTGCTTTGACTAAGTACATCGTCATATGCATTTATGCAGAGCACCGAAACTCCACCTCCATCAATTATTTGTGTGCACAAAATTTCCCAATCACAGCAAAATGCTTTTCACCCCGTATCATATGTTATTCAATGGGAGTGACCCAGAAGACCTCATTTCAGCAGCTGTTGGAGAATGAAAGACTTATTAAGGTGGCCTCAAATTTTATTTCAGTAAACACATGAAGTTTGTCATTTTTAAGTTTTTGTGTCAGAAAGGGAAAGACAGATGATTACCTTCCTGTTCGTCTCCTGATATGCAGCACAGTTTCATCCTAACTTCTCTCCAATTCCCTTTTTTGTATGCTATGAGATAGGAATAACTATTTCAGAGACAGATTAACAGCCACATAGGRCCAATATTGGAGGAAAAAAAAAACTCACAAAACAAACAAAAACACAGAGATGGAAGCAGGGCCTTWTTTCTGCTTTAGAAAGCAATTCTGTAAATCTTAGTCCTTGCTCTCATGCTCCCCATGTTTTGGGACGAGAATCACAGCTGCCTTCCTCCTCTTCTCCCCTGTGGCACCCTGCATAAAGCCAGTGGCTGAAGCTGTTGTTTGGTGCCTTTATTCCCAAAACAGGCCCATTCCCATCCTTACCAATTCTGATACAATTATTGGCCAGTGCTATTTGTACTGTTTGGATGTGAAAAACTCCCAAAGTTAAATTCTGAATGAAGCCTGGTCTTTTGGGTTGGCTCCATGCAACCAAATGATCAATACTTTCTTCCTTGCAGTTCCTTTTTTTATCAGAGTGTGAAGCTTCCCACTAAGGTTCATAACCTTGGCGGTCATCTTTCATCCTGAACTGTCTTTGATTATAATTTTACATCACACAAATCTCATTCTATCATCTCCAAAATATAGCAAGGCTGTGACCAAAGCTGTCTCAGGATGATGCCAAGTCAATAATTCATACCTTTATTACATCTCTGCTGGGTAGCTGTAATTCAGCCTAGTTGTTGTAATTGTAGTACGCCAGCACCTGTAGATTGGTGTGCCTGAAGCAGTTCTGCGTTCAGCAATTGGTCCATGCCTTTTATATCATATCCAGGGGCCTAATACACCTGAAATATGCAGGAAATGCCTACCATCCCTTTGCAGAGACAAAGAATTTATGCCATTTAAGATTTCAAATTCTTCCTTATGAAATACCATGATTGAAAGGTAATTCTTTTAGACTATCAATTGTGCACAGGTTTTTGTTCCTTCTCCTGTCTCTTCTTATCTCTCCATCCCTTCTTCTTTCCTTTGACATCACATAGGAGCTTYTATCTAGTATCTTTTTGGTTTGGGATTTTTTTGTTTGTTTTTTTCTAGGTCAGTTATCCATATCAAAACCAGCTGGGGGACAACTGTTCTTAGGGATACAAAACTAGCTAAAGAATGAACTGTCACTACTCTTCCCATCTTCCCAGCCTAAAGAAAAAAAAATAAAAAAAAAAAAAAAGGAAAAGAAAAAA